>NC_092708.1:279087794-279437794 GCF_047496885.1 Scyliorhinus torazame | reverse complement strand
ATGGATGGCTGGCTGGAGGGATGGATGGATGGATGGCTGGATGGATGGATGGCCGAATGGATGGCTGGCTGAAGGGATGGATGGATCGCTGAAAGGATGGCTGGATGGATGGATGTCTGGATGGATGGCTGGCTGGAGGGATGGATGAATGGATGGATGGCTGGATGGATGGCTGGATGGCAGGATGACTGGATGGATGGCTGGCTGGGCGGGTGGATTGATGGATGGATGGCTGGATGGATGGCTGGATGGATGGATGGATGGATGGCTGGCTGGCTGGAGGTACGGATGGATGGATGAATGGCAGGATGGATGGCTGTTTGGAGAGATGGATGAATGCATGCATGGCTGGATGGATGGCTGGATGGAGGGATGGCTGGATGGATGGCTGGCTGGAGGGATGGATGGATGGACGGATGGCTGGATGGCTGGCTGAATGGATGGATGGCTGGATGGATGGCTTGCTGGAGGGATGGATGGATGGATGGATGGATGGCTGGATGGATGGCTGGATGGATGGTTGGCTGGATGAATGGCTGGCTGGATGGATGGCTGGATGGATGGATGACTGGATGGATGACTCGCTGGCGGGATGGATGGATGGATGGATGGCTGGATGGATGGCTGGATGGATGGATGCCTGGTTGGATGGCTGGATGGATGGATGGATGGATGGATGGATGGCTGGATGAATGGATGGCTGGATGGATGGATGGCTGGATGGCTGGAAGGCTGGATGGATGGATGGTTGGATGGATGGCTGGATGGATGGATGGATGGATGGATGGATGGATGGCTGGATGGATGGCTGGATGGTGGGATAGCTGGAGGGATGGATGGATGGCTGGATGGATGGCTGGATGGATGGCTGGATGGATTGCTGGCTGGAGGAATGGATGGATGGATGGATGGCTGGATGGATGGCAGGATGGATGGATGGCTGGATGGATGGCTGGCTGGAGGGATGGATGGATAGCTGAATGGATGGCTGGATGGATGGATGGCTGGATGGATGGCTGGCTGGAGGGATGGATGGAAGGATGGCTGGATGGACGGCTGGATGAATGGAGGGCTGGATGGATGGCTGGCTGGAGGTATGGATTGATGGATGGATGGCTGGATGGATGGCTGGATGGACGGATGGCTGGATGGATGGCTTGCTGGAGGGATGGATGGATGGATGTGTGGCTGGATGGAGGGATGGTTGGATGGTTGGCTGGCTGGAGGGATGGATGGATGGATGGCTGGATGGATGTCTGGATGGAGGGATGGCTGGATGGATGGCTGGCTGGAGGGATGGATGGATGGATGGATGGCTGGATGGATGGTTGGATGGATGGATGGCTTAATGACTGGCTGGCTGATGGGATGGATGGATGGATGGATGGCTGGATGGATGGCTGGATCGATGGATGGCTGGATATATGGCTAGCTGGAGGGATGGATGGATGGATGGATGGCTGGATGGATAGCTGGATAGAGGGATGGCTGGATGGATGGCTGGCTGGAGGGACGGATGGATGGATGGATGGCTGGATGGATGGCTGAATGGATGGATGGCTGGCTGGATGGATGGATGGATGGATGGATGGATGGCTGAATGGATGGATGGCTGGATGGATGGCTTGCTGGAGGGATGGATGGATGGCTGGATGGATGGCTGGTGGATGGATGGCTGGATGGATGGCTGGATGGATGACTGGCTGGAAGGATGGATGGATGAATGGATGGCTGGATGGATGGCTGGATGGATGGATGGCTGGATGGATGGCTGGCTGGAGGGATGGATGGGTGGATGGATGGCTGGATGGATGGCTGGATGGATGGATGCCTGGATGGATGGCTGGCTGGAGGGATGGATGGGTGGATGGATGGGTGGATGGATGGCTGGATGGATGGATGGCTGGATGGATGGCTGGCAGGAGGGATGGATGGATGGATGGCTGAATGGATGGCTGGATGGATGGCTGGCTGGAGCGACGGATGAATGGATGGCTGGATGTATGGATGGCCGAATGGTTGGCTGGCTGGATGGATGGATGAATGGATGGATGGCTGAATGGATGGCTGGATGGATGCCAGGATGGATGGATGGCTGGATGGATGGCTGGCTGGATGGATGGATTGATGGATGGATGGCTGGATGGATGGCTGGATGGATGGATGGTTGGATGGATGACAGGCTGAAGGGATGAATGGATGGATGGATGGCTGGATGGACGGCTGGATGGATGGATGGCTGGATGGATGGCTGGCTGGAGGGATGGATTGATGGATGGATGGCTGGATGGATAGCTGGATGGATGGCTGGATGGATGGATGGATGGATGGCTGGATGGAGGGATGGCTGGATGGAGGGATAGCTGGAGGGATGGATGGATGGCTGGATGGACGGCAGGATGGATGGATGGCTGGATGGATGGCTGGCTGGAGGGATGGATGGATGGATGGATGGCCGAATGGATGGCTGGATGGATGGATGGCTGGATGGATGGCTGGCTGGAAGGATGGATGGAAGGATGGCTGGATGGACGGCTGGATGGATGGAGGGCTGGATGGATGGCTGGCTGGAGGGATGGATTGATGGATGGATGGCTGGATGGATGGCTGGATGGATGGATGGCTGAATGGATGGCTGTCTGGAGGGATGGATGGATGGATGGGTGGCTGGATGGAGGGATGGCTTGATGGTTGGCTGGCTGGAGGGATGGATGGATGGATGGCTGGATGGATGTCTGGATGGAGGGATGGCTGGATGGATGGCTGAATGGATGGATGGCTTAATGACTGGCTGGCTGGATGGATGGATGGATGGCTGGATGGATGGATGGATGGCCGAATGGTTGGCTGGCTGGAGGGATGGCTGAATGGATGGATGGCTGGATGGATGGCTGGCTGGAGGGATGGATGGATGAATGGATGGATGGATGGCTGAATGGATGGATGGCTGGATGAATGGCAGGCTGGAGGATGGATGGATGGCTGGATGGCTGGATGGATGGCTGGATGGATGGATGGCTGGATGGATGGCTGGATGGATGACTGGCTGGAGGGATGGATGGATGGATGGCTGGCTGGATGGATGGCTGGATGGATGGATGGCTGGATGGATGGCTGGCTGGAGGGATGGATGGATGGATGGATGGCTGGATGGATGCTGGATGGATGGATGCCTGGATGGATGGCTGGCTGGAGGGATGGATGGGTGGATGGATGGCTGGATGGATGGCTGGATGGATGGATGGCTGGATGGATGGCTGGCAGGAGGGATGGATGGATGGATGGCTGGATGGATGGCTGGATGGATGGCTGGCTGGAGCGATGGATGAATGGATGGCTGGATGGATGGATGGCCGAATGGTTGGCTGGCTGGAGGGATGGATGTATGGATGGATGGCTGAATGGATGGCTGGATGGATGGCAGGATGGATGGATGGCTGGATGGATGGCTCGCTGGATTGATGCGTTGATGGATGGATGGATTGATGGATGGATGGCTGGATGGATGGCTGGATGGATGGCAGGCTGAAGGGATGAATGGATGGATGGATGGCTGGATGGACGGCTGGATGGATGGATGGCTGGATGGATGGCTGGCTGGAGGGATGGATTGATGGATAGATGGCTGGATAGATAGCTGGATGGATGGCTGGATGGGTGGATGGATGGATGGCTGGATGGAGGGATGGCTGGATGGAGGGATAGCTGGAGGGATGGATGGATGGCTGGATGGATGGCATGATGGATGGATGGCTGGATGGATGGCTGGCTGGAGGGATGGATGGATGGATGGATGGACGGCTGGATGGATGGAGGGCTGGATGGATGGCTGGCTGGAGGGATGGATTGATGGATGGATGGATGGATGGATGGCTGGATGGATGGATGGCTGAATGGATGGCTGGCTTGAGGGATGGATGGATGGATGGGTGGCTGGATGGAGGGATGGCTGGATGGTTGGCTGGCTGGAGGGATGGATGGATGGATGGCTGGATGGATGTCTGGATGGAGGGATGGCTGGATGGATGGCTTGCTGGAGGGATGGATGGATGGATGGATGGCTGGATGGATGGCTGGATGGATGGATGGCTGGCTGGCTGGAGGGATGGATGGATGGATGGAAGGATGGCTGGTTGGATGGCTGGATCGATGGATGGCTGGATGTGTGGCTGGCTTGAGGGATGGATGGATGGCTTGATGGATAGCTGGATAGAGGAATGGCTGGATGGATGGCTGGCTGGAGGGATGGATGGATGGATGGCTGAATGGATGGCTGAATGGATAGATGGCTGGATGGATGGATGGCTGGAGGGATGGATGGATAGATGGATGGCTGAATGGATGGATGGCTGGATGAATGGATGGCTGGAGGGATGGGTGGATGGATGGATGGCTGGATGGATGGAAGGCTGGATGGATGGCTGGAAGGATGACTGGGTGGAGGGATGGATGGATGGATGGATGGCTGGATGGATGGCTGGATGGATGGCTGGATGGATGCCTGGATGGATGGCTGTCTGGAGGGATGGATGGATGGATGGATGGCTGGATGGATGGCTGGACGGATGGATGGCTGGATGGATGGCTGGCAGGAGGGATGGGTGGATGGATGGATGGCTGGATGGATGACTGGATGGATGGATGCCTGGATGGATGGCTGGCTGGAGGGATGGATTGATGGATGGATGGCTGGATGGATGGCTGGATGGATGGATGGCTGGATGGATGGCAGGCTGATGGGATGAATGGATGGATGGGTGGCTGGATGGACGGCTGGATGGATGGATGGCTGGATGGATGGCTGGCTGGAGGGATGGATTGATGGATGGATGGCTAGATGGAAAGCTGGATGGATGGCTGGATGGATGGCTGGCTGGTGGTATGGATGGATGGATGGATGGCTGGATGGAGGGATGGCTGGATATTTGGCTGGCTGGAGGGATGGATGGATGGCTGGATGGATGGCTGGATGGAGGGATGGCTGGATTGATGGCTGGCTGGAGGGATGGATGGCTGGATGGATGGCTGGTTGGATGCGTGGATGGATGGATGGCTTTATGACTGGCTGGCTGGAGGGATGGATGGATGGATGGATGGCGGGATGGATGGCTGGATGGATGGATGGCTGGATGTATGGCTGGCTGGAAAGATGGATGAATGGTTGGATGGCTGGATGGATGGCTGGATGGAGGGATGGCTGGATGGATGGCTGGCTGGAGTGACGGATGGATGCATGGCTGGATGGATGGCTGTATTGAGGGATGGCTGGATGGAAGGCTGGCTGGCTGGATGGATGGTTGGATGGATGGATGGATGGACGGATGGATGGAGGGATGGCTGGATGGATGGCTGGCTGGAGGGATGGATGGATGGATGGATGGCTGGATGGAGGAATGGCTTGATGGATGGCTGGCTGGAGGGATGGATGGATGGCTGGATGGATTGCTTGATGGATGGATGGCTGGATGGACGATTGGCTGGAGGGATGGTTGGATGGATGGCTGGATCGATGGCTGGATGGATGAATGGCTGGATGGATGACTGGCTGGCTGGATGGTTGGATGGCTGGATGGATGGATGGCTTGAAGAATGGATGGATGGCTGGATGGATGGCTGGACGGATGGATTGCTGGATGGATGGCTGGCTAGAGGGATGGATGGATTGCTGGATGGATGGCTGGATGGATGGATGGCTGGATGGATGGCTGGCTGGAGGAATGGATGGATGGATGGATGGCTGGATCGATGGCTGGATGGATGGATGGCAGGATGGATGGCTGGCTGGAGGGATGGATGGATGAATGGATGGCTGAATGGATGGCTGGATGGATGGATGGCTGGATGGATGGCTGGCTGTAGGGATGGATGGATGGATGGATGGCTGGCTGGCTGGCTGGCTGGAGGGATGCATGGATGGATGGATGGCTGGATGGACGGATGGTTTGGATGGATTGCTGGATGGATGGCTGGATGGATGGATGGCTGGATGGATGGCTGGCTGGATGGATGGATGGATGGCTGGATGGAGGGATGGCTGGATGGTTGGCTGGTTGGCTGGATGGATGGATGGGTGGATGGCTGGAAGGATGGCTGGATGGAGGGATGGCTGGATGGATGGCTGGCTGGAGGGATGGATGGATGGCTGGATGGATGGCTGGATGGATGGATGGCTGGATGAATGGCTGAATGGATGGATGGCTGGATGGATTGCTGGATGGATGGATGGATGGACGGTTGGCTGGATAGATGACTGGATGGAGGAATTGCTGGAAGGATGGCTGGCGAGAGGGATGGATGGATGGATGGATGGCTGGATGGATGGCTTAATGGATGGATGGCTGGCTGGAGGGATGGATGGATGGATGGCTGGATGGATGGCTGGATGGATGGATGGCTGGCTTGAAGAATGGATGGATGGCTGGATGGATGGCAGGACGGATGGATTGCTGGATGGATGGCTTGATGGATGGATGGCTGGATGGATGGCTGGATGGATGTATGGCTGGATGAATGGCTGGCTGGACGAATGGATGGATGGATGGACGGCTGGATGGATGGCTGGATGGATGGATGGCTGGATGGATGGCTGGCTGGAGGGATGGATGGATGGCTGGACAGACGGCTGGATGGATGGAGGGCTGGATGGATGGCTGGCTGGAGGGATGGATTGATGGATGGATGGATGGATGGATGGCTGGATGGATGGATGGCTGAATGGATGGCTGGCTTGAGGGATGGATGGATGGATGGGTGGCTGGATGGAGGGATGGCTGGATGGTTGGCTGGCTGGAGGGATGGATGGATGGATGGCTGGATGGATGTCTGGATGGAGCGATGGCTGGATGGATGGCTTGCTGGAGGGATGGATGGATGGATGGATGGCTGGATGGATGGCTGGATGGATGGATGGCTGGCTGGCTGGAGGGATGGATGGATGGATGGAAGGATGGCTGGTTGGATGGCTGGATCGATGGATGGCTGGATGTATGGCTGGCTTGAGGGATGGATGGATGGCTTGATGGATAGCTGGATAGAGGAATGGCTGGATGGATGGCTGGCTGGAGGGATGGATGGATGGATGGCTGGATGGATGCCTGAATGGATGGATGGCTGGATGGATGGCTGGCTGGAGGGATGGATGGATGGATGGATGGATGGATGGATGGATGGCTGAATGGATGGATGGCTGGATGAATGGCTGGCTGGAGGGATGGGTGGATGGATGGATGGCTGGATGGATGACTGGGTGGAGGGTTGGATGGATGGATGGATGGCTGGATGGATGGCTGGATGGATGGCTGGATGGATGCCTGGATGGATGGCTGTCTGGAGGGATGGATGGATGGATGGATGGCTGGATGGATGGCTGGATGGATGGATGGCTGGATGGATGGCTGGCAGGAGGGATGGGTGGATGGATGGATGGCTGGATGGATGACTGGATGGATGGATGCCTGGATGGATGGCTGGCTGGAGGGATGGATTGATGGATGGATGGCTGGATGGATGGCTGGATGGATGGCTGGATGGATGGCAGGCTGAAGGGATGAATGGATGGATGGGTGGCTGGATGGACGGCTGGATGGATGGATGGCTGGATGGATGGCTGGCTGGAGGGATGGATTGATGGATGGATGGCTAGATGGAAAGCTGGATGGATGGCTGGATGGATGGCTGGCTGGTGGGATGGATGGATGGATGGATGGCTGGATGGAGGGATGGCTGGATATTTGGCTGGCTGGAGGGATGGATGGATGGCTGGATGGATGGCTGGATGGAGGGATGGCTGGATGGATGGCTGGCTGGAGGGATGGATGGCTGGATGGATGGCTGGTTGGATGGATGGATGGATGGATGGCTTAATGACTGGCTGGCTGGAGGGATGGATGGATGGATGGCGGGATGGATGGCTGGATGGATGGATGGCTGGATGTATGGCTGGCTGGATAGATGGATGAATGGTTGGATGGCTGAATGGATGGCTGGATGGAGGGATGGCTGGATGGATGGCTGGCTGGAGTGACGGATGGATGCATGGCTGGAAGGATGGCTGTATTGAGGGATGGCTGAATGGAAGGCTGGCTGGATGGATGGATGGCTGGATGGATGGATGGATGGACGGATGGATGGAGGGATGGCTGGATGGATGGCTGGCTGGAGGGATGGATGGATGGATGGATGGATGGATGGCTGGATGGAGGAATGGCTTGATGGATGGCTGGCTGGAGGGATGGATGGATGGCTGGATGGATTGCTTGATGGATGGATGGCTGGATGGACGATTGGCTGAAGGGATGGATGGATGGATGGCTGGATCGATGACTGGCTGACTGGATGGTTGGATGGCTGGATGGATGGATGGCTTGAAGAATGGATGGATGGCTGGATGGATGGCTGGACGGATGGATTGCTGGATGGATGGCTGGCTAGAGGGATGGATGGTTTGCTGGATGGATGGCTGGATAGATGGATGGCTGGATGGATGGCTGGCTGGAGGAATGGATGGATGGATGGATGGCTGGATCGATGGCTGGACGGATGGATTGCTGGATGGATGGCTGGCTAGAGGGATGGATGGCTGGCTGGAGGGATGGATGGATGAATGGATGGCTGAATGGATGGCTGGATGGATGGATGGCTGGATGGATGGCTGGCTGTAGGGATGGATGGATGGATGGATGGCTGGCTGGCTGGCTGGCTGGAGGGATGCATGAATGGATGGATGGCTGGATGGACGGATGGTTTGGATGGATTGCTGGATGGATGGCTGGATGGATGGATGGCTGGATGGATGGCTGGCTGGATGGATGGATGGATGGCTGGATGGAGGGATGGCTGGATGGTTGGCTGGCTGGCTGGATGGATGGATGGGTGGATGACTGGAAGGATGGCTGGATGGAGGGATGGCTGGATGGATGGCTGGCTGGAGGGATGGATGGATAGCTGGATGGATGGCTGGATGGATGGATGGCTTAATGACTGTATGGCTGGCTGGAGGGATGGATGGATGGTTGGATGGCTGGATGAATGGCTGAATGGATGGATGGCTGGATGGATTGCTGGATGGATGGATGGATGGACGGTTGGCTGGATAGATGACTGGATAGAGGAATGGCTGGATGGATGGCTGGCGATAGGGATGGATGGATGGATGGATGGCTGGATGGATGGCTTAATGGATGGATGGCTGGCTGGAGGGATGGATGGATGGATGGCTGGATGGATGGCTGGATGGATGGATGGCTGGCTTGAAGAATGGATGGATGGCTGGATGGATGGCAGGACGGATGGATTGCTGGATGGATGGCTTGATGGATGGATGGCTGGATGGATGGCTGGATGGATGGATGGCTGGATGAATGGCTGGCTGGACGAATGGATGGATGGATGGACGGCTGGATGGATGGCTGGATGGATGGATGGCTGGATGGATGGCTGGCTGGAGGGATGGGTGGATGGATGGCTGGATGGACGGCTGGATGGATGGAGGGCTGGATGGATGATTGGCTGGAGGGATGGATTGATGGATGGATGGCTGGATGGATGGCTGGCTGGATGGATGGCTGGATGGATGGATGGCTGGATGGATGGCTGGCTGGAGGGATGGATGGATGGATGTGTGGCTGGATGGAGGGATGGTTAGATGGTTGGCTGGCTGGAGGGATGGATGGATGGCTTGATGGATGTCTGGATGGAGGGATGGCTGGATGGATGGCTGGCTGGAGGGATGGATGGATGGATGGATGGATGGATGGCTGGATGGATGGCTGGATGGATGGATGGCTTAATGACTGGCTGGCTGGAGGGATGGATGGATGGATGGATGGATGGCTGGATGGATGGCTGGATCGATGGATGGCTGGATATATGGCTGGCTGGAGGGATGGATGGATGGCTGGATGGATAGCTGGATAGAGGGATGGCTGGATGGATGGCTGGCTGGAGGGATGGATGGATGGATGGAAGGCTGGATGGATGGATGAATGGATGGATGGCTGGATGGATGGCTGGCTGGAGGGATGGATGGATGGATGGATGGATGGCTGAATGGATGGATGGCTGGATGAATGGCTGGCTGGAGGATGGATGGATGGCTGGATGGCTTGATGGATGGCTGGATGGATGGATGGCTGGATGGATGGCAGGATGGATGACTGGCTGGAAGGATGGATGGATGAATGGATGGCTGGATGGATGGCTGGATGGATGGATGGCTGGATGGATGGCTGGCTGGAGGGATGGATGGATGGATGGATGGCTGGATGGATGGCTGGATGGATGGATGCCTGGATGGATGGCTGGCTGGAGGGATGGATGGGTGGATGGGTGGCTGGATGGATGGCTGGATGGATGGATGGCTGGATGGATGGCTGGCAGGAGGGATGGATGGATGTATTGCTGAATGGATGGCTGGATGGATGGCTGGCAGGAGCGATGGATGAATGGATGGCTGGATGGATGGATGGCCGAATGGTTGGCTGGCTGCAGGGATGGCTGAATGGATGGCTGGATGGATGGCAGGATGGATGGATGGCTGGATGGATGGCTGGCTGGATAGATGGATTGATGGATGGATGGCTGGATGGATGACAGGCTGAAGGGATGAATGGATGGATGGCTGGCTGGATGGACGGCTGGATGGATGGATGGCTGGATGGATGGCTGGCTGGAGGGATGGATTGATGGATGGATGGCTGGATGGATAGCTGGATGGAATGCTGGATGGATGGATGGCTGGATGGAGGGATGGCTGGATGGAGGGATAGCTGGAGGGATGGATGGATGGCTGGATGGATGGCAGGATGGATGGATGGCTGGATGGATGGCTGGCTGGAGGGATGGATGGATGGATGGATGGATGGCTGGATGGATGACTGGGTGGAGGGATGGATGGATGGATGGATGGCTGGATGGATGGCTGGACGGATGGCTGGATGGATGCCTGGATGGATGGCTGGCTTGAGGGATGGATGGATGGATGGATGGCTGGATGGATGGCTGGATGGATGGATGGGTGGATGGATGGCTGGCAGGAGGGATGGGTGGATGGATGGATGGCTGGATGGATGACTGGATGGATGGATGCCTGGATGGATGGCTGGCTGGAGGGATGGATTGATGGATGGATGGCTAGATGGATGGCTGGATGGATGGATGGCTTGATGGATGGCAGGCTGAAGGGATGAATGGGTGGATGGGTGGCTGGATGGATGGCTGGATGGATGGATGGCTGGATGGATGGCTGGCTGGAGGGATGGATTGATGGATGGATGGCGAGATGGAAAGCTGGATGGATGGCTGGATGGATGGCTGGCTGGTGGGATGGATGGATGGCTGGATGGAGGGATGGCTGGATATTTGGCTGGCTGGAGGGATGGATGGATGGCTGGATGGATGGCTGGATGGAAGTATGGCTGGATGGATGGCGGCTGGAGGGATGGATGGCTGGATGGATGGCTGGATGGATGGATGGATGGATGGATGGCTTAATGACTGGCTGGCTGGAGGGATGGATGGATGGATGGATGGCGGGATGGATGGCTGGATGGATGGATGGCTGGATGTATGGCTGGCTGGAGAGATGGATGAATGGTTGGATGGCTGGATGGATGGCTGGATGGAGGGATGGCTGGATGGATGGCTGGCTGGAGTGACGGATGGATGCATGGCTGGATGGATGGCTGTATTGAGGGATGGCTGGATGGAAGGCTGGCTGGATGGATGGATGGCTGGATGGATGGATGGATGGACGGATGGATGGAGGGATGGCTGGATGGATGGCTGGCTGGAGGGATGGATGGATGGATGGATGGCTGGATGGATGGCTGAATGGAGGAATGGCTTGATGGATGGCTGGCTGGAGGGATGGATGGATGGCTGGATGGATTGCTTGATGGATGGATGGCTGGATGGACGATTGGCTGGAGGGATGGATGGATGGATGGCTGGATCGATGGCTGGATGGATGAATGGCTGGATGGATGACTGGCTGGCTGGATGGATGGATGGCTGGATGGATGGCTGGCTTGAAGAATGGATGGATGGCTGGATGGATGGCTGGACGGATGGATTGCTGGATGGATGGCTGGCTAGAGGGATGGATGGATTGCTGGATGGATGGCTGGATGGATGGATGGCTGGATGGATGGCTGGCTGGAGGAATGGATGGATGGATGGATGGCTGGATCGATGGCTGGTTGGATGGATGGCAGGATGGATGGCTGGCTGGAGGGATGGATGGATGAATGGATGGCTGAATGGATGGCTGGATGGATGGATGGCTGGCTGGCTGTAGGGATGGATGGAAAGATGGATGGCTGGCTGGCTGGCTGGCTGGAGGGATGCATGGATGGATGGATGGCTGGATGGACGGATGGTTTGGATGGATTGCTGGATGAATGGCTGGCTGGAGGGATGGATTGTAGGATGGATGGCTGGATGGATGGCTGGATGGATGGATGGCTGGATGGATGGCTGGCTGGATGTATGGATGGATGGATGGATGGATGGCTGGATGGAGGGATGGCTGAATGGTTGGCTGGCTGGTTGGATGGATGGATGGATGGATAGCTGGAAGGATGGCTGGATGGAGGGATGGCTGGATGGATGGCTGGCTGGAGGGATGGCTGGATGGCTGGATGGATGGCTGGATGGATGGATGGCTTAATGGCTGTATGGCTGGCTGGAGGGATGGATGGATGGATGGATGGCTGGAAGAATGGCTGAATGGATGGATGGCTGGATGGATTGCTGGATGGATGGATGGATGGACGGTTGGCTGGATAGATGACTGGATGGAGGAATGGCTGGATGGATGGCTGGATAGAGGGATGGATGGATGGATGGATGGCTGGATGGATGGCTTAATGGATGGATGGCTGGCTGGAGGGATGGATGGATGGATGGCTGGATGGATGGCTGGATGGATGAATGGCTGGTTGGATGAGTGGCAGGAGGGATGGATGGATGGATAGATGGCTGGATGGATTGCTGGATGGATGGATGGATGGACGGATGGCTGGATGGATGGCTGGCTGGAGGGATGGCTGAATGGCTGGCTGGATGGATGGATGGCTGGATGGATGGCTGGCTTGAAGAATGGATGGATGGCTGGATGGATGGCAGGACGGATGGATTGCTGGATGGATGGCTTGATAGATGGATGGCTGGATGGATGGCTGGATGGATGTATGTCTGGATGAATGGCTGGCTGGAGGAATGGATGGATGGATGGATGGCTGGGTGGATGGCTGGATGGATGGATGGCTGGATGGATGGCTGGCTGGCGGGATGGGTGGATGGATGGATGGCTGAATGGGTTGCTGGATGGATGGATGGCTGGATGGATGGCTGGCTGGAGGGGTGGATGGATGGATGGCTGGATGGACGGCTGGATGGATGGAGGGCTGGATGGATGATTGGCTGGAGGGATGGACTGATGGATGGATGGCTGGATGGATGGCTGGATGGATGGATGGCTGGATGGATGGCTGGCTGGAGGGATGGATGGATGGAAGTGTGGCTGGATGGAGGAATGGTTAGATGGTTGGCTGGCTGGAGGGATGGATGGATGGCTGGATGGATGTCTGGATGGAGGGATGGCTGGATTGATGGCTGGCTGGAGGGATGGATGGATGGATGGATGGATGGCTGGATGGATGGCTGGATGGATGGATGGCTTAATGACTGGCTGGCTGGAGGGATGGATGGATGGATGGATGGATGGCTGGATGGATGGCTGGATCGATGGATGGCTGGATATATGGCTGGCTGGAGGGATGGATGGATGGATGGATGGCTGGATGGATAGCTGGATAGAGGGATGGCTGGATGGATGGCTGGCTGGAGGGATGGATGGATGGATGGATGGCTGGATGGATGGCTGAATGGATGGGTGGCTGGATGGATGGCTGGCTGGAGGGATGGATGGATGGATGGAAGGATGGATGGCTGAATGGATGGATGGCTGGATGAATGGCTGGCTGGAGGATGGATGGATGGCTGGATGGCTGGATGGATGGCTGGATGGATGGATGGCTGGATGGATGGCTGGATGGATGACTGGCTGGAAGGATGGATGGATGAATGGCTGGCTGGATGGATGGCTGGATGGATGGATGGCTGGATGGATGGCTGGCTGGAGGGATGGATGGATGGATAGATGGCTGGATGGATGGCTGGATGGATGGATGCCTGGATGGATGGCTGGCTGGATGGATGAATAGGTGGATGGATGGCTGGATGGATGGCTGGATGGATGGATGGCTGGATGGATGGCTGGCAGGAGGGATGGATGGATGGATGGCTGGCTGGATGGATGGCTGGCTGGAGCGATGGATGAATGGATGGCTGGATGGATGGATGGCCGAATGGTTGGCTGGCTGGAGGGATGGCTGAATGGATGGCTGGATGGATGGCAGGATGGATGGATGGCTGGATGGATGGCTGGCTGGATGGATGGATTGATGGATGGATGGCTGGATGGATGGCTGGATGGATGGATGGCTGGATGGATGACAGGCTGATGGGATGAATGGATGGATGGATGGCTGGATGGACGGCTGGATGGATGGATGGCTGGATGGATGGCTGGCTGGAGGGATGGATTGATGGATGGATGGCTGGATGGATAGCTGGATGGATGGCTGGATGGATGGATGGCTGGATGGAGGGATGGCTGGATGGAGGGATAGCTGGAGGGATGGATGGATGGCTGGATGGATGGCAGGATGGATGGATGGCTGGATGGATGGCTGGCTGGAGGGATGGATCGATGGATGGATGGCCGAATGGATGGCTGGATGGATGGATGGCTGGATGGATGGCTGGCTGGAGGGATGAATGGATGGATGGCTGGATGGACGGCTGGATGGATGGCTGGCTGGAGGGATGGATTGATGGATGGATGGCTGGCTGGAGGGATGGACTGATGGATGGATGGCTGGATGGATGGCTGGATGGATGGATGGCTGGATGGATGGCTGGCTGGAGGGATGGATGGATGGAAGTGTGGCTTGATGGAGGGATGGTTAGATGGTTGGCTGGCTGGAGGGATGGATGGATGGCTGGATGGATGTCTGGATGGAGGGATGGCTGGATTGATGGCTGGCTGGAGGGATGGATGGATGGATGGCTGGATGGATGGCTGGATGGATGGATGGCTTAATGACTGGCTGGCTGGAGGGATGGATGGATGGATGGATGGATGGCTGGATGGATGGCTGGATCGATGGATGGCTGGATATATGGCTGGCTGGAGGGATGGATGGATGGATGGATGGCTGGATGGATAGCTGGATAGAGGGATGGCTGGATGGATGGCTGGCTGGAGGGATGGATGGATGGATGGATGGCTGGATGGATGGCTGAATGGATGGGTGGCTGGATGGATGGCTGGCTGGAGGGATGGATGGATGGATGGAAGGATGGATGGCTGAATGGATGGATGGCTGGATGAATGGCTGGCTGGAGGATGGATGGATGGCTGGATGGCTGGATGGATGGCTGGATGGATGGATGGCTGGATGGATGGCTGGATGGATGACTGGCTGGAAGGATGGATGGATGAATGGATGGCTGGATGGATGGCTGGATGGATGGATGGCTGGATGGATGGCTGGCTGGAGGGATGGATGGATGGATAGATGGCTGGATGGATGGCTGGATGGATGGATGCCTGGATGGATGGCTGGCTGGAGGGATGAATGGGTGGATGGATGGCTGGATGGATGGCTGGATGGATGGATGGCTGGATGGATGGCTGGCAGGAGGGATGGATGGATGGATTGCTGAATGGATGGCTGGATGGATGGCTGGCTGGAGCGATGGATGAATGGATGGCTGGATGGATGGATGGCCGAATGGTTGGCTGGCTGGAGGGATGGCTGAATGGATGGCTGGATGGATGGCAGGATGGATGGATGGCTGGATGGATGGCTGGCTGGATGGATGGATTGATGGATGGATGGCTGGATGGATGGCTGGATGGATGGATGGCAGGATGGATGACAGGCTGATGGGATGAATGGATGGATGGATGGCTGGATGGACGGCTGGATGGATGGATGGCTGGATGGATGGATAGCTGGATGGATGGATGGATGGATGGATGGCTGGATGGAGGGATGGCTGGATGGAGGGATAGCTGGAGGGATGGATGGATGGCTGGATGGATGGCAGGATGGATGGATGGCTGGATGGATGGCTGGCTGGAGGGATGGATCGATGGATGGATGGCCGAATGTATGGCTGGATGGGTGGATGGCTGGATGGATGGCTGGCTGGAGGGATGGATGGATGGATGGCTGGATGGACGGCTGGATGGATGGCTGGCTGGAGGGATGGATAGAGGGATGGCTGGATGGATGGCTGGAGGGATGGATGGATGGATGGATGGCTGGATGGATGGCTGAATGGATGGATGGCTGGATGGATGGCTGGCTGGAGGGATGGATGGATGGATGGAAGGATGGATGGCTGAATGGATGGATGGCTGGATGAATGGCTGGCTGGAGGATGGATGGATGGCTGGATGGCTGGATGGATGGCTGGATGGATGGATGGCTGGATAGATGGCTGGATGGATGACTGGCTGGAAGGATGGATGGATGAATGGATGGCTGGATGGATGGCTGGATGGATGGATGGCTGGATGGATGGCTGGCTGGAGGGATGGATGGATGGATAGATGGCTGGATGGATGGCTGGATGGATGGATGCCTGGATGGATGGCTGGCTGGAGGAATGAATGGGTGGATGGATGGCTGGATGGATGGCTGGATGGATGGATGGCTGGATGGATGGCTGGCAGGAGGGATGGATGGATGGATTGCTGAATGGATGGCTGGATGGATGGCTGGCTGGAGCGATGGATGAATGGATGGCTGGATGGATGGATGGCCGAATGGTTGGCTGGCTGGAGGGATGGCTGAATGGATGGCTGGATGGATGGCAGGATGGATGGATGGCTGGATGGATGGCTGGCTGGATGGATGGATTGATGGATTGATGGCTGGATGGATGGCTGGATGGATGGATGGCTGGATGGATGACAGGCTGATGGGATGAATGGATGGATGGATGGCTGATTGGACGGCTGGATGGATGGATGGCTGGATGGATGGCTGGCTGGAGGGATGGATTGATGGATGGATGGCTGGATGGATAGCTGGATGGATGGCTGGATGGATGGATGGCTGGATGGAGGGATGGCTGGATGGAGGGATAGCTGGAGGGATGGATGGATGGCTGGATGGATGGCAGGATGGATGGATGGCTGGATGGATGGCTGGCTGGAGGGATGGATCGATGGATGGATGGCCGAATGGATGGCTGAATGGATGGATGGCTGGATGGATGGCTGGCTGGAGGGATGGATGGATGGATGGCTGGATGGACGGCTGGATGGATGGCTGGCTGGAGGGATGGATTGATGGATGGATGGCTGGATGGATGGCTGGATGGATGGATGGCTGAATGGATGGCTGGCTGGAGGGATGGATGGATGGATGGGTGGCTGGATGGAGGGATGGCTGGATGGTTGGCTGGCTGGAGGGATCGATGGATGGATGGCTGGATGGATGTCTGGATGGAGGGATGGCTGGATGGATGGCTGGATGGATGGATGGCTTAATGACTGGCTGGCTGGAGGGATGGATGGATGGATGGATGGATGGCTGGTTGGACGGCTGGATCGAGGGATGGCTGGATATATGGCTGGCTGGAGGGATGGATGGATGGATGGCTGGATGGATAGCTGGATAGAGGGATGGCTGGATGGATGGCTGGCTGGAGGGATGGATGGATGGATGGATGGATGGATGGCTGAATGGATGGATGGCTGGATGAATGGCAGGCTAGAGGATGGATGGATGGCTGGATGGCTGGATGGATGGCAGGATGGATGGATGGCTGGATGGATGGCTGGATGGATGACTGGAAGGATGGATAGCTTAATGACTGGCTGGCTGGAGGGATGGATGGATGGATGGGTGGCTGGATGGAGGGATGGCTGGATGGTTGGCTGGCTGGAGGGATCGATCGATGGATGGCTGGATGGATGTCTGGATGGAGGGATGGCTGGATGGATGGCTGGATGGATGGATGGCTTAATGACTGGCTGGCTGGAGGGATGGATGGATGGATGGATGGATGGCTGGTTGGACGGCTGGATCGAGGGATGGCTGGATATATGGCTGGCTGGAGGGATGGATGGATGGATGGCTGGATGGATAGCTGGATAGAGGGATAGCGGGATGGATGGCTGGATGGGGGGATGGTTGGATGGATGGCTGGCTGGCTGGAGTGACGGATGGATGCATGGCTGGATGGATGGCTGTATTGAGGGATGGCTGGATGGAAGGCTGGCTGGATGGATGGATGGCTGGATGGATGGATGGATGGACGGATGGAGGGATGGCTGGATGGAAGGCTGGCTGGAGGGATGGATGGATGGATGGATGGCTGGATGGATGGCTGGATGGAGGAATGGCTTGATGGATGGCTGGCTGGAGGGATGGATGGATGGATGGATGGATTGCTTGATGGATGGATGGCTGGATGGACGATTGGCTGGAGAGATGGATGGATGGATGGCTGGATCGATGGCTGGATGGATGAATGGCTGGATGGATGACTGGCTGGCTGGATGGATGGATGACTGGATGGATGGCTGGCTTGAAGAATGGATGGATGGCTGGATGGAAGGCTGGCTGGATGGATGGATGGCTGGATGGATGGATGGATGGACGGATGGATGGAGGGATGGCTGGATGGATGGCTGGTTGGAGGGATGGATGGATGGATGGATGGATGGCTGGATGGATGGCTGGATGGAGGAATGGCTTGATGGATGGCTGGCTGGAGGGACGGATGGATGGATGGATGGATTGCTTGATGGATGGATGGCTGGATGGACGATTGGCTGGAGGGATGGATGGATGGATGGCTGGATCGATGGCTGGATGGATGAATGGCTGGATGGATGACTGGCTGGCTGGATGGATGGATGACTGGATGGATGGCTGGCTTGAAGAATGGATGGATGGCTGGATGGGTGGCTGGACGGATGGATTGCTGGATGGATGGCTGGCTGGAGAGATGGATGGATGGCTGGATGTATGGCTGGATGGATGGATGGCTGGATGGATGGCAGGCTGGAGGAATGGATGGATGGGTGGATGGCTGGATCAATGGCTGGCTGGAGTGATGGATGGATGAATGGATGGCTGAATGGATGGCTGGATGGATGGATGGCTGGATGGATGGCTTGCTGTAGGGATGGATGGATGGATGGATGGCTGGCTGGCTGGCTGGAGGGATGCATGGATGGATGGATGGCTGGATGCACGGCTGGTTTGGATGGATTGCTGGATGAATGGCTGGCTGGAGGGATGGATTGTAGGATGGATGGCTGGATGGATGGCTGGATGGATGGATGGCTGGATGGATGGCTGGCTGGATGGATGGATGGCTGGATGGAGGGATGGCTGGATGGTTGGCTGGCTGGCTGGATGGATGGATGGATGGATGGCTGGAAGGATGGCTGGATGGACGGATGGCTGGATGGATGGCTGGCTGGAGGGATGGATGGATGGCTGGATGGATGGCTGGATGGATGGATGGCTTAATGGCTGTATGGCTGGCTGGAGGGATGGATGGATGGATGGATGGACGGTTGGCTGGATAGATGACTGGATGGAGGAATGGCTGGATGGATGGCTGGCTAGAGGGATGGATGGATGGATGGATGGCTGGATGGATGGCTTAATGGATGGATGGCTGGCTGGAGGGATGGATGGATGGATGGCTGGATGGATGGCTGGATGGATGAATGGCTGGATGGATGACTGGCAAGAGTGATGGATGGATGGATAGATGGCTGGATGGATTGCTGGATGGATGGATGAATGGACGGATGGCTGGATGGATGGCTGGCTGGAGGGATGGCTGAATGGCTGGCTGGATGGATGGATGGCTGGATGGATGGCTGGCTTGAAGAATGGATGGATGGCTGGATGGATGGCTGGACGGATGGATTGCTGGATGGATGGCTGGATGGATGGATGGCTGGCTGGATGGCTGGATGGATGGATGGCTGGATGAATGGCTGGCTGGAGGAATGGATGGATGGATGGATGGATGGCTGGATGGATGGCTGGATGGATGGATGGCTGGATGGATGGCTGGCTGGAGGGATGGATGGATGGATGGATGGCTGAATGGATTGCTGGATGGATGGATGGCTGGATGGATGGCTGGCTGGAGGGATGGATGGATGGATGGCTGGATGAACGGCTGGATGGATGGATGGCTGGATGGATGGCTGGCTGGAGGGATGGATGGATGGATGGCTGGATGAACGGCTGGATGGATGGAGGGCTGGATGGATGGCTGGCTGGAGGGATGGATTGATGGATGGATGGCTGGATGAACGGCTGGATGGATGGAGGGCTGGATGGATGGCTGGCTGGAGGGATGGATTGATGGATGGATGGCTGGATGGATGGCTGGCTGGATGGATGGATGGCTGGATGGATGGCTGGCTGGAGGGATGGATGGATGGATGTGTGGCTGGATGGAGGGATGGTTGGATGGTTGGCTGGCTGGTGGGATGGATGGATGGATGGCTGGATGGATGTCTGGATGGAGGGATGGCTGGATGGATGGCTGGCTGGAGGGATGGATGGATGGATGGATGGATGGATGGATGGCTGGATGGATGGCTGGATGGATGGATGGCTTAATGACTGGCTGGCTGGAGGGATGGATGGCTGGATGGATGGATGGCTGGATGGATGGCTGGATCGATGGATGGCTGGATGTATGGCTGGCTGCAGGGATGGATGGATGGATGGAAGGATGGATGGCTGAATGGATGGATGGCTGGATGAATGGCTGGCTGGAGGATGGATGGATGGCTGGATGGCTGGATGGATGGCTGGATGGATGGATGGCTGGATGGATGGCTGGATGGATGACTGGCTGGAAGGATGGATGGATGAATGGATGGCTGGATGGATGGCTGGATGGATGGATGGCTGGATGGATGGCTGGCTGGAGGGATGGATGGATGGATAGATGGCTGGATGGATGGCTGGATGGATGGATGCCTGGATGGATGGCTGGCTGGAGGAATGAATGGGTGGATGGATGGCTGGATGGATGGCTGGATGGATGGATGGCTGGATGGATGGCTGGCAGGAGGGATGGATGGATGGATTGCTGAATGGATGGCTGGATGGATGGCTGGCTGGAGCGATGGATGAATGGATGGCTGGATGGATGGATGGCCGAATGGTTGGCTGGCTGGAGGGATGGCTGAATGGATGGCTGGATGGATGGCAGGATGGATGGATGGCTGGATGGATGGCTGGCTGGATGGATGGATTGATGGATTGATGGCTGGATGGATGGCTGGATGGATGGATGGCTGGATGGATGACAGGCTGATGGGATGAATGGATGGATGGATGGCTGAATGGACGGCTGGATGGATGGATGGCTGGATGGATGGCTGGCTGGAGGGATGGATTGATGGATGGATGGCTGGATGGATAGCTGGATGGATGGCTGGATGGATGGATGGCTGGATGGAGGGATGGCTGGATGGAGGGATAGCTGGAGGGATGGATGGATGGCTGGATGGATGGCAGGATGGATGGATGGCTGGATGGATGGCTGGCTGGAGGGATGGATCGATGGATGGATGGCCGAATGGATGGCTGGATGGATGGATGGCTGGATGGATGGCTGGCTGGAGGGATGGATGGATGGATGGCTGGATGGACGGCTGGATGGATGGCTGGCTGGAGGGATGGATTGATGGATGGATGGCTGGATGGATGGCTGGATGGATGGATGGCTGAATGGATGGCTGGCTGGAGGGATGGATGGATGGATGGGTGGCTGGATGGAGGGATGGCTGGATGGTTGGCTGGCTGGAGGGATCGATGGATGGATGGCTGGATGGATGTCTGGATGGAGGGATGGCTGGATGGATGGCTGGATGGATGGATGGCTTAATGACTGGCTGGCTGGAGGGATGGATGGATGGATGGATGGATGGCTGGTTGGACGGCTGGATCGAGGGATGGCTGGATATATGGCTGGCTGGAGGGATGGATGGATGGATGGCTGGATGGATAGCTGGATAGAGGGATGGCTGGATGGATGGCTGGCTGGAGGGATGGATGGATGGATGGATGGATGGATGGCTGAATGGATGGATGGCTGGATGAATGGCAGGCTAGAGGATGGATGGATGGCTGGATGGCTGGATGGATGGCAGGATGGATGGATGGCTGGATGGATGGCTGGATGGATGACTGGAAGGATGGATAGCTTAATGACTGGCTGGCTGGAGGGATGGATGGATGGATGGGTGGCTGGATGGAGGGATGGCTGGATGGTTGGCTGGCTGGAGGGATCGATCGATGGATGGCTGGATGGATGTCTGGATGGAGGGATGGCTGGGTGGATGGCTGGCTGGAGGGATGGATGGATGGATGGATGGATGGATGGCTGGATGGATGGCTGGATGGATGGATGGCTTAATGACTGGCTGGCTGGAGGGATGGATGGCTGGATGGATGTATGGCTGGCTGCAGGGATGGATGGATGGATGGATGGCTGGATGGATGGCTGGCTGGAGGGATGGATGGATGGATGTGTGGCTGGATGGAGGGATGGTTGGATGGTTGGCTGGCTGGAGGGATGGATAGAGGGATGGCTGGATGGATGGCTGGCTTGAGGGATGGATGGATGGATGGATGGATGGCTGAATGGATGGATGGCTGGATGGATGGCTGGCTGGAGGGATGGATGGATGGATGGATGGATGGATGGATGGATGGCTGAATGGATGGATGGCTGGATGAATGGCTGACTGGAGGATGGATGGATGGCTGGATGGCTGGATGGATGGCTGGATGGATGGATGGCTGGATGGATGGCTGGATGGATGACTGGCTGGAAGGATGGATGGATGAATGGATGGCTGGATGGATTGCTGGATGGATGGATGGCTGGATGGATGGCTGGCTGGAGGGATGGATGGATGGATGGATGGCTGGATGGATGGCTGGATGGATGGATGCCTGGATGGATGGCTGGCTGGAGGGATGGATGGGTGGATGGGTGGCTGGATGGATGGCTGGATGGATGGATGGCTGGATGGATGGCTGGCAGGAGGGATGGATGGATGGATTGCTGAATGGATGGCTGGATGGATGGCTGGCTGGAGCGATGGATGAATGGATGGCTGGATGGATGGATGGCCGAATGGTTGCCTGGCTGGAGGGATGGCTGAATGGATGGCTGGATGGATGGGAGTATGGATGTAAGGCAGGATGGATGGCTGGCTGGATGGATGGATTGATGGATGGATGGCTGGATGGATGGCTGGATGGATGGATGGCTGAATGGATGAAAGGCTGAAGGGATGAATGGATGGATGGATGGCTGGATGGACGGCTGGATGGATGGATGGCTGGATGGATGGCTGGCTGGAGGGATGGATTGATGGATGGGTGGCTGGATGGATAGCTGGATGGATGGCTGGATGGATGGATGGATGGATGGCTGGATGGAGTGATGGCTGGATGGAGGGATAGCTGGAGGGATGGATGGATGGCTGGATGGATGGCAGGATGGATGGATGGCTGGATGGATGGCTGGCTGGAGGGATGGATGGATGGATGGATGGCCGAATGGATGGCTGGATGGATGGATGGCTGGATGGATGGCTGGCTGGAGGGATGGATGGATGGATGGCTGGATGGACGGCTGGATGGATGGATGGCTGGATGGATGGCTGGCTGGAGGGATGGATTGATGGATGGATGGCTGGATGGATGGCTGGATGGATGGATGGCTGAATGGATGGCTGGCTGGAGGGATGGATGGATGGATGTGTGGCTGGATGGAGGGATGGCTGGATGGTTGGCTGGCTGGAGGGCTGGATGGATGGATGGCTGGATGGATGTCTGCTTGGAGGGATGGCTGGATCGATGGCTGGATGGATGGATGGCTTAATGACTGGCTGCCTGGAGGGATGGATGGATGGATGGATGGATGGATGGTTGGACGGCTGGATCGATGGATGGCTGGATATATGGCTGGCTGCAGGGATGGATGGATGAATGGCTGGATGGATAGCTGGATAGAGGGATGGCTGGATGGATGGCTGGCTGGAGGGATGGATGGATGGATGGATGGCTGGATGGATGGCTGAATGGATGGATGGCTGAATGGATGGCTGTATGGAGGGATGGATGGATGGATGGATGGCTGAATGGATGGATGGCTGGATGAATGGCAGGCTGGAGGATGGATGGATGGCTGGATGGCTGGATGGATGGCAGGATGGCTGGATGGCTGGATGGATGGCTGGATGGATGACTGGCTGGAGGGATGGATGGATGGATGGATGGCTGGATGGATGGATGGATGGATGGATGGCTGGATGGATGGCTGGCTGGAGGGATGGATGGATGGATGGATGGCTGGATGGATGCTGGATGGATGGTTGCCTGGATGGATGGCTGGCTGGAGGGATGGATGGGTGGATGGATGGCTGGATGGATGGCTGGATGGATGGATGGCTGGATGGATGGCTGGCAGGAGGGATGGATGGATGGATGGCTGGATGGATGGCTGGATGGATGGCTGGCTGGAGCGATGGATGAATGGATGGCTGGATGGATGGATGGCCGAATGGTTGGCTGGCTGGAGGGATGGATGGATGGCTGAATGGATGGCTGGATGGATGGCAGGATGGATGGATGGCTGGATGGATGGCTCGCTGGATGGATGGATTGATGGATGGATGGATTGATGGATGGATGGCTGGATGGATGGCTGGATGGATGGCTGGATGGATGGCAGGCTGAAGGGATGAATGGATGGATGGATGGCTGGATGGACGGCTGGATGGATGGATGGCTGGATGGATGGCTGGCTGGAGGGATGGATTGATGGATGGATGGCTGGATGGATAGCTGGATGGATGGCTGGATGGATGGATGGATGGATGGCTGGATGGAGGGATGGCTGGATGGAGGGATAGCTGGAGGGATGGATGGATGGCTGGATGGATGGCAGGATGGATGGGTGGCTGGATGGATGGCTGGCTGGAGGGATGGATGGATGGATGGATAGCTGAATGGATGGCTGAATGGATGGATGGCTGGATGGATGGCTGGCTGGAGGAATGGATGGATGGATGGCTGGATGGACGGCTGGATGGATGGAGGACTGGATGGATGGCTGGCAGGAGGGATGGATTGATGGATGGATGGCTGGATGGATGGCTGTATGGATGGATGGCTGAATGGATGGCTGGCTTGAGGGATGGATGGATGGATGGGTGGCTGGATGGAGGGATGGCTGGATGGTTGGCTGGCTGGAGGGATGGATGGATGGATGGCTGGATGGATGTCTGGATGGAGGAATGGCTGGATGGATGGCTGGCTGGAGGGATGGATGGATGGATGGATGGCTGGATGGATGGCTGGATGGATGGATGGCTTAATGGCTGGCTGGCTGGAGGGATGGATGGATGGATGGATGGAAGGATGGCTGGTTGGATGGCTGGATCGATGGATGGCTGGATGTATGGCTGGCTTGAGGGATGGATGGATGGATGGATGGCTTGATGGATAGCTGGATAGAGGAATGGCTGGATGGATGGCTGGCTGGAGGGTAGGATGGATGGATGGATGGCTGGATGGATGGCTGAATGGATGGATGGCTGGATGGATGGCTGGCTGGAGGGATGGGTGTATGGATGGATGGCTGGATGGATGGATGACTGGATGGATGGCTGGATGGATGACTGGCTGGAGGGATGGATGGATGGATGGCTGGATGGATGGCTGGATGGATGGCTGGATGGATGCCTGGATGGATGGCTGGCTGGAGGGATGGATGGATGGATGGATGGCTGGATGGATGGCTGGATGGATGGCTGGATGGATGCCTGGATGGATGGCTGGCAGGAGGGATGGGTGGATGGAGGGATAGCTGGAGGGATGGATGGATGGCTGGATGGATGGCAGGATGGATGGATGGCTGGTTGGATGGCTGGCTGGAGGGATGGATGGATGGATGGATGGCCGAATGGATGGCTGGATGGATGGATGGCTTGATGGATGGCTGGCTGGAGGGATGGATGGATGGATGGCTGGATGGACGGCTGGATGGATGGAGGGCTGGATGGATGGCTGGCTGTAGGGATGGATTGATGGATGGATGGCTGGATGGATGGCTGGATGGATGGATGGCTGAATGGATGGCTGGCTGGAGGGATGGATGGATGGATGTGTGGCTGGATGGAGGGATGGCTGGATGGTTGGCTGGCTGGAGGGATCGATGGATGGATGGCTGGATGGATGTCTGGATGGAGGGATGGCTGGATGGATGGCTGGATGGATGGATGGCTTAATGAGTGGCTGGCTGGAGGGATGGATGGATGGATGGATGGTTGGACGGCTGGATCGATGGATGGCTGGATATATGGCTGGCTGGAGGGATGGATGGATGGATGGCTGGATGGATAGCTGGATAGAGGGATGGCTGGATGGATGGCTGGCTGGAGGGGTTGATGGATGGCTGGATGGCTGGATGGATGGCTGAATGGATGGATGGCTGGATGGATGGCTGGCTCGAGGGATGGATGGATGGATGGATGGATGGATGGACGGCTGAATGGATGGATGGCTGGATGAATGGCAGGCTGGAGGATGGATGGATGGCTGGATGGCTGGATGGATGGCAGGATGGCTTGATGGCTGGATGGATGGCTGGATGGATGACTGGCTGGAGGGATGGATGGATGGATGGCTGGGTGGATGGCTGGATGGATGGATGGCTGGATGGATGGCTGGCTGGAGGGATGGATGGATGGATGGATGGCTGGATGGATGCTGGATGGATGGATGCCTGGATGGATGGCTGGCTGGAGGGATGGATGGGTGGATGGATGGCTGGATGGATGGCTGGATGGATGGATGGCTGGATGGATGGCTGGCAGGAAGGATGGATGGATGGATGGCTGGATGGATGCCTGGATGGATGGCTGGCTGGAGCGATGGATGAATGGATGGCTGGATGGATGGATGGCCGAATGGTTGGCTGGCTGGAGGGATGGATGGATGGATGGATGGCTGAATGGATGGCTGGATGGATGGCAGGATGGATGGATGGCTGGATGGACGGCTCGCTGGATGGATGGATTGATGGATGGATGCATTGATGGATGGATGGCTGGATGGATGGCTGGATGGATGGCAGGCTGAAGGGATGAATGGATGGATGAATGGCTGGATGGACGGCTGGATGGATGGATGGCTGGATGGATGGCTGGCTGGAGGGATGGATTGATGGATGGATGGCTGGATGGATAGCTGGATGGATGGCTGGATGGATGGATGGATGGATGGCTGGATGGAGGGATGGCTGGATGGAGGGATAGCTGGAGGGATGGATGGATGGCTGGATGGATGGCAGGATGGATGGATGGCTGGATGGATGGCTGGCTGGAGGGATGGATGGATGGATGGATAGCTGAATGGATGGCTGGATGGATGGATGGCTGGATGGATGGCTGGCTGGAGGAATGGATGGATGGATGGCTGGATGGACGGCTGGATGGATGGAGGACTGGATGGATGGCTGGCAGGAGGGATGGATTGATGGATGGATGGCTGGATGGATGGCTGGATGGATGGATGGCTGAATGGATGGCTGGCTTGAGGGATGGATGGATGGATGGGTGGCTGGATGGAGGGATGGCTGGATGGTTGGCTGGCTGGAGGGATGGATGGATGGATGGCTGGAGGGATGGCTGGATGGAGGAATGGCTGGATGGATGACTGGCTGGAGGGATGGATGGATGGATGGATGGCTGGATGGATGGCTGGATGGATGGATGGCTTAATGGCTGGCTGGCTGGAGGGATGGATGGATGGATGGATGGAAGGATGGCTGGTTGGATGGCTGGATCGATGGATGGCTGGATGTATGGCTGGCTTGATGGACGGGTGGATGGATGGATGGCTTGATGGATAGCTGGATAGAGGAATGGCTGGATGGATGGCTGGCTGGAGGGATGGATGGATGGATGGCTGGATGGATGGCTGAATGGATGGATGGCTGGATAGATGGCTGGCTGGAGGGATGGATGGATGGATGGATGGATGAATGGATGGCTGAATGGATGGATGGCTGGATGAATGGCTGGCTGGAGGGATGGGTGGATGGATGGATGGCTGGATGGATGGATGGCTGGATGGATGGCTGGATGGATGACTGGCTGGAGGGATGGATGGCTGGATGGCTGGATGGATGGCTGGATGGATGGCTGGATGGATGCCTGGATGGATGGAGGGATGGATGGATGGATGGCTGGATGGATGGCTGGATGGATGGCAGGATGGATGCCTGGATGGATGGCTGGCAGGAGGGATTGGTGGATGGATGGATGGCTGGATGGATGACTGGATGGATGGATGCCTGGATGGATGGCTGGCTGGAGGGATGGATTGATGGATGCATGGCGGGATGGATGGATGGATGGATGGATGGCTGGATGGATGGCAGGCTGAAGGGATGAATGGATGGATGGATAGCTGGATGGACAGCTGGATGAATGGATGGCTGGATGTATGGCTGGGTGGAGGGATGGATTGACGGATGGGTGGCTAGATGGATAGCTGGATGGATGGCTGGATGGATGGCTGGCTGGTGGGATGGATGGATGGATAGATGGCTGGATGGAGGGATGGCTGGAGATTTGGCTGGCTGGAGGGATGGATGGATGGCTGGATGGATGGCTGGATGGAGGGATGGCTGGATGGATGGCTGGCTGGAGGGATGGATGGCTGGATGGATGGCTGGATGGATGGATGAATGGATGGCTTAATGACTGGCTGGCTGTAGGGATGAATGGATGGATGGATGGCGGGATGGCTGGCTGGCTGGATGGATGGCTGGATGTATGGCTGGCTGGAGAGATGGATGAATGTTTGGATGGCTGGATGGATGGCTGCATGGAGGGATGGCTGGATGGGTGGCAGGCTGGAGTGACGGATGGATGCCTGGCTGGATGGATGGCTGTATTGAGGGATGGCTGGATGGAAGGCTGGCTGGATGGATGGATGGATGGACGGATGGATGTAGGGATGGCTGGATGGATGGCTGGCTGGAGGGATGGATGGATGGATGGATGGCTGGATGGATGGCTGGATGGAGGAATGGCTTGATGGATGGCAGGCTGGAGGGATGGATGGATGGCTGGATGGATTGCTTGATGGATGGATGGCTGGATGGACGATTGGCTGGAGGGATGGATGGATGGATGGCTGGATCGATGGCTGGATGGATGAATGGCTGGATGGATGACTGGCTGGCTGGATGGATGGATGGCTGGATGGATGGCTGGCTTGAAGAATGGATGGATGGCTGGATGGATAGCTGGACGGATGGATTGCTGGATGGATGGCTGGCTGGAGGGATGGATGGATGGCTGGATGGATGGCTGGATGGATGGATGGCTGGATGGATGGCTGGCTGAAGGAATGGATGGATGAATGGATGGCTGGATCGATGGCTGGATGAATGGATGGCTGGATGGATGGCTGGCTGGAGGGATGGATGGATGAATGGATGGCTGAATGGATGGCTGGATGGATGGATGGCTGGATGGATGGCTGGCTGTCGGGATGGATGGATGGATGGATGGCTGGCTGGAGGGCATCCATCAATGCATCCATCCATCAATCCATCCATTCAGCCATCCATTCAGCCATCCCTCCAGCCAGCCAACCATTCGGCCATCCATCCATCCAGCCATCCATTCATCCATCGCTCCAGCCAGCCATCCATCCAGCCAACAATTCAGCAATCCATCCATCCATCCCTCCTGCCAGCCATCCATCCAGCCATCCATCCATCCAGCCATTCATCCAGCCATCCATCCAGCCATCCATCCATCCATCCATCCCTCCAGCCAGCCATCCATCCAGCCATCCATCCATCCAGTCATCCATCCAGCCATCCATTCATCCATCCATCCTTCCAGCCAGTCATCCATCCAGCCATCCATCCAGCCATCCATCCATCCAGCCATCCATCCAGCCATCCAGCCATCCATCCCTCCAGCCAGCCATCCATCCAGCCATCCATCCATTCAGCCAACCATCCAGCCATCCATCCATCCATCCATCCCTCCAGCCAGCCATCCATCCAGCCATCCCTCTATCCAGCTATCCATCCTGCCATCCAGCCATCCATTCATCCCTCCAGCCAGCCATATATCCAGCCATCCATCGATCCAGCCATCAATCCAGCCATCCATCCATCCATCCCTCCAGCCAGCCAGTCATTAAGCCATCCATCCATCCAGCCATCCATCCAGCCATCCATCCATCCATCCATCCATCCCTCCAGCCAGCCATCCATCCAGCCATCCCTCCATCCAGACATCCATCCAGCCATCCATCCATCCATACCTCCAGCCGGCCAACCATCCAACCATCCCTCCATCCAGCCACACATCCATCCATCCATCCCTCCAGCCAGCCATCCATCCAGCCATTCATCCATCCAGCCATCCATCCAGCCATCCATCCATCAATCCATCCCTCCAGCCAGCCATCCATCCAGCCCTCCATCCATCCAGCCGTCCATCCAGCCATCCATCCATCCATCCCTCCAGCCAGCCATCAATCCAGCCATCCATCCATCCAGCAGTCCATTCAGCCGTCCATCCATCCATCCATCCCTCCAGCCAGCCATCCATCCAGCCATCCATCCATCCAGCCATCCATCCAGCCATCCATTCATCCATCCATTCCTCCAGCCAGCCATTCATCCAGCCATCCATCCATCCAGCCATCCATCCAGCCATCCATCCATCCAGGCATCCATCCAGCAATCCATCCGTCCAGCCATCCATCCAGCCATCCATCCATTCTTCAAGCCAGCCATCCATCCAGCCATCCATCCATCCAGCCAGCCATTCAGCCATCCCTCCAGCCAGCCATCCATCCAGCCATCCGTCCATCCATCCATCCATCCAGCAATCCATCCAGCCATCTATCCATCCATCCATCCCCAATGCCAGTCATCCATCCAGCCATTCATCCATCGAGCCATCCATCCAGCCATCCATCCATCCATCCCTCCAGCCAGCCATCCATCCATTAAGCCATCCATCCAGCCATCCATCCATCCATCCATCCCTCTAGCCAGCCATCCATCCAACCATTCCTCCATCCAGTCATCTATCCAGCCATCCATCCATCCATCCATCTCTCCAGCCAGCCATACATCCAGCCATCCATCCATTCAGCCATTCATCCAGCCATCCATCCATCCCTCCAGCCAGCCATACAGCCATTAAGCCATCCATCCATCCAGCCATCCATCCAGCCATCCATCCATCCCTCCAGCCAGCCATCCATCCAGTCATCCCTCCATCCAGCCATCCTTCCAGCCATCCATCCATCCATCCATCCATCCATCCAGCCAGCCAGCCAACCATCCAGCCATCCATCCAGCCAGCCATCCATCCATCCAGCCATTCATCCAGCAATCCATCCAAACCATCCGTCCATCCAGCCATCCATCCATCCATGCATCCCTCCAGCCAGCCAGCCAGCCAGCCATCCATCCATCCATCCATCCCTACAGCCAGCCATCCATCCAGCCATCCATCCATCCAGCCATCCATTCAGCCATCCATTCATCCATCCAACCCTCCAGCCAGCCATCCATCCAGCCATCCATTCATCCAGCCATCGATCCAGCCATCCATTCATCCATCCATTCCTCCAGCCAGCCATCCATCCAGCCATCCATCCATCCAGCCATCCATCCAGCCATCCATCCATCCCTCCAGCCAGCCATCCATCCAGCAATCCATCCGTCCAGCTATCCATCCAGCCATCCATCCATTCTTCAAGCCAGCCATCCATCCAGCCATCCATCCATCCATCCATCCCTCTAGCCAGCCATCCATCCAACCATTCCTCCATCCAGTCATCTATCCAGCCATCCATCCATCCATCCATCTCTCCAGCCAGCCATACATCCAGCCATCCATCCATTCAGCCATTCATCCAGCCATCCATCCATCCCTCCAGCCAGCCATACAGCCATTAAGCCATCCATCCATCCAGCCATCCATCCAGCCATCCATCCATCCCTCCAGCCAGCCATCCATCCAGTCATCCCTCCATCCAGCCATCCTTCCAGCCATCCATCCATCCATCCATCCATCCATCCAGCCAGCCAGCCAACCATCCAGCCATCCATCCAGCCAGCCATCCATCCATCCAGCCATTCATCCAGCAATCCATCCAAACCATCCGTCCATCCAGCCATCCATCCATCCATGCATCCCTCCAGCCAGCCAGCCAGCCAGCCATCCATCCATCCATCCATCCCTACAGCCAGCCATCCATCCAGCCATCCATCCATCCAGCCATCCATTCAGCCATCCATTCATCCATCCAACCCTCCAGCCAGCCATCCATCCAGCCATCCATTCATCCAGCCATCGATCCAGCCATCCATTCATCCATCCATTCCTCCAGCCAGCCATCCATCCAGCCATCCATCCATCCAGCCATCCATCCAGCCATCCATCCATCCCTCCAGCCAGCCATCCATCCAGCAATCCATCCGTCCAGCTATCCATCCAGCCATCCATCCATTCTTCAAGCCAGCCATCCATCCAGCCATCCATCCATCCAGCCAGCCAGTCATCCATCCAGCCATTCATCCATCCAGCCATCGATCCATCCATCCATCCATCCATCCCTCCATCCAATCGTCCATCCAGCCATCCATCCATCAAGCAATCCATCCAGCCATCCATCCATCCCTCCAGCCTGCCATCCATCAAGCCATTCCTCCATCCAGCCATCCATCCAGCCATCCAGCCATCCATCCATCCATCCATCCCTCCAGCCAGCCATCCATCCAGCCATCCCTCCATCCATCCGTCCATTCATCCATCCATCCAGCCAGCCTTCCATCCAGCCATCCCTCAATACAGCCATCCATCCAGCCATGCATCCATCCGTCACTCCAGCCAGCCACACATCCAGCCATCCCTCCATGCAGCCATCCATCCAGCCATCCAAACATTCATCCATCTCTCCAGCCAGCCATACATCCAGCCATCCATCCAGCCAGCCAGCCATCCCGCCATCCATCCATCCATCCATCCCTCCAGCCAGCCAGTCATTAAGCCATCCATCCATTCATCCATCCAGCCATCCATCCAGCCATCCATCCCTCCAGCCAGCCATCCATCCAGCCATCCCTCCATCCAGCCATCCATCCAGCCATCCATCCATCCCTCCAGCCAGCCAAATATCCAGCCATCCCTCCATCCAGCCATCCATCCATCCATCCATCCCACCAGCCAGCCATCCATCCAGCCATCCATCCAGCTATCCATCTAGCCACCCATCCGTCAATCCATCCCTCCACCCAGCCATTCATCCAGCCATCCATTCATCCAGCTGTCCATCCAGCTATCCATCCATCCATTCATCCCTTCCGCCTGCCATCCATCCAGCCATCCATCCATCCATCCATCCATCCCGCCTTCCATCCATCAATCCATCCCTCCAGCCAGCCATCCATCCAGGCATCCATCCATCCAGTCATCCATCCAGCCATCCATCCATGCACCCATCCCTCCTGCCAGCCATCCATCCAGGCATCCATCCAGCCATCCATCCAGCCATCCATCCAGCCATCCATCCATCCATCCCTCCAGCCAGCCATCCATCCAGGCATCCATCCAGCCATCCATCCAGCCATCCAGCCATCCATCCCTCCAGCCAGTCATCCATCCAGCCATCCATCCAGCCATCCATCCATCCAGCCATCCATCCATCCACCCATCCCTCCAGCCAGCCATTCATCCAGCCATCCATCCATTCAGCCATCCATTCATCCATCCATCCATCCATCCCTCCAGCCAGCCATCCATCCAGCCATCCATCCATTCAGCCATCCATCCAGCCATCCATCCATCCATCCCTCCAGCCAGCCATCCATCCAGCCATTCCTCTATCCAGCTATCCATCAAGCCATCCATCCATCCACCCGTCCATCAAGCCATCCATACATCCAGCCATCCATCGATCCAGCCATCCAACCAGCCATCCTTCCATCCATCCATCCATCCATCCCTCCAGCCAGCCAGCCATTAAGCCATCCATCCATCCAGCCATCCATCCAGCCATCCATCCATCCATCCATCCATCCCTCCAGCCAGCCATCCATCCAGCCATTCCTCCATCCAGACATCCATCCAGCCATCCATCCATCCATCCCTCCAGCCAGCCAACCATCCAGCCATCCCTACATCCAGCCACCCATCCATCCATCCATCCCTCAAGCCAGCCATCCATTCAGCCATCCATCCATCCAGCCATCCATCCAGCCATCCATCCATCAATCCATCCCTCCTGCCAGCCATCCATCCAGTCCTCCATCCATCCAGCCGTCCATCCAGCCATCCATCCATCCATTCCTCCAGCCAGCCATCCATCCAGCCATCCATCCATCCAGCCATCCATTCAGCTATCCATCCATCCATCCATCCCTCCAGCCAGCCATCCATCCAGCCATCCATCCATCCTGCCATCCATCCAGCCATCCATCCATCCCTCCAGCTATCCCTCCATCCAGCCATCCCTCCATCCAGCCATCCATCCATCCATCCATCCAGCCATCCATCCAGCTATCCATCCAGCCATCCATCCATCAATCCATCCCTCCAGCCAGCCATCCATCCAGCCATCCATCCATCTAGCCGTCCATCCAGCCATCCATCCATCCATTCATCCCTTCAGCCTGCCATCCATCCAGCCATCCATCCAGCAATCCATCCATCAATGCATCCATCCATCAATCCATCCATCCAGCGAGCCGTCCATCCAGCCATCCATCCATCCTGCCATCCATCCAGCCATCCATTCAGCCATCCATCCATCCATCCATCCCTCCAGCCAGCCAACCATTCGGCCATCCAGCCATCCATTCATCCATCGCTCCAGCCAGCCATCCATCCAGGCATCCATCCAGCCATCCATCCATCCATCCCTCCTGCCAGCCATCCATCCAGCCATCCATCCATCCAGCCATCCATCCAGCCATCCATCCACCCATCCATCCCTCCAGCCAGCCATCCATCCAGGCATCCATCCATCCAGCATCCATCCAGCCATCCATCCATCCATCCATCCCTCCAGCCAGCCATCCATCCAGCCATCCATCCATCCAGCCATCAATCCAGCCATCCATCCATCCATCCATCCCTCCAGCCAGTCATCCATCCAGCCATCCATCCAGCCATCCAGCCATCCTGCCATCCATCCAGCCATCTAGCCATCCATCCATCCTCCAGCCTGCCATTCATCCAGCCATCCATCCATTCAGCCGTCCATCCATCCATCCATCCATCCATCCCTCCAGCCAGCCATCCATCCAGCCATCCATCCATTCAGCCATCCATCCAGCCATCCAGCCATCCATCCATCCCTCCAGCCAGCCATCCATCCAGCCATCCCTCTATCCAGCTATCCATCCAGCCATCCATCCATCCATCCCTCCAGCCAGCCATATATCCAGCCATCCATCGATCCAGCCGTCCAACCATCCATCCATCCATCCATCCATCCATCCCTCCAGCCAGCCACTCATTAAGCCATCCATCCATCCAGCCATCCATCCAGCCATCCCTCCATCCAGACATCCATCCAGCCATCCATCCATCGATCCCTCCAGCCAGCCAACCATCCAGCCATCCCTCCATCCAGCCACACATCCATCCATCCATCCCTCCAGCCAGCCATCCATTCAGCCATCCATCCATCCATCCATCCATCCAGCCATCCATCCATCAATCCATCCCTACGGCCAGCCATCCATCCAGCCCTCCATCCATGCAGCCGTCCATCCAGCCATCCATCCATCCATCCCTCCAGCCAGCCATCCATCCAGCCATCCATCCATCCAGCCATCCATTCGGCCATCCATCCATCCATCCATCCCTCCAGCCAGCCATCCAACCAGCCATCCATCCATCCTGCCATCCATCCAGCCATCCATCCATCCCTCCAGCTATCGCTCCATCCACCCATCCCTCCTGCCAGCCATCCATCCAGGCATCCATCCAGCCATCCATCCAGCCATCCATCCAGCCATCCATCCAGCCATCCATCCATCCATCCATCCCTCCAGCCAGCCATCCATCCAGGCATCCATCCAGCCATCCATCCAGCCATCCATCCAGCCATCCATCCATCCATCCCTCCAGCCAGTCATCCATCCAGCCATCCATCCAGCCATCCATCCATCCAGCCATCCATCCATACACCCATCCCTCCAGCCAGCCATTCATCCAGCCATCCATCCATTCAGTCATCCATTCATCCATCCATCCATCCATCCATCCATCCCTCCAGCCAGCCATCCATCCAGCCATCCATCCATTCAGCCATCCATCCAGCCATCCATCCATCCCTCCAGCCAGCCATCCATCCAGCCATTCCTCTATCCAGCTATCCATCAAGCCATCCATCCATCCATCCATCCCTCAAGCCAGCCATACATCCAGCCATCCATCGATCCAGCCATCCAACCAGCCATCCTTCCATCCATCCATCCATCCATCCCTCCAGCCAGCCAGCCATTAAGCCATCCATTCATCCAGCCATCCATCCAGCCATCCATCCATCCATCCATCCCTCCAGCCAGCCATCCATCCAGCCATTCCTCCATCCAGACATCCATCCAGCCATCCATCCATCCATCCCTCCAGCCAGCCAACCATCCAGCCATCCCTCCATCCAGCCACCCATCCATCCATCCATCCCTCAAGCCAGCCATCCATTCAGCCATCCATCCATCCAGCCATCCATCCAGCCATCCATCCATCAATCCTTCCCTCCTGCCAGCCATCCATCCAGTCCTCCATCCATCCAGCCGTCCATCCAGCCATCCATCCATCCATTCCTCCAGCCAGCCTTCCATCCAGCCATCAATCCATCCAGCCATCCATCCAGCTATCCATCCAGCCATCCATCCATCAATCTATCCCTCCAGCCAGCCATCCATCCAGCCATCCATCCATCCAGCCGTCCATCCAGCCATCCAACCATCCATTCATCCCTTCAGCCTGCCATCCAGCCAGCCATCCATCCAGCCATCCATCCATCCATCCAGCCATCCATCCAGCCATCCATCCAGCCATCCATCCATCCTGCCATCCATCCAGCCATCCATTCAGCCATCCATCCATCCATCCATCCCTCCAGCCAGCCAACCATTCGGCCATTCTTCCATCAAGCCATCCATTCATCCATCGCTCCAGCCAGCCATCCATCCAGCCATCCATCCAGCCATCCATCCATCCATCCCTCCTGCCAGCCATCCATCCAGCCATCCATCCATCCAGCCATCCATCCAGCCATCCATCCACCCATCCATCCCTCCAGCCAGCCATCCATCCAGGCATCCATCCATCCAGCATCCATCCAGCCATCCATCCATCCATCCATCCCTCCAGCCAGCCATCCATCCAGCCATCCATCCATCCAGCCATCCATCCAGCCATCCATCCATCCATCCATCCCTCCAGCCAGTCATCCATCCAGCCATCCATCCAGCCATCCAGCCATCCTGCCATCCATCCAGCCATCCAGCCATCCATCCATCCTCCAGCCTGCCATTCATCCAGCCATCCATCCATTCAGCCATCCATCCATCCATCCATCCATCCATCCCTCCAGCCAGCCATCCATCCAGCCATCCATCCATTCAGCCATCCATCCAGCCATCCATCCATCCATCCATCCCTCCAGCCAGCCATCCATCCAGCCATCCCTCTATCCAGCTATCCATCCAGCCATCCATCCATCCATCCCTGCAGCCAGCCATATATCCAGCCATCCATCGATCCAGCCGTCCAACCATCCATCCATCCATCCATCCATCCCTCCAGCCAGCCAGTCATTAAGCCATCCATCCATCCAGCCATCCATCCAGCCATCCCTCCATGCAGACATCCATCCAGCCATCCATCCATCGAGCCCTCCAGCCAGCCAACCATCCAGCCATCCCTCCATCCAGCCACACATCCATCCATCCATCCCTCCAGCCAGCCATCCATTCAGCCATCCATCCATCCAGCCATCCATCCAGCCATCCATCCATCAATCCATCCCTCCAGCCAGCCATCCAACCAGCCCTCCATCCATCCAGCCGTCCATCCAGCCATCCATCCATCCATCCCTCCAGACAGCCATCCATCCAGCCATCCATCCATCCAGCCATCCATTCGGCCATCCATCCATCCATCCATCCCTCCAGCCAGCCATCCATCCAGCCATCCATCCATCCTGCCATCCATCCAGCCATCCATCCATCCCTCCAGCTATCCCTCCATCCAGCCATCACTCCATCCAGCCATCCATCCATCCATCCATCCAGCCATCCATCCAGCTATCCATCCAGCCACCCATCCATCAATCCATCCCTCCAGCCAGCCATCCATCCAGCCATCCATCCATCCAGCCGTCCATCCAGCCATCCATCCATCCATTCATCCCTTCAGCCTGTCATCCATCCAGCCATCCATCCATCCAGCCATCCATCCAGCCATCCATCCATCAATCCATCCATCCAGCCAGCCATCCATCCAGCCATCCATCCATCCTGCCATCCATCCAGCCATCCATTCAGCCATCCCTCCAGCCAGCCAACCATTCGGCCATCCATCCATCCAGCCATCCATTCATCCATCGCTCCAGCCAGCCATCCATCCAGCCATCCATTCAGCAATCCGTCCATCCATCCCTCCTGCCAGCCATCCATCCAGCCATCCATCCATCCAGCCATCCATCCAGCCACCCATCCACCCATCCATCCCTCCAGCCAGCCATCCATCCAGGCATCCATCTATCCAGCCATCCATCCAGCCATCCATCCATCCATCCATCCCTCCAGCCAGCCATCCATCCAGCCATCCATCCATCCAGCCATCCATCCAGCCATCCATTCATCCATCCATCCTTCCAGCCAGTCATCCATCCAGCCATCCATCCAGCCATCCATCCATCCAGCCATCCATCCAGCCATCCAGCCATCCATCCATCCTCCAGCCAGCCATTCATCCAGCCATCCATCCATTCAGCCATCCATCCATCCATCCATCCATCCATCCCTCCAGCCAGCCATCCATCCAGCCATCCATCCATTCAGCCATCCATCCATCCATCCATCCATCCATCCCTCAAGCCAGCCATCCATCCAGCCATCCCTCTATCCATCCCTCCAGCCAGCCAACCATCCAACCATCCCTCCATCCAGCCACACATCCATCCATCCATCCCTCCAGCCAGCCATCCATCCAGCCATCAATCCATCCATCCATCCCTGCAGCCAGCCATATATCCAGCCATCCATCGATCCAGCCATCCATCCAGCCATCCATCCATCCATCCATCCATCCCTCCAGCCAGCCAGTCATTAAGCCATCCATCCATCCAGCCATCCATCCAGCCATCCATCCATCCATCCATCCATCCATCCCTCGGGCCAGCCATCCATCCAGCCATCCCTCCATCCAGACATCCATCCAGCCATCCATCCATCCATCCCACCAGCCAGCCAACCATCCAACCATCCCTCCATCCAGCCACACATCCATCCATCCATCCCTCCAGCCAGCCATCCATCCAGCCATCCATCCATCCAGCCATCCATCCAGCCATCCATCCATCAATCCATCCCTCCAGCCAGCCATCCATCCAGCCCTCCATCCATCCAGCCGTTCATCCAGCCATCCATCCATCCATCCTTCCAGCCAGCCATCCATCCAGCCATCCATCCATCCAGCAATCCATTCAGCCATCCATCCATCCATCCATCCCTCCAGCCAGCCATCCATCCAGCCATCCATCCATCCAGCCATCCATCCAGCCATCCATCCATCCATCCATCCATTCCTCCAGCCAGTCATTCATCCAGCCATCCATCCATCCAGCCATCCAGCCAGCCATCCATCCATCCAGCCATCCATCCAGCAATCCATCCGTCCAGCCATCCATCCAGCCATCCATCCATTCTTCAAGCCAGCCATCCATCCAGCCATCCATCCATCCAGCCAGCCATTCAGCCATCCCTCCAGCAAGCCATCCATCCAGCCATCCGTCCATTCATCCATCCATCCAGCAATCCATCCAGCCATCTATCCATCCATCCATCACTCCTGCCAGTCATCCATCCAGCCATTCATCCATCCAGCCATCCATCCAGCCATCCATCCATCCATCCCTCCAGCCAGCCATCCATCCATTAAGCCATCCATCCAGCCATCCATCCATCCATCCATCCCTCGGGCCAGCCATCCATCCAGCCATCCCTCCATCCAGACATCCATCCAGCCATCCATCCATCCATCCCACCAGCCAGCCAACCATCCAACCATCCCTCCATCCAGCCACACATCCATCCATCCATCCCTCCAGCCAGCCATCCATCCAGCCATCCATCCATCCAGCCATCCATCCAGCCATCCATCCATCAATCCATCCCTCCAGCCAGCCATCCATCCAGCCCTCCATCCATCCAGCCGTTCATCCAGCCATCCATCCATCCCTCCAGCCAGCCATCCATCCAGCCATCCATCCATCCAGCAATCCATTCAGCCATCCATCCATCCATCCATCCCTCCAGCCAGCCATCCATCCAGCCATCCATCCATCCAGCCATCCATCCAGCCATCCATCCATCCATCCATCCATTCCTCCAGCCAGTCATTCATCCAGCCATCCATCCATCCAGCCATCCAGCCAGCCATCCATCCATCCAGCCATCCATCCAGCAATCCATCCGTCCAGCCATCCATCCAGCCATCCATCCATTCTTCAAGCCAGCCATCCATCCAGCCATCCATCCATCCAGCCAGCCATTCAGCCATCCCTCCAGCAAGCCATCCATCCAGCCATCCGTCCATTCATCCATCCATCCAGCAATCCATCCAGCCATCTATCCATCCATCCATCACTCCTGCCAGTCATCCATCCAGCCATTCATCCATCCAGCCGTCCATCCAGCCATCCATCCATCCATCCCTCCAGCCAGCCATCCATCCATTAAGCCATCCATCCAGCCATCCATCCATCCATCCATCCCTCTAGCCAGCCATCCATCCAGCCATTCCTCCATCCAGTCATCTATCCAGCCAACCGTCCATCCATCCATCCATCCATCCATCCATCCCTCCAGCCAGCCATACAGCCATTAAGCCATCCATCCATCCAGCCATCCATCCAACCATCCATCCATCCCTCCATCCAGCCATCCTTCCAGCCATCCATCCATCCATCCATCCATCCAGCCAGCCAGCCAACCATCCAGCCATTCCTCCATCCAGCCATCCATCCATCCATCCAGCCAGCCATCCATCCAGCCATCCATCCATCCAGCCATCCATCCAGCCATCCATCCTACAATCCATCCCTCCAGCCAGCCATTCATCCAGCAATCCATCCAAACCAGCCGTCCGTCCAGCCATCCATCCATCCATGCATCCCTCCAGCCAGCCAGCCAGCCATCCATCCATCCATTCATCCCTACAGCCAGCCATCCATCCAGCCATCCATCCATCCAGCCATCCATTCAGCCATCCATTCATCCATCCATCACTCCAGCCAGCCATCCATCATGCCATCCATCCATCCAGCCATTGATCCAGCCATCCACCCATCCATCCATTCCTCCAGCCTGCCATCCATCCAGCCATCCATCCATCCAGCCATACATCCAGCCATTCATCCATCCCTCCAGCCAGCCATCCATCCAGCAATCCATCCGTCCAGCCACCCATCCAGCCATCCATCCATTCTTCAAGCCAGCCATCCATCCAGTCATCCATCCATCCAGCCAGCCAGTCATCCATCCAGCCATTCATCCATCTAGCCATCGATCCAGCCATCCATCCATCCATCCCTCCAGCCAATCGTCCATCCAGCCATCCATCCATCAAGCAATCCATCCATCCATCCATCCATCCCTCCAGCCAGCCATCCATCAAGCCATTCCTCCATCCAGCCATCCATCCAGCCATCCATCCATCCATCCATCCCTCCAGCCAGCCATCCATCCAGCCATCCCTCCATCCATCCGTCCATCCATCCATCCATCCAGCCATCCATCCATCCAGCCAGCCTTCCATCCAGCCATCCATCCATTCTTCAAGCCAGCCATCCATCCAGTCATCCATCCATCCAGCCAGCCAGTCATCCATCCAGCCATTCATCCATCCAGCCATCGATCCAGCCATCCATCCATCCATCCCTCCAGCCAATCGTCCATCCAGCCATCCATCCAGCAAGCAATCCATCCATCCATCCATCCATCCCTCCAGCCAGCCATCCATCAAGCCATTCCTCCATCCGTCCATCCATCCAGCCATCCATCCATCCATCCATCCCTCCAGCCAGCCATCCATCCAGCCATCCCTCCATCCATCCGTCCATCCATCCATCCATCCAGCCATCCATCCATCCAGCCAGCCTTCCATCCAGCCATCCCTCAATACAGCCATCCATCCAGCCATGCATCCATCCGTCACTCCAGCCAGCCAGCCATCCATCCAGCCTTCCCCCCATCCAGCCATCCATCCCGCCATCCCTCTATCCAGCTATCCATCCAGCCATCCATCCATCCATCCCTCCAGCCAGCCATATATCCAGCCATCCCTCGATCCAGCCGTCCAACCAGCCATCCATCCATCCATCCATCCATCCCTCCAGCCAGCCAGTCATTAAGCCATCCATCCATCCAGCCATCCATCCAGCCATCCCTCCATCCAGACATCCATCCAGCCATCCATCCATCGATCCCTCCAGCCAGCCAACCATCCAGCCATCCCTCCATCCAGCCACCCATCCATCCATCCATCCCTCCAGCCAGCCAGTCATTAAGCCATCCATCCATCCAGTCATCCATCCAGCCATCCATCCAGCCATCCATCCATCCTGCCATCCATCCAGCCATCCAGCCATCCATCCATCCTCTAGCCTGCCATTCATCCAGCCATCCATCCATTCAGCCATCCATCCATCCATCCATCCATCCATCCCTCCAGCCAGCCATCCATCCAGCCATCCCTCTATCCAGCTATCCATCCAGCCATCCATCCATCCATCCCTCCAGCCAGCCATATATCCAGCCATCCCTCGATCCAGCCGTCCAACCAGCCATCCATCCATCCATCCATCCATCCCTCCAGCCAGCCAGTCATTAAGCCATCCATCCATCCAGCCATCCATCCAGCCATCCCTCCATCCAGACATCCATCCAGCCATCCATCCATCGATCCCTCCAGCCAGCCAACCATCCAGCCATCCCTCCATCCAGCCACCCATCCATCCATCCATCCCTCCAGCCAGCCATCCATTCAGCCATCCATCCATCCAGCCATCCATCCAGCCATCCATCCATCAATCCATCCCTCCAGCCAGCCATCCATCCAGCCGTCCATCCAGCCATCCATCCATCCATCCCTCCAGCCAGCCATCCATCCAGCCATCCATCCATCCAGCCATCCATTCGGCCATCCATCCATCCCTCCAGCTATCCCTCCATCCAGACATCCCTCCATCCAGCCATCCATCCATCCAGCCATCCATCCAGCTATCCATCCAGCCATCCATCCATCAATCCATCCCTCCAGCCAGCCATCCATCCAGCCATCCATCCATCCAGCCGTCCATCCAGCCATCCATCCATCCATTCATCCCTTCAGCCTGTCATCCATCCAGCCATCCATCCATCCAGCCATCCATCCAGCCATCCATCCATCAATCCATCCATCCAGCCAGCCATCCATCCAGCCATCCATCCATCCTGCCATCCATCCAGCCATCCATTCAGCCATCCCTCCAGCCAGCCAACCATTCGGCCATCCATCCATCCAGCCATCCATTCATCCATCGCTCCAGCCAGCCATCCATCCAGCCATCCATTCAGCAATCCATCCATCCATCCCTCCTGCCAGCCATCCATCCAGCCATCCATCCATCCAGCCATCCATCCAGCCATCCATCCACCCATTCATCCCTCCAGCCAGCCATCCATCCAGGCATCCATCCATCCAGCCATCCATCCAGCCATCTATCCATCCATCCATCCCTACAGCCAGCCATCCATCCAGCCATCCATCCATCCAGCCATCCATCCAGCCATCCATTCATCCATCCATCCTTCCAGCCAGTCATCCATCCAGCCATCCATCCAGCCATCCATCCATCCAGCCATCCATCCAGCCATCCAGCCATCCATCCATCCTCCAGCCAGCCATTCATCCAGCCATCCATCCATTCAGCCATCCATCCATCCATCCATCCATCCATCCATCCCTCCAGCCAGCCATCCATCCAGCCATCCATCCATTCAGCCATCCATCCAGCCATCCATCCATCCATCCATCCCTCCAGCCAGCCATCCATCCAGCCATCCCTCTATCCAGCTATCCATCCAGCCATCCATCCATCCATCCATCCCTCCAGCCAGCCATATATCCAGCCATCCATCGATCCAGCCATCCATCCAGCCATCCATCCATCCATCCATCCATCCCTCCAGCCAGCCAGTCATTAAGCCATCCATCCATCCAGCCATCCATCCAGCCATCCATCCATCCATCCATCCATCCCTCCAGCCAGCCATCAATCCAGCCATCCCTCCATCCAGACATCCATCCAGCCATCCATCCATCCCTCCAGCCAGCCAACCATCTAACCATCCCTCCATCCAGCCACACTTCCATCCATCCATCCCTCCAGCCAGCCATCCATCCAGCCATCCATCCATCCAGCCATCCATCCAGCCATCCATCCATCAGTCCATCCCTCCAGCCAATCATCCATCCAGCCCTCCATCCATCCAGCCGTCCATCCAGCCATCCATCCATCCATCCCTCCAGCCAGCCATCCATCCAGCCATCCATCCCTTCAGCCTGTCATCCATCCAGCCATCCATCCATCCAGCCATCCATCCAGCCATCCATCCATCAATCCATCCATCCAGCCAGCCATCCATCCAGCCATCCATCCATCCTGCCATCCATCCAGCCATCCATTCAGCCATCCCTCCAGCCAGCCAACCATTCGGCCATCCATCCATCCAGCCATCCATTCATCCATCGCTCCAGCCAGCCATCCATCCAGCCATCCATTCAGCAATCCGTCCATCCATCCCTCCTGCCAGCCATCCATCCAGCCATCCATCCATCCAGCCATCCATCCAGCCACCCATCCACCCATCCATCCCTCCAGCCAGCCATCCATCCAGGCATCCATCTATCCAGCCATCCATCCAGCCATCCATCCATCCATCCATCCCTCCAGCCAGCCATCCATCCAGCCATCCATCCATCCAGCCATCCATCCAGCCATCCATTCATCCATCCATCCTTCCAGCCAGTCATCCATCCAGCCATCCATCCAGCCATCCATCCATCCAGCCATCCATCCAGCCATCCAGCCATCCATCCATCCTCCAGCCAGCCATTCATCCAGCCATCCATCCATTCAGCCATCCATCCATCCATCCATCCATCCATCCCTCCAGCCAGCCATCCATCCAGCCATCCATCCATTCAGCCATCCATCCATCCATCCATCCCTCAAGCCAGCCATCCATCCAGCCATCCCTCTATCCATCCCTCCAGCCAGCCAACCATCCAACCATCCCTCCATCCAGCCACACATCCATCCATCCATCCCTGCAGCCAGCCATACATCCAGCCATCCATCGATCCAGCCATCCATCCAGCCATCCATCCATCCATCCATCCATCCCTCCAGCCAGCCAGTCATTAAGCCATCCATCCATCCAGCCATCCATCCAGCCATCCATCCATCCATCCATCCATCCATCCCTCGGGCCAGCCATCCATCCAGCCATCCCTCCATCCAGACATCCATCCAGCCATCCATCCATCCATCCCACCAGCCAGCCAACCATCCAACCATCCCTCCATCCAGCCACACATCCATCCATCCATCCCTCCAGCCAGCCATCCATCCAGCCATCCATCCATCCAGCCATCCATCCAGCCATCCATCCATCAATCCATCCCTCCAGCCAGCCATCCATCCAGCCCTCCATCCATCCAGCCGTTCATCCAGCCATCCATCCATCCATCCTTCCAGCCAGCCATCCATCCAGCCATCCATCCATCCAGCAATCCATTCAGCCATCCATCCATCCATCCATCCCTCCAGCCAGCCATCCATCCAGCCATCCATCCATCCAGCCATCCATCCAGCCATCCATCCATCCATCCATCCATTCCTCCAGCCAGTCTTTCATCCAGCCATCCATCCATCCAGCCATCCAGCCAGCCATCCATCCATCCAGCCATCCATCCAGCAATCCATCCGTCCAGCCATCCATCCAACCATCCATCCATTCTTCAAGCCAGCCATCCATCCAGCCATCCATCCATCCAGCCAGCCATTCAGCCATCCCTCCAGCAAGCCATCCATCCAGCCATCCGTCCATTCATCCATCCATCCAGCAATCCATCCAGCCATCTATCCATCCATCCATCACTCCTGCCAGTCATCCATCCAGCCATTCATCCATCCAGCCATCCATCCAGCCATCCATCCATCCATCCCTCCAGCCAGCCATCCATCCATTAAGCCATCCATCCAGCCATCCATCCATCCATCCATCCCTCGGGCCAGCCATCCATCCAGCCATCCCTCCATCCAGACATCCATCCAGCCATCCATCCATCCATCCCACCAGCCAGCCAACCATCCAACCATCCCTCCATCCAGCCACACATCCATCCATCCATCCCTCCAGCCAGCCATCCATCCAGCCATCCATCCATCCAGCCATCCATCCAGCCATCCATCCATCAATCCATCCCTCCAGCCAGCCATCCATCCAGCCCTCCATCCATCCAGCCGTTCATCCAGCCATCCATCCATCCATCCCTCCAGCCAGCCATCCATCCAGCCATCCATCCATCCAGCAATCCATTCAGCCATCCATCCATCCATCCATCCCTCCAGCCAGCCATCCATCCAGCCATCCATCCATCCAGCCATCCATCCAGCCATCCATCCATCCATCCATCCATTCCTCCAGCCAGTCATTCATCCAGCCATCCATCCATCCAGCCATCCAGCCAGCCATCCATCCATCCAGCCATCCATCCAGCAATCCACCCGTCCAGCCATCCATCCAGCCATCCATCCATTCTTCAAGCCAGCCATCCATCCAGCCATCCATCCATCCAGCCAGCCATTCAGCCATCCCTCCAGCAAGCCATCCATCCAGCCATCCGTCCATTCATCCATCCATCCAGCAATCCATCCAGCCATCTATCCATCCATCCATCACTCCTGCCAGTCATCCATCCAGCCATTCATCCATCCAGCCATCCATCCAGCCATCCATCCATCCATCCCTCCAGCCAGCCATCCATCCATTAAGCCATCCATCCAGCCATCCATCCATCCATCCATCCCTCTAGCCAGCCATCCATCCAGCCATTCCTCCATCCAGTCATCTATCCAGCCAACCGTCCATCCATCCATCCATCCATCCATCCATCCCTCCAGCCAGCCATACAGCCATTAAGCCATCCATCCATCCAGCCATCCATCCAGCCATCCATCCATCCCTCCATCCAGCCATCCTTCCAGCCATCCATCCATCCATCCATCCATCCAGCCAGCCAGCCAACCATCCAGCCATTCCTCCATCCAGCCATCCATCCATCCATCCAGCCAGCCATCCATCCAGCCATCCATCCATCCAGCCATCCATCCAGCCATCCATCCTACAATCCATCCCTCCAGCCAGCCATTCATCCAGCAATCCATCCAAACCAGCCGTCCGTCCAGCCATCCATCCATCCATGCATCCCTCCAGCCAGCCAGCCAGCCATCCCTCCATCCATCCATCCCTACAGCCAGCCATCCATCCAGCCAGCCATCCATCCAGCCATCCATTCAGCCATCCATTCATCCATCCATCACTCCAGCCAGCCATCCATCATGCCATCCATCCATCCAGCCATTGATCCAGCCATCCACCCATCCATCCATTCCTCCAGCCTGCCATCCATCCAGCCATCCATCCATCCAGCCATACATCCAGCCATTCATCCATCCCTCCAGCCAGCCATCCATCCAGCAATCCATCCGTCCAGCCACCCATCCAGCCATCCATCCATTCTTCAAGCCAGCCATCCATCCAGTCATCCATCCATCCAGCCAGCCAGTCATCCATCCAGCCATTCATCCATCTAGCCATCGATCCAGCCATCCATCCATCCATCCCTCCAGCCAATCGTCCATCCAGCCATCCATCCATCAAGCAATCCATCCATCCATCCATCCATCCCTCCAGCCAGCCATCCATCAAGCCATTCCTCCATCCAGCCATCCATCCAGCCATCCATCCATCCATCCATCCCTCCAGCCAGCCATCCATCCAGCCATCCCTCCATCCATCCGTCCATCCATCCATCCATCCAGCCATCCATCCATCCAGCCAGCCTTCCATCCAGCCATCCATCCATTCTTCAAGCCAGCCATCCATCCAGTCATCCATCCATCCAGCCAGCCAATCATCCATCCAGCCATTCATCCATCCAGCCATCGATCCAGCCATCCATCCATCCATCCCTCCAGCCAATCGTCCATCCAGCCATCCATCCATCAAGCAATCCATCCATCCATCCATCCATCCCTCCAGCCAGCCATCCATCAAGCCATTCCTCCATCCATCCATCCATCCAGCCATCCATCCATCCATCCATCCCTCCAGCCAGCCATCCATCCAGCCATCCCTCCATCCATCCGTCCATCCATCCATCCATCCAGCCATCCATCCATCCAGCCAGCCTTCCATCCAGCCATCCCTCAATACAGCCATCCATCCAGCCATGCATCCATCCGTCACTCCAGCCAGCCAGCCATCCATCCAGCCTTCCCCCCATCCAGCCATCCATCCCGCCATCCCTCTATCCAGCTATCCATCTTGCCATCCATCCATCCATCCCTCCAGCCAGCCGTCCAACCAGCCATCCATCCATCCATCCATCCATCCATCCCTCCAGCCAGCCAGTCATTAAGCCATCCATCCATCCAGCCATCCATCCAGCCATCCCTCCATCCAGACATCCATCCAGCCATCCATCCATCGATCCCTCCAGCCAGCCAACCATCCAGCCATCCCTCCATCCAGCCACCCATCCATCCATCCATCCCTCCAGCCAGCCAGTCATTAAGCCATCCATCCATCCAGTCATCCATCCAGCCATCCATCCAGCCAGCCATCCATCCTGCCATCCATCCAGCCATCCAGCCATCCATCCATCCTCTAGCCTGCCATTCATCCAGCCATCCATCCATTCAGCCATCCATCCATCCATCCATCCATCCATCCCTCCAGCCAGCCATCCATCCAGCCATCCCTCTATCCAGCTATCCATCCAGCCATCCATCCATCCATCCCTCCAGCCAGCCATATATCCAGCCATCCCTCGATCCAGCCGTCCAACCAGCCATCCATCCATCCATCCATCCATCCCTCCAGCCAGCCAGTCATTAAGCCATCCATCCATCCAGCCATCCATCCATCCATCCCTCCAGCCAGCCATCCATCCAGCCATCCATCCATCCAGCCATCCATTCGGCCATCCATCCATCCCTCCAGCTATCCCTCCATCCAGACATCCCTCCATCCAGCCATCCATCCATCCAGCCATCCATCCAGCTATCCATCCAGCCATCCATCCATCAATCCATCCCTCCAGCCAGCCATCCATCCAGCCATCCAGCCATCCAGCCGTCCATCCAGCCATCCATCCATCCATTCATCCCTTCAGCCTGTCATCCATCCAGCCATCCATCCATCCAGCCATCCATCCAGCCATCCATCCATCAATCCATCCATCCAGCCAGCCATCCATCCAGCCATCCATCCATCCTGCCATCCATCCAGCCATCCATTCAGCCATCCCTCCAGCCAGCCAACCATTCGGCCATCCATCCATCCAGCCATCCATTCATCCATCGCTCCAGCCAGCCATCCATCCAGCCATCCATTCAGCAATCCATCCATCCATCCCTCCTGCCAGCCATCCATCCAGCCATCCATCCATCCAGCCATCCATCCAGCCATCCATCCACCCATTCATCCCTCCAGCCAGCCATCCATCCAGGCATCCATCCATCCAGCCATCCATCCAGCCATCTATCCATCCATCCATCCCTACAGCCAGCCATCCATCCAGCCATCCATCCATCCAGCCATCCATCCAGCCATCCATTCATCCATCCATCCTTCCAGCCAGTCATCCATCCAGCCATCCATCCAGCCATCCATCCATCCAGCCATCCATCCAGCCATCCAGCCATCCATCCATCCTCCAGCCAGCCATTCATCCAGCCATCCATCCATTCAGCCATCCATCCATCCATCCATCCATCCATCCATCCCTCCAGCCAGCCATCCATCCAGCCATCCATCCATTCAGCCATCCATCCAGCCATCCATCCATCCATCCATCCCTCCAGCCAGCCATCCATCCAGCCATCCCTCTATCCAGCTATCCATCCAGCCATCCATCCATCCATCCATCCCTCCAGCCAGCCATATATCCAGCCAGCCATCGATCCAGCCATCCATCCAGCCATCCATCCATCCATCCATCCATCCCTCCAGCCAGCCAGTCATTAAGCCATCCATCCATCCAGCCATCCATCCAGCCATCCATCCATCCATCCATCCATCCCTCAAGCCAGCCATCAATCCAGCCATCCCTCCATCCAGACATCCATCCAGCCATCCATCCATCCCTCCAGCCAGCCAACCATCTAACCATCCCTCCATCCAGCCACACTTCCATCCATCCATCCCTCCAGCCAGCCATCCATCCAGCCATCCATCCATCCAGCCATCCATCCAGCCATCCATCCATCAGTCCATCCCTCCAGCCAATCATCCATCCAGCCCTCCATCCATCCAGCCGTCCATCCAGCCATCCATCCATCCATCCCTCCAGCCAGCCATCCATCCAGCCATCCATCCATCCAGCAATCCATTCAGCCATCCATCCATCCACCCATCCCTCCAGCCAGCCATCCATCCAGCCATCCATCCATCCAGCCATCCACCCAGCCATCCATCCATCCATCCATTCCTCCAGCCAGCCATTAATCCAGACATACATCCATCCAGCCATCCATCCAGCCATCCATCTATCAAGCCATCCATCCAGCAATCCATCCGTCCTGCCATCCATCCAGCCATCCATCCATTCTTCAAGCCAGCCATCCATCCAGCCATCCATCCATCCAGCCAGCCATTCAGCCATCCCTCCAGCCAGCCATCCATCCAGCCATCCGTCCATCCATCCATCCATCCAGCAATCCATCCAGCCATCTATCCATCCATCCATCCCTCCTGCCAGTCATCCATCCAGCCATTCATCCATCCAGCCATCCATCCAGCCATCCATCCATCCATCCCTCCAGCCAGCCATCCATCCATTAAGCCATCCATCCAGCCATCCATCCATCCATCCATCCCTCTAGCCAGCCATCCATCCAGCCATTCCTCCATCCAGTCATCTATCCAGCCAACCGTCCATCCATCCATCCATCCAGCAATCCATCCAGCCATCCATCCATTCAGCCATTCATCCAGCCATCCATCCATCCATCCATCCCTCCAGCCAGCCATACAGCCATTAAGCCATCCATCCATCCAGCCATCCATCCAGCCATCCATCCATCCCTCCAGCCAGCCATCCATCCAGCCATCCCTCCATCCAGCCATCCTTCCAGCCATCCATCCATCCATCCATCCAACCAGCCAGCCAACCATCCAGCCATCCCTCCATCCAGCCATCCATCCATCCATCCATCCATACATCCAGCCAGCCATCCATCCAGCCATCCATCCATCCAGCCATCCATCCAGCCATCCATCCTACAATCCATCCCTCCAGCCAGCCATTCATCCAGCAATCCATCCAAACCATCCGTCCATCCAGCCATCCATCCATCCATGCATCCCTCCAGCCAGCCAGCCATCCATCTTTCCATCCATCCCTACAGCCAGGCAGCCATCCATCCATCCAGCCATCCATTCAGCCATCCATTCATCCATCCATCCCTCCAGCCAGCCATCCATCCTGCCATCCATCCATCCAGCCATCGATCCAGCCATCCATCCATCCATCCATTCCTCCAGCCAGCCATCCATCCAGCCATCCATCCATCCAGCCATCCATCCAGCAATCCATCCATCCCTCTAGCCAGCCATCCATCCAGCAATCCATCCGTCCAGCCATCCATCCAGCCATCCATCCATTCTTCAAGCCAGCCATCCATCCAGCCATCCATCCATCCAGCCAGCCAGTCATCCATCCAGCCATTCATCCATCCAGCCATCGATCCAGCCATCCATCCATCCATCCCTCCAGCCAATCGTCCATCCAGCCATCCATCCATCAAGCAATCCATCCAGCCATCCATCCATCCCTCCAGCCAGCCATCCATCAAGCCATTCCTCCATCCAGCCATCCATCCAGCCATCCATCCATCCATCCATCCCTCCAGCCAGCCATCCATCCAGCCATCCCTCCATCCATCCGTCCATCCATCCATCCATCCAGCCATCCATCCATCCAGCCAGCCTTCCATCCAGCCATCCCTCAATACAGCCATCCATCCAGCCATGCATCCATCCGTCACTCCAGCCAGCCATCCATCCAGCCATCCCTCCATCCAGCCATCCATCCAGCCATCCAACCATTCATCCATCTCTCCAGCCAGCCATACATCCAGCCATCCATCCATCCAGCCATCCATCCAGCCATCCATCCATCCAGCCATCCATCCAGCAATCCATCTATCCCTCTAGCCAGCCATCCATCCAGCAATCCATCCGTCCAGCCATCCATCCAGCCATCCATCCATTCTTCAAGCCAGCCATCCATCCAGCCATCCATCCATCCAGCCAGCCAGTCATCCATCCAGCCATTCATCCATCCAGCCATCGATCCAGCCATCCATCCATCCATCCCTCCAGCCAATCGTCCATCCAGCCATCCATCCATCAAGCAATCCATCCAGCCATCCATCCATCCCTCCAGCCAGCCATCCATCAAGCCATTCCTCCATCCAGCCATCCATCCAGCCATCCATCCATCCATCCATCCCTCCAGCCAGCCATCCATCCAGCCATCCCTCCATCCATCCGTCCATCCATCCGTCCATCCAGCCATCCATCCATCCAGCCAGCCTTCCATCCAGCCATCCCTCAATGCAGCCATCCATCCAGCCATGCATCCATCCGTCACTCCAGCCAGCCATCCATCCAGCCATCCCTCCATCCAGCCATCCATCCAGCCATCCAACCATTCATCCATCTCTCCAGCCAGCCATACATCAAGCCATCCATCCATCCAGCCATCCATCCCGCCATCCATCCATCCATCCATCCCTCCAGCCAGCCAGTCATTAAGCCATCCATCCATCCATCCATCCATCCAGCCATCCATCCAGCCATCCATCCCTCCAGCCAGCCATCCATCCAGCCATCCCTCCATCCAGCCATCCATCCAGCCATCCATCCATCCCTCCAGCCAGCCATATATCCAGCCATCCCTCCATCCAGCCATCCATCCATCCATCCATCCCACCAGCCAGCCATCCATCCAGCCATCCATCCAGCTTTCCATCTAGCCATCCATCCATCAATCCATCCCTCCAGCCAGCCATCCATCCAGCTATCCATCCATCCAGCCGTCCATCCAGCCACCCATCCACCCATTCATCCCTTCAGCCTGCCATCCATCCAGCCATCCATCCATCCAGCCATCCATCTAGCCATCCATCCATCAATCCATCCCTCCAGCCAGCCATCCATCCAGGCATCCATCCATCCAGTCATCCATCCAGCCATCCATCCATCCAGCCATCCCTCCTGCCAGCCATCCATCCAGCCATCCATCCATCCAGCCATCCATCCAGCCATCCATCCATCCATCCATCCCTCAAGCCAGCCATCCATCCAGGCATCCATCCAGCCATCCGTCCAGCCATCCATCCAGCCATCCATCCATCCATCCATCCCTCCACCCAGTCATCCATCCAGCCATCCATCCATCCAACCATCCATCCCTCCAGCCAGCCATCCATCCAGCCATCCATCCATCCTGCCATCCATCCAGCCATCCATCCATCCCTCCAGCTATCCCTCCATCCAGCCATCCCTCCATCGAGCCATCCATCCATCCAGCCATCCATCCAGCTATCCATCCAGCCATCCATCCATCAATCCATCCCTCCAGCCAGCCATCCATCCAGCCATCCATCCATCCAGCCGTCCATCCAGCCATCCATCCATCCATTCATCCCTTCAGCCTGTTATCCATCCAGCCATCCATCCATCCAGCCATCCATCCAGCCATCCATCCATCAATCCATCCATCCAGCCAGCCATCCATCCAGCCATCCATCCATCCTGCCATCCATCCAGCCATCCATTCAGCCATCCCTGCAGCCAGCCAACCATTCGGCCATCCATCCATCCAGCCATCCATTCATCCATCGCTCCAGCCAGCCATCCATCCAGCCATCCATTCAGCAATCCATCCATCCATCCCTCCTGCCAGCCATCCATCCAGCCATCCATCCATCCAGCCATCCATCCAGCCACCCATCCACCCATCCATCCCTCCAGCCAGCCATCTATCCAGGCATCCATCCATCCAGCCATCCATCCAGCCATCCATCCATCCATCCATCCCTCCAGCCAGCCATCCATCCAGCCATCCATCCATCCAGCCATCCATCCAGCCATCCTTCATCCATCCATCCTTCCAGCCAGTCATCCATCCAGCCATCCATCCAGCCATCCATCCATCCAGCCATCCATCAAGCCATCCAGCCATCCATCCATCCTCCAGCCAGCCATTCATCCAGCCATCCATCCATTCAGCCATCCATCCATCCATCCATCCATCCATCCCTCCAGCCAGCCATCCATCCAGCCATCCCTCTATCCATCTATCCATCCAGCCATCCATCCATTCATCCATCCATCCAGCCTTCCATCCATCCATCCATCCCTCCAGCCAGCCATCCATCCAGCCATCCCTCTATCCATCTATCCATCCAGCCATCCATCCATCCATCCATCCCTCCAGCCAGCCATATATCCAGCCATCCATCGATCCAGCCATCCATCCAGCCATCCATCCATCCATCCATCCATCCATCCCTCCAGCCAGCCAGTCATTAAGCCATCCATCCATCCAGCCATCCATCCAGCCATCCATCCATCCATTCATCCATCCATCCCTCCAGCCAGCCATCCATCCAGCCATCCCTCCATCCAGACATCCATCCAGCCATCCATCCATCCCTCCAGCCAGCCAACCATCTAACCATCCCTCCATCCAGCCACACAGCCATCCATCCATCCCTCCAGCCAGCCATCCATCCAGCCATCCATCCATCCAGCCATCCATCCAGCCATCCATCCATCAATCCATCCCTCCAGCCAATCATCCATCCAGCCCTCCATCCATCCAGCAGTCCATCCAGCCATCCATCCACCCATCCCTCCAGCCAGCCATCCATCCAGCCATCCATCCATCCAGCCATCCATCCAGCCGTCCATCCATCCATCCATTCGTCCAGCCAGCCATTCATCCAGCCATACATCCATCCAGCCATCCATCCAGCCATCCATCCATCAAGCCATCCATCCAGCAATCCATCCGTCCTGCCATCCATCCAGCCATCCATCCATTCTTCAAGCCAGCCATCCATCCATCCAGCCATCCATCCAGCCATCCATCCATCCATCCCTCCAGCCAGCCATCCATCCATTAAGCCATCCATCCAGCCATCCATCCATCCATCCATCCCTCTCGCCAGCCATCCATCCAGCCATTCCTCCATCCAGTCATCTATCCAGCCAACCGTCCATCCATCCATCCATGCAGCAATCCATCCAGCCATCCATCCATTCAGCCATTCATCCAGCCATCCATCCATCCATCCATCCCTCCAGCCAGCCATACAGTCATTAAGCCATCCATCCATCCAGCCATCCATCCAGCCATCCATCCATCCCTCCAGCCAGCCATCCATCCAGCCATCCCTCCATCCAGCCATCCTTCCAGCCATCCACCCATCCATCCATCCAGCCAGCCAGCCAACCATCCAGCAATCCCTCCATCCAGCCATCCATCCATCCATCCAGCCAGCCATCCATCCAGCCATCCATCCATCCAGCCATCCATCCAGCAATCCATCCAAACCATCCGTCCATCCAGCCATCCATCCATCCATGCATCCCTCCAGCCAGCCAGCCAGCCATCCATCAATCCATCCATCCCTACAGCCAGCCATCCATCCAGCCATCCATCCATCCAGCCATCCATTCAGCCATCCATTCATCCATCCATCCCTCCAGCCAGCCATCCATCCTGCCATCCATCCATCCAGCCATCGATCCAGCCATCCATCCATCCATCCATTCCTCCAGCCAGCCATCCATCCAGCCATCCATCCATCCAGCCATCCATCCAGCAATCCATCCATCCCTCTAGCCAGCCATCCATCCAGCAATCCATCCGTCCAGCCATCCATCCAGCCATCCATCCATTCTTCAAGCCATCCATCCATCCAGCCATCCAACCATCCAGCCAGCCAGTCATCCATCCAGCCATTCATCCATCCAGCCATCGATCCAGCCATCCATCCATCCATCCCTCCAGCCAATCGTCCATCCAGCCATCCATCCATCAAGCAATCCATCCAGCCATCCATCCATCCCTCCAGCCAGCCATCCATCAAGCCATTCCTCCATCCAGCCATCCATCCATCCATCCATCCATCCATCCCTCCAGCCAGCCATCCATCCAGCCATCCCTCCAACCATCCGTCCATCCATCCATCCATCCAGCCATCCATCCATCCAGCCAGCCTTCCATCCAGCCATCCCTCAATACAGCCATCCATCCAGCCATGCATCCATCCGTCACTCCAGCCAGCCATCCATCCAGCCATCCCTCCATCCAGCCATCCATCCAGCCATCCAACCATTCATCCATCTATCCAGTCATGCCATACATCCAGCCATCCATCCATCCAGCCATCCATCCCGCCATCCATCCTTCCATCCATCCCTCCAGCCAGCCAGTCATTAAGCCATCCATCCATCCATCCATCCAACCAGCCATCCATCCAGCCATCCATCCCTCCAGCCAGCCATCCATCCAGCCATCCCTCCATCCAGCCATCCATCCAGCCATCCATCCATCCCTCCAGCCAGCCAAATATCCAGCCATCCCTCCATCCAGCCATCCATCCATCCATCCATCCCACCAGCCAGCCATCCATCCAGCCATCCATCCAGCTTTCCATCTAGCCATCCATCCATCAATCCATCCCTCCAGCCAGCCATCCATCCAGCCATCCATCCATCCACCGTCCATCCAGCCACCCATCCATCCATTCATCCCTTCAGCCTGCCATCCATCCAGCCATCCATCCATCCAGCCATCCATCCAGCCATCCATCCATCAATCCATCCCTCCAGCCAGCCATCCATCCAGGCATCCATCCATCCAGTCATCCATCCAGCCATCCATCCATCCACCCATCCCTCCTGCCAGCCATCCATTCAGCCATCCATCCATCCAGCCATCCATCCAGCCATCCATCCATCCCTCCAGACAGCCACCCATCCAGGCATCCATCCAGCCATCCATCCAGCCATCCATCCAGCCATCCATCCATCCATCCATCCCTCCACCCAGTCATCCATCCAGCCATCCATCCAGCCTTCCATCCATCCAGCCATCCATCCATCCACCCATCCCTCCAGCCAGCCATTCATCCAGCCATCCATCCATTCAGCCATCCATCCATCCATCCATCCATCCATCCATCCATCCCTCCAGCCAGCCATCCATCCAGCCATCCATCCATTCAGCCATCCATCCAGCCATCCATCCATCCATCCCTCCAGCCAGCCATCCATCCAGCCATTCCTCTATCCAGCTATCCATCAAGCCATCCATCCATCCCTCAAGCCAGCCATACATCCAGCCATCCATCGATCCAGCCATCCAACCAGCCATCCTTCCATCCATCCATCCATCCCTCCAGCCAGCCAGCCATCCATCCATCCAGCCATCCATCCAGCCATCCATCCATCCATCCATCCCTCCAGCAAGCCATCCATCCAGCCATCCCTCCATCCAGACATCCATCCAGCCATCCATCCATCCATTCCTCCAGCCAGCCAACCATCCAGCCATCCCTCCATCCAGCCACCCATCCATCCATCCATCCCTCAAGCCAGCCATCCATTCAGCCATCCATCCATCCAGCCATCCATCCATCCATCCATCCATCAATCCATCCCTCCAGCCAGCCATCCATCCAGCTCTCCATCCATCCAGCCGTCCATCCAGCCATCCATCCATCCCTCCAGCCAGCCATCCATCCAGCAATCCATCCATCCAGTCATCCATTCAGCTATCCATCCATCCATCCATCCCTCCAGCCAGCCATCAATCCAGCCATCCATCCATCATGCCATCCATCCAGCCATCCATCCATCCCTCCAGCTATCCCTCCATCCAGCCATCCCTCCATCCAGCCATCCATCCATCCACCCATCCAGCCATCCATCCAGCTATCCATCCAGCCATCCATCCATCAATCCATCCCTCCAGCCAGCCATCCATCCAGCCATCCATCCATCCAGCAGTCCATTCAGCCATCCATCCATCCATTCATCCCTTCAGCCTGCCATCCATCCAGCCATCCATCCAGCCATCCATCCATCAATCCATCCATCCATCAACGCATCCATCCAGCGAGCCATCCATCCAGCCATCCATCCATCCTGCCATCCATCCAGCCATCCATTCAGCCATCCATCCATACATCCATTCCTCCAGCCAGCCAACCATTCGGCCATCCATCCATCCAGCCATCCATTCATCCATCGCTCCAGCCAGCCATCCATCCAGCCATCCATCCAGCCATCCATCCATCCATCCCTCCTGCCAGCCATCCATCCAGCCATCCATCCATCCAGCCATTCATCCAGCCATCCATCCACCCATCCATCCCTCCAGCCAGCCATCCATCCAGGCATCCATCCATCCAGCATCCATCCAGCCATCCATCCATCCATCCATCCCTCCAGCCAGCCATCCATCCAGCCATCCATCCATCCAGCCATCCATCCAGCCATCCATCCATCCATCCATCCCTCCAGCCAGTCATCCATCCAGCCATCCATCCAGCCATCCAACCATCCAGCCATCCATCCAGCCATCCAGCCATCCATCCATCCTCCAGCCTGCCATTCATCCAGCCATCCATCCATTCAGCCATCCATCCATCCATTCATCCATCCATCCCTCCAGCCAGCCATCCATCCAGCCATCCATCCATTCAGCCATCCATCCAGCCATCCATCCATCCATCCATCCCTCCAGCCAGCCATATATCCAGCCATCCATCGATCCTGCCGTCCAACCAGCCATCCTTCCATCCATCCATCCATCCCTCCAGCCAGCCAGTCATTAAGCCATCCATCCATTCAGCCATCCATCCAGCCATCCCTCCATCCAAACATCCATCCAGCCATCCATCCATCCATCCCTCCAGCCAGCCAACCATCAAGCCATCCCTCCATCCAGCCACCCATCCATCCATCCATCCCTCCAGACAGCCATCCATTCAGCCATCCATCCATCCAGCCATCCATCCAGCCATCCGTCCATCAATCCATCCCTCCAGCCAGCCATCCATCCAGCCCTCCATCCATCCAGCCGTCCATCCAGCCATCCTTCCATCCATCCCTCCAGCCAGCCATCCATCCAGCCATCCATCCATCCAGCAATCCATTCGGCCATCCATCCATCCATCCATCCCTCCAGCCAGCCATCCATCCAGCCATCCATCCATCCTGCCATCCATCCAGCCATCCATCCATCCCTCCAGCTATCCCTCCATCCAGCCATCCCTCCATCCAGCCATCCATCCATCCATCCATCCAGCCATCCATCCAGCTATCCATCCAGCCATCCATCCATCAATCCATCCCTCCAGCCAGCCATCCATCCAGCCATCCATCCATCCAGCCGTCCATCCAGCCATCCATCCATCCATTCATCCCTTCAGCCTGTCATCCATCCAACCATCCATCCATCCAGCCATCCATCCAGCCATCCATCCATCAATCCATCCATCCAGCCAGCCATCCATCCAGCCATCCATCCATCCTGCCATCCATCCAGCCATCCATTCAGCCATCCATCCATTCATCCATCCCTCCAGCCAGCCAACCATTCGGCCATCCATACTTCCAGCCATCCATTCATCCGTCGCTCCAGCCAGCCATCCATCCAGCCATCCATTCAGCCATCCATCCATCCATCCCTCCTGCCAGCCATCCATCCAGCCATCCATCCATCCAGCCATCCATCCAGCCATCCATCCACCCATCCATCCCTCCAGCCAGCCATCCATCCAGGCATCCATCCATCCAGCCATCCATCCAGCCATCCATCCACCCATCCATCCCTCCAGCCAGCCATCCATCCAGCCATCCATCCATCCAGCCATCCATCCAGCCATCCATTCATCCATCCATCCTTCCAGCCAGTCATCCATCCAGCCATCCATCCAGCCATCCATCCATCCAGCCATCCATCCAGCCATCCAGCCATCCATCCATCCTCCAGCCAGCCATTCATCCAGCCATCCATCCATTCAGCCATCCATCCATCCATCCATCCATCCATCCCTCCAGCCAGCCATCCATCCATTCAGCCATCCATCTAGCCATCCATCCATCCATCCGTCCCTCCAGCCAGCCATCCATCCAGCCATCCCTCTATCCAGCTGTCCATCCAGCCATCCATCCATCCATCCATCCATCCCTCCAGCCAGCCATAAATCCAGCCATCCATCGATCCAGCCATCCATCCAGCCATCCATCCATCCATCCATCCCATCAGCCAGCCAGTCATTAAGCCATCCATCCATCCAGCCATCCATCCAGCCATCCATCCATCCATCCATCCCTCCAGCCAGCCATCCATCCAGCCATCCCTCCATCCAGACATCCATCCAGCCATCCATCCATCCATCCATCCATCCCTCCAGCCAGCCAACCATCCAACCATCCCTCCATACAGCCACACATCCATCCATCCATCCCTCCAGCAAGCCATCCATCCAGCCATCCGTCCATCCAGCCATCCATCCAGCCATCCATCCATCAATCCATACCTCCAGCCAGCCATCCATCCAGCCCTCCATTCATCCAGCCGTCCATCCAGCCATCCTTCCATCCATCCCTCCAGCCAGCCATCCATCCAGCCATCCATCCATCCAGCCATCCATTCAGCTATCCATCCATCCCTCCAGCCAGCCATCCATCCAGCCATCCATCCATCCTGCCATCCATCCAGCCATCCATCCATCCATCCATTCCTCCAGCCAGCAATCCATCCAGCCATCCATCCAGCCATCCATCCAGCCATCCATCCAACCCTCCAGCTATCCCACCATCCAGCCATCCATCCAGCCATCCATCCATCCATCCATCCATCCATCCAGCCATCCATCCAGCCATACATCCATCCAGCCTTCCAGCCATCCAGCCATCCATCCATCCAGCCATCCATTCATCCAGCCATCCATCCATCCATCCAGCCATCCAACCAGGCATCCATCCATCCAGCCATCCATCCAGCAATCCTTCCATCCATCCATCCCGCCAGCGAGTCATCCATCCAGTCATCCATCCATCCAGCCATCCATCCAGCCAGCCATTCATCCAGCCATCCATCCATCCAGCCATCCATCCAGCCATCCATCCATCCATCCATCCATCCCTCCAGCAAGCCATCCATCCAGCCATCCATCCATTCAGCCAGCCATCCAGCCATCCGTCCATCCATCCATCCCTCCAGCCAGCCATCCATCCAGCCATCCCTCCATCCAGCCATCCATCCAGCCATGCATGCATTCATCCATCTCTCCAAACAGCCATCCATCCTGCCATTCATCCATCCATCCATACCTCCAGCCAGCCAGCCATCCATCCATCCATCCATCCAGCCATACATCCAGCCATCCATCCATCAATCCACCCGACCAGCCAGCCATCCATCCAGTCATCCTGCCATCCAGCCATCCATCCAGCCATCCATCCATTCATCCATCCCTCCAGCCAGCCGTCCATCCAGCCATCCATCCATCCAGCCATCCTTTCAGCCATCCATCTATCCCTTCAGCCAGCCATCCATTCGGCCATCCATCCATCCAGCCATCCATTCATCCATCCCTCCAGCCAGCCATCCATCCAGCCAGCCATCCATCCAGCCATCCATCCATCCAGCCATCCATCCATCCAACCATCCATCCATCCATCCATCCATCCATTCATCCATTCATCTGTTCCTCCAGCCAGCCATCCATCCAGCCATCCATCCATCCAGCCATCCATCCAGCCATCCATCCATCCATCCTTCCTTCCAGCCAGCCATCCATCCAGCCATCCATCCATTCAGCCCCCCATCCAGCCATCCCTCCATCCATCCATCCCTCCAGCCAGTCATCCATCCAGCCATCCATCCATCAAGCCATCCATCCAGCCATCAATCCATCCATCACTCGAGCCAGCCTTCATCCAGTCATCCATCCATCCAGCCATCCATCCATCCATCCCTCCAGCAAGCCATCCATCAAGCCATCCATCCATCCAGCCATCCATCCATCCATACATCCATCCATCCCTCCGCCAGTCATCCATCCAGCCATCCCTCCGTCCAGCCATCCATCCAGCCATCCAACCATTCATCCATCTCTCCAGCCAGCCATACATCCAGCCATCCATCCATCCAGCCATCCATCCAGCCATCCATCCATCCCTCCAGCCAGCCAGTCATTAAGCCATCCAACCATCCAGCCATCCATCCAGCCATCCATCCAGCCATCCATCCCTCCAGCCAGCCATCCATTCAGCCATCCCTCCATCCAACCATCCATCCAGCCATCCATCCATCCATCCATCCATCCCTCCAGCCAGCCAAACAACCAGCCATCCCTCCATCCAGCCATCCATCCATCCATCCATCCCACCAGCCAGCCATCCATCCAGCCATCCATCCAGCTATCCATCCAGCCATCCATCCATCAATCCATCCCTCCAGCCAGCCATCCATCCAGCCATCCATCTATCCAGCCGTCCATCCAGCCATCCATCCATCCATTCATCCCTTCAGCCTGTCATCCATCCAGCCATCCATCCATCCAGCCATCCATCCAGCCATCCATCCATCAATCCATCCATCCAGCGAGACATCCATCCAGCCATCCATCCATCCTGCCATCCATCCAGCCATCCATTCAGCCATCCATCCATCCATCCATCCCTCCAGCCAGCCAACCATTCGGCCATCCAGCCATCCATTCAGCCATCCATCCATCCCTCCAGCCAGCCAACCATTCGGCCATCCATCCATCCAGCCATCCATTCATCCATCCATCCATTCATCCATCCCTCCAGCCAGCCAACCATTCGGCCATCCATCCATCCAGCCATCCATTCATCCGTCGCTCCAGCCAGCCATCCATCCAGCCATCCATTCAGCCATCCATCCATCCATCCCTCCTGCCAGCCATCCATCCAGCCATCCATCCATCCAGCCATCCATCCAGCCATCCATCCACCCATCCATCCCTCCAGCCAGCCATCCATCCAGGCATCCATCCATCCAGCCATCCATCCATCCAGCCATCCATCCAGCCATCCATCCATCAATCCATCCATCCAGCCAGCCATCCATCCAGCCATCCATCCATCCTGCCATCCATCCAGCCATCCATTCAGCCATCCATCCATTCATCCATCCCTCCAGCCAGCCAACCATTCGGCCATCCATACATCCAGCCATCCATTCATCCGTCGCTCCAGCCAGCCATCCATCCAGCCATCCATTCAGCCATCCATCCTTCCATCCCTCCTGCCAGCCATCCATCCAGCCATCCATCCATCCAGCCATCCATCCAGCCATCCATCCACCCATCCATCCCTCCAGCCAGCCATCCATCCAGGCATCCATCCATCCAGCCATCCATCCAGCCATCCATCCACCCATCCATCCCTCCAGCCAGCCATCCATCCAGCCATCCATCCATCCAGCCATCCATCCAGCCATCCATTCATCCATCCATCCTTCCAGCCAGTCATCCATCCAGCCATCCATCCAGCCATCCATCCATCCAGCCATCCATCCAGCCATCCAGCCATCCATCCATCCTCCAGCCAGCCATTCATCCAGCCATCCATCCATTCAGCCATCCATCCATCCATCCATCCATCCCTCCAGCCAGCCATCCATCCATTCAGCCATCCATCCAGCCATCCATCCATCCATCCGTCCCTCCAGCCAGCCATCCATCCAGCCATCCCTCTATCCAGCTATCCATCCAGCCATCCATCCATCCATCCATCCCTCCAGCCAGCCATATATCCAGCCATCCATCGATCCAGCCATCCATCCAGCCATCCATCCATCCATCCATCCCATCAGCCAGCCAGTCATTAAGCCATCCATCCATCCAGCCATCCATCCAGCCATCCATCCAGCCATCCATCCATCCATCCATCCCTCCAGCCAGCCATCCATCCAGCCATCCCTCCATCCAGACATCCATCCAGCCATCCATCCATCCATCCATCCATCCCTCCAGCCAGCCAACCATCCAACCATCCCTCCATACAGCCACACATCCATCCATCCATCCCTCCAGCAAGCCATCCATCCAGCCATCCGTCCATCCAGCCATCCATCCAGCCATCCATCCATCAATCCATACCTCCAGCCAGCCATCCATCCAGCCCTCCATTCATCCAGCCGTCCATCCAGCCATCCTTCCATCCATCCCTCCAGCCAGCCATCCATCCAGCCATCCATCCATCCAGCCATCCATTCAGCTATCCATCCATCCCTCCAGCCAGCCATTCATCCAGCCATCCATCCATCCTGCCATCCATCCAGCCATCCATCCATCCATCCATTCCTCCAGCTAGCAATCCATCCAGCCATCCATCCAGCCATCCATCCAGCCATCCATCCATCCCTCCAGCTATCCCACCATCCAGCCATCCATCCAGCCATCCATCCATCCATCCATCCAGCCATCCATCCAGCCATACATCCATCCAGCCTTCCAGCCATCCAGCCATCCATCCATCCAGCCATCCATTCATCCAGCCATCCATCCATCCATCCAGCCATCCAACCAGGCATCCATCCATCCAGCCATCCATCCAGCAATCCATCCATCCATCCATCCCGCCAGCGAGTCATCCATCCAGTCATCCATCCATCCAGCCATCCATCCAGCCAGCCATTCATCCAGCCATCCATCCATCCAGCCATCCATCCAGCCATCCATCCATCCATCCATCCATCCCTCCAGCAAGCCATCCATCCAGCCATCCATCCATTCAGCCAGCCATCCAGCCATCCGTCCATCCATCCATCCCTCCAGCCAGCCATCCATCCAGCCATCCCTCCATCCAGCCATCCATCCAGCCATGCATGCATTCATCCATCTCTCCAAACAGCCATCCATCCTGCCATTCATCCATCCATCCATACCTCCAGCCAGCCAGCCAGCCAACCATTCGGCCATCCATACATCCAGCCATCCATTCATCCGTCGCTCCAGCCAGCCATCCATCCAGCCATCCATTCAGCCATCCATCCTTCCATCCCTCCTGCCAGCCATCCATCCAGCCATCCATCCATCCAGCCATCCATCCAGCCATCCATCCACCCATCCATCCCTCCAGCCAGCCATCCATCCAGGCATCCATCCATCCAGCCATCCATCCAGCCATCCATCCACCCATCCATCCCTCCAGCCAGCCACCCATCCAGCCATCCATCCATCCAGCCATCCATCCAGCCATCCATTCATCCATCCATCCTTCCAGCCAGTCATCCATCCAGCCATCCATCCAGCCATCCATCCATCCAGCCATCCATCCAGCCATCCAGCCATCCATCCATCCTCCAGCCAGCCATTCATCCAGCCATCCATCCATTCAGCCATCCATCCATCCATCCATCCATCCCCCCAGCCAGCCATCCATCCATTCAGCCATCCATCCAGCCATCCATCCATCCATCCGTCCCTCCAGCCAGCCATCCATCCAGCCATCCCTCTATCCAGCTATCCATCCAGCCATCCATCCATCCATCCATCCCTCCAGCCAGCCATATATCCAGCCATCCATCGATCCAGCCATCGATCCAGCCATCCATCCATCCATCCATCCCATCAGCCAGCCAGTCATTAAGCCATCCATCCATCCAGCCATCCATCCAGCCATCCATCCATCCATCCATCCCTCCAGCCAGCCATCCATCCAGCCATCCCTCCATCCAGACATCCATCCAGCCATCCATCCATCCATCCATCCATCCCTCCAGCCAGCCAACCATCCAACCATCCCTCCATACAGCCACACATCCATCCATCCATCCCTCCAGCAAGCCATCCATCCAGCCATCCGTCCATCCAGCCATCCATCCAGCCATCCATCCATCAATCCATACCTCCAGCCAGCCATCCATCCAGCCCTCCATTCATCCAGCCGTCCATCCAGCCATCCTTCCATCCATCCCCCCAGCCAGCCATCCATCCAGCCATCCATCCATCCAGCCATCCATTCAGCTATCCATCCATCCCTCCAGCCAGCCATTCATCCAGCCATCCATCCATCCTGCCATCCATCCAGCCATCCATCCATCCATCCATTCCTCCAGCCAGCAATCCATCCAGCCATCCATCCATCCATCCATCCATCCATCCATCCAGCCATCCATCCAGCCATACATCCATCCAGCCTTCCAGCCATCCAGCCATCCATCCATCCAGCCATCCATTCATCCAGCCATCCATCCATCCATCCAGCCATCCAACCAGGCATCCATCCATCCAGCCATCCATCCAGCAATCCATCCATCCATCCATCCCGCCAGCGAGTCATCCATCCAGTCATCCATCCATCCAGCCATCCATCCAGCCAGCCATTCATCCAGCCATCCATCCATCCAGCCATCCATCCAGCCATCCATCCATCCATCCATCCATCCCTCCAGCAAGCCATCCATCCAGCCATCCATCCATTCAGCCAGCCATCCAGCCATCCGTCCATCCATCCATCCCTCCAGCCAGCCATCCATCCAGCCATCCCTCCATCCAGCCATCCATCCAGCCATGCATGCATTCATCCATCTCTCCAAACAGCCATCCATCCTGCCATTCATCCATCCATCCATACCTCCAGCCAGCCAGCCATCCATCCATCCATCCATCCAGCCATACATCCAGCCATCCATCCATCAATCCACCCGCCCAGCCAGCCATCCATCCAGTCATCCTGCCATCCAGCCATCCATCCAGCCATCCATCCATTCATCCATCCCTCCAGCCAGCCATCCATCCAGCCATCCATCCTTCCAGCCATCCTTTCAGCCATCCATCCATCCCTTCAGCCAGCCATCCATTCGGCCATCCATCCATCCAGCCATCCATTCATCCATCCCTCCAGCCAGCCATCCATCCAGCCAGCCATCCATCCAGCCATCCATCCATCCAGCCATCCATCCATCCAACCATCCATCCATCCATCCATCCATCCATCCATCCATTCATCCGTTCCTCCAGCCAGCCATCCATCCAGCCATCCATCCATCCAGCCATCCATCCAGCCATCCATCCATCCATCCTTCCTTCCAGCCAGCCATCCATCCAGCCATCCATCCATTCAGCCCCCCATCCAGCCATCCCTCCATCCATCCATCCCTCCAGCCAGTCATCCATCCAGCCATCCATCCATCAAGCCATCCATCCAGCCATCAATCCATCCATCACTCGAGCCAGCCTTCATCCAGTCATCCATCCATCCAGCCATCCATCCATCCATCCCTCCAGCAAGCCATCCATCAAGCCATCCATCCATCCAGCCATCCATCCATCCATCCATCCATCCATCCCTCCGCCAGTCATCCATCCAGCCATCCCTCCATCCAGCCATCCATCCAGCCATCCAACCATTCATCCATCTCTCCAGCCAGCCATACATCCAGCCATCCATCCATCCAGCCATCCATCCAGCCATCCATCCATCCCTCCAGCCAGCCAGTCATTAAGCCATCCAACCATCCAGCCATCCATCCAGCCATCCATCCAGCCATCCATCCCTCCAGCCAGCCATCCATTCAGCCATCCCTCCATCCATCCTTCCTTCCAGCCAGCCATCCATCCAGCCATCCATCCATTCAGCCAAGGAGGCATTTGTCAGGGCTAAAAGGCTGGGAACAGACGAAGCCTGTGTGGCATATAAGGAAAGTAGGAAGGAACTTAAGCAAGGAGTCAGGAGGGCTAGAAGGGGTCATGAAAAGGCATTGGCAAATAGGGTTAAGGAAAATCCCAAGGCTTTTTACACTTACATAAAAAGTAAGAGGGTAGCCAGGGAAAGGGTTGGCCCACTGAAGGATAGGCAAGGGAATCTATGTGTGGAGCCAGAGGAAATGGGCGAGGTACTAAATGAATACTTTGCATCAGTATTCACCAAAGAGAAGGAATTGGTAGATGTTGAGTCTGGAGAAGGGGGTGTAGATAGCCTGGGTCACATTGTGATCCAAAAAGACGAGGTGTTGGGTGTCTTAAAAAATATTAAGGTAGATAAGTCCCCAGGGCCGGATGGGATCTACCCCAGAATACTGAAGGAGGCTGGAGAGGAAATTGCTGAGGCCTTGACAGAAATCTTTGGATCCTCGCTGTCTTCAGGGGATGTCCCGGAGGACTGGAGAATAGCCAATGTTGTTCCTCTGTTTAAGAAGGGTGGCAGGGATAATCCCGGGAACTACAGGCCGGTGAGCCTTACTTCAGTGGTAGGGAAATTACTGGAGAGAATTCTTCGAGACAGGATCTACTCCCATTTGGAAGCAAATGGACGTGTTAGTGAGAGGCAGCACGGTTTTGTGAAGGGGAGGTCGTGTCTCACTAACTTGATAGAGTTTTTCGAGGAGGTCACTAAGATGATTGATGCAGGTAGGGCAGTAGATGTTGTCTATATGGACTTCAGTAAGGCCTTTGACAAGGTCCCTCATGGTAGACTAGTACAAAAGGTGAAGTCACACGGGATCAGGGGTGAACTGGCAAGGTGGATACAGAACTGGCTAGGCCATAGAAGGCAGAGGGTAGCAATGGAGGGATGCTTTTCTAATTGGAGGGCTGTGACCAGTGGTGTTCCACAGGGATCAGTGCTGGGACCTTTGCTCTTTGTAGTATATATAAATGATTTGGAGGAAAATGTAACTGGTCTGATTAGTAAGTTTGCAGACGACACAAAGGTTGGTGGAATTGCGGATAGCGATGAGGACTGTCTGAGGATACAGCAGGATTTAGATTGTCTGGAGACTTGGGCGGAGAGATGGCAGATGGAGTTTAACCTGGACAAATGTGAGGTAATGCATTTTGGAAGGGCTAATGCAGGTAGGGAATATACAGTGAATGGTAGAACCCTCAAGAGTATTGAAAGTCAAAGAGATCTAGGAGTACAGGTCCACAGATCACTGAAAGGGGCTACACAGGTGGAGAAGGTAGTCAAGAAGGCATACGGCATGCTTGCCTTCATTGGCCGGGGCATTGAGTATAAGAATTGGCAAGTCATGTTGCAGCTGTATAGAACCTTAGTTAGGCCACACTTGGAGTATAGTGTTCAATTCTGGTCGCCACACTACCAGAAGGATGTGGAGGCTTTAGAGAGGGTGCAGAAGAGATTTACCAGAATGTTGCCTGGTATGGAGGGCATAAGCTATGAGGAGCGATTGAATAAACTCGGTTTGTTCTCACTGGAACGAAGGAGGTTGAGGGGCGACCTGATAGAGGTATACAAAATTATGAGGGGCATAGACAGAGTGGATAGTCAGAGGCTTTTCCCCAGGGTAGAGGGGTCAATTACTAGGGGGCATAGGTTTAAGGTGAGAGGAGCAAAGTTTAGAGTAGATGTACGAGGCAAGTTTTTTACGCAGAGGGTAGTGGGTGCCTGGAACTCACTACCGGAGGAGGTAGTGGAGGCAGGGACGATAGGGACATTTAAGGGGCATCTTGACAAATATAAGAATAGGATGGGAATAGAAGGATACGGACCCAGGAAGTGTAGAAGATTGTAGTTTAGTCGGGCAGTATGGTCGGCACGGGCTTGGAGGGCCGAAGGGCCTGTTCCTGTGCTGTACATTTCTTTGTTCTTTGTTCTTTGTTCCATCCAACCATCCATCCAGCGATCCATCCATCCATCCATCCCTCCAGCCAGCCAAACAACCAGCCATCCCTCCATCCAGCCATCCATCCATCCATCCATCCCACCAGCCAGCCATCCATCCAGCCATCCATCCAGCTATCCATCCAGCCATCCATCCATCAATCCATCCCTCCAGCCAGCCATCCATCCAGCCATCCATCCATCCAGCCGTCCATCCAGCCATCCATCCATCCATTCATCCCTTCAGCCTGTCATCCATCCAGCCATCCATCCATCCAGCCATCCATCCAGCCATCCATCCATCAATCCATCCATCCAGCGAGCCATCCATCCAGCCATCCATTCATCCTGCCATCCATCCAGCCATCCATTCAGCCATCCATCCATCCATCCATCCCTCCAGACAGCCAACCATTCGGCCATCCAGCCATCCATTCAGCCATCCATCCATCCCTCCAGCCAGCCAACCATTCGGCCATCCATCCATCCAGCCATCCATTCATCCATCCATCCATTCATCCATCCCTCCAGCCAGCCAACCATTCGGCCATCCATCCATCCAGCCATCCATTCATCCGTCGCTCCAGCCAGCCAGCCATCCAGCCATCCATTCAGCCATCCATCCATCCATTCCTCCTGCCAGCCATCCATCCAGCCATCCATCCATCCAGCCATCCATCCAGCCATCCATCCACCCATCCATCCCTCCAGCCAGCCATCCATCCAGGCATCCATCCATCCAGCCATCCATCCATCCAGCCATCCATCCAGCCATCCATCCATCAATCCATCCATCCAGCCAGCCATCCATCCAGCCATCCATCCATCCTGCCATCCATCCAGCCATCCATTCTGCCATCCATCCATTCATCCATCCCTCCAGCCTGCCAACCATTCGGCCATCCATACATCCAGCCATCCATTCATCCGTCGCTCCAGCCAGCCATCCATCCAGCCATCCATTCAGCCATCCATCCTTCCATCCCTCCTGCCAGCCATCCATCCAGCCATCCATCCATCCAGCCATCCATCCAGCCATCCATCCACCCATCCATCCCTCCAGCCAGCCATCCATCCAGGCATCCATCCATCCAGCCATCCATCCAGCCATCCATCCACCCATCCATCCCTCCATCCAGCCATCCATCCAGCCATCCATCCATCCAGCCATCCATCCAGCCATCCATTCATCCATCCATCCTTCCAGCCAGTCATCCATCCAGCCATCCATCCAGCCATCCATCCATCCAGCCATCCATCCAGCCATCCAGCCATCCATCCATCCTCCAGCCAGCCATTCATCCAGCCATCCATCCATTCAGCCATCCATCCATCCATCCATCCATCCCTCCAGCCAGCCATCCATCCATTCAGCCATCCATCCAGCCATCCATCCATCCATCCGTCCCTCCAGCCAGCCATCCATCCAGCCATCCCTCTATCCAGCTATCCATCCAGCCATCCATCCATCCATCCATCCCTCCAGCCAGCCATATATCCAGCCATCCATCGATTCAGCCATCCATCCAGCCATCCATCCATCCATCCATCCCATCAGCCAGCCAGTCATTAAGCCATCCATCCATCCAGCCATCCATCCAGCCATCCATCCATCCATCCATCCATCCCTCCAGCCAGCCATCCATCCAGCCATCCCTCCATCCAGACATCCATCCAGCCATCCATCCATCCATCCATCCATCCCTCCAGCCAGCCAACCATCCAACCATCCCTCCATACAGCCACACACCCATCCATCCATCCCTCCAGCAAGCCATCCATCCAGCCATCCGTCCATCCAGCCATCCATCCAGCCATCCATCCATCAATCCATACCTCCAGCCAGCCATCCATCCAGCCCTCCATTCATCCAGCCGTCCATCCAGCCATCCTTCCATCCATCCCTCCAGCCAGCCATCCATCCAGCCATCCATCCATCCAGCCATCCATTCAGCTATCCATCCATCCCTCCAGCCAGCCATTCATCCAGCCATCCATCCATCCTGCCATCCATCCAGCCATCCATCCATCCATCCATTCCTCCAGCTAGCAATCCATCCAGCCATCCATCCAGCCATCCATCCAGCCATCCATCCATCCCTCCAGCTATCCCACCATCCAGCCATCCATCCAGCCATCCATCCATCCATCCATCCAGCCATCCATCCAGCCATACATCCATCCAGCCTTCCAGCCATCCAGCCATCCATCCATCCAGCCATCCATTCATCCAGCCATCCATCCATCCATCCAGCCATCCAACCAGGCATCCATCCATCCAGCCATCCATCCAGCAATCCATCCATCCATCCATCCCGCCAGCGAGTCATCCATCCAGTCATCCATCCATCCAGCCATCCATCCAGCCAGCCATTCATCCAGCCATCCATCCATCCAGCCATCCATCCAGCCATCCATCCATCCATCCATCCATCCCTCCAGCAAGCCATCCATCCAGCCATCCATCCATTCAGCCAGCCATCCAGCCATCCGTCCATCCATCCATCCCTCCAGCCAGCCATCCATCCAGCCATCCCTCCATCCAGCCATCCATCCAGCCATGCATGCATTCATCCATCTCTCCAAACAGCCATCCATCCTGCCATTCATCCATCCATCCATACCTCCAGCCAGCCAGCCAGCCAACCATTCGGCCATCCATACATCCAGCCATCCATTCATCCGTCGCGCCAGCCATCCATCCAGCCATCCATCCATCCAGCCATCCATCCAGCCATCCATCCACCCATCCATCCCTCCAGCCAGCCATCCATCCAGGCATCCATCCATCCAGCCATCCATCCAGCCATCCATCCACCCATCCATCCCTCCAGCCAGCCAACCATCCAGCCATCCATCCATCCAGCCATCCATCCAGCCATCCATTCATGCAACCATCCTTCCAGCCAGTCATCCATCCAGCCATCCATCCAGCCATCCATCCATCCAGCCATCCATCCAGCCATCCAGCCATCCATCCATCCTCCAGCCAGCCATTCATCCAGCCATCCATCCATTCAGCCATCCATCCATCCATCCATCCATCCCTCCAGCCAGCCATCCATCCATTCAGCCATCCATCCAGCCATCCATCCATCCATCCGTCCCTCCAGCCAGCCATCCATCCAGCCATCCCTCTATCCAGCTATCCATCCAGCCATCCATCGATCCATCCATCCCTCCAGCCAGCCATATATCCAGCCATCCATCGATCCAGCCATCCATCCAGCCATCCATCCATCCATCCATCCCATCAGCCAGCCAGTCATTAAGCCATCCATCCATCCAGCCATCCATCCAGCCATCCATCCATCCATCCATCCCTCCAGCCAGCCATCCATCCAGCCATCCCTCCATCCAGACATCCATCCAGCCATCCATCCATCCATCCATCCATCCCTCCAGCCAGCCAACCATCCAACCATCCCTCCATACAGCCACACATCCATCCATCCATCCCTCCAGCAAGCCATCCATCCAGCCATCCGTCCATCCAGCCATCCATCCAGCCATCCATCCATCAATCCATACCTCCAGCCAGCCATCCATCCAGCCCTCCATTCATCCAGCCGTCCATCCAGCCATCCTTCCATCCATCCCCCCAGCCAGCCATCCATCCAGCCATCCATCCATCCAGCCATCCATTCAGCTATCCATCCATCCCTCCAGCCAGCCATTCATCCAGCCATCCATCCATCCTGCCATCCATCCAGCCATCCATCCATCCATCCATTCCTCCAGCCAGCAATCCATCCAGCCATCCATCCAGCCATCCATCCAGCCATCCATCCATCCCTCCAGCTATCCCACCATCCAGCCATCCATCCAGCCATCCATCCATCCATCCATCCATCCATCCAGCCATCCATCCAGCCATACATCCATCCAGCCTTCCAGCCATCCAGCCATCCATCCATCCAGCCATCCATTTATCCAGCCATCCATCCATCCATCCAGCCATCCAACCAGGCATCCATCCATCCAGCCATCCATCCAGCAATCCATCCATCCATCCATCCCGCCAGCGAGTCATCCATCCAGTCAACCATCCATCCAGCCATCCATCCAGCCAGCCATTCATCCAGCCATCCATCCATCCAGCCATCCATCCAGCCATCCATCCATCCATCCATCCATCCCTCCAGCAAGCCATCCATCCAGCCATCCATCCATTCAGCCAGCCATCCAGCCATCCGTCCATCCATCCATCCCTCCAGCCAGCCATCCATCCAGCCATCCCTCCATCCAGCCATCCATCCAGCCATGCATGCATTCATCCATCTCTCCAAACAGCCATCCATCCTGCCATTCATCCATCCATCCATACCTCCAGCCAGCCAGCCATCCATCCATCCATCCATCCAGCCATACATCCAGCCATCCATCCATCAATCCACCCGCCCAGCCAGCCATCCATCCAGTCATCCTGCCATCCAGCCATCCATCCAGCCATCCATCCATTCATCCATCCCTCCAGCCAGCCATCCATCCAGCCATCCATCCATCCAGCCATCCTTTCAGCCATCCATCCATCCCTTCAGCCAGCCATCCATTCGGCCATCCATCCATCCAGCCATCCATTCATCCATCCCTCCAGCCAGCCATCCATCCAGCCAGCCATCCATCCAGCCATCCATCCATCCAGCCATCCATCCATCCAACCATCCATCCATCCATCCATCCATCCATCCATCCATTCATCCGTTCCTCCAGCCAGCCATCCATCCAGCCATCCATCCATCCAGCCATCCATCCAGCCATCCATCCATCCATCCTTCCTTCCAGCCAGCCATCCATCCATTCAGCCCCCCATCCAGCCATCCCTCCATCCATCCATCCCTCCAGCCAGTCATCCATCCAGCCATCCATCCATCAAGCCATCCATCCAGCCATCAATCCATCCATCACTCGAGCCAGCCTTCATCCAGTCATCCATCCATCCAGCCATCCATCCATCCATCCCTCCAGCAAGCCATCCATCAAGCCATCCATCCATCCAGCCATCCATCCATCCATCCATCCATCCATCCCTCCGCCAGTCATCCATCCAGCCATCCCTCCATCCAGCCATCCATTCAGCCATCCAACCATTCATCCATCTCTCCAGCCAGCCATACATCCAGCCATCCATCCATCCAGCCATCCATCCAGCCATCCATCCATCCCTCCAGCCAGCCAGTCATTAAGCCATCCAACCATCCAGCCATCCATCCAGCCATCCATCCAGCCATCCATCCCTCCAGCCAGCCATCCATTCAGCCATCCCTCCATCCAACCATCCATCCAGCCATCCATCCATCCATCCATCCCTCCAGCCAGCCAAACAACCAGCCATCCCTCCATCCAGCCATCCATCCATCCATCCATCCCACCAGCCAGCCATCCATCCAGCCATCCATCCAGCTATCCATCCAGCCATCCATCCATCAATCCATCCCTCCAGCCAGCCATCCATCCAGCCATCCATCCATCCAGCCGTCCATCCAGCCATCCATCCATCCATTCATCCCTTCAGCCTGTCATCCATCCAGCCATCCATCCATCCAGCCATCCATCCAGCCATCCATCCATCAATCCATCCATCCAGCGAGCCATCCATCCAGCCATCCATCCATCCTGCCATCCATCCAGCCATCCATTCAGCCATCCATCCATCCATCCATCCCTCCAGCCAGCCAACCATTCGGCCATCCAGCCATCCATTCAGCCATCCATCCATCCCTCCAGCCAGCCAACCATTCGGCCATCCATCCATCCAGCCATCCATTCATCCATCCATCCATTCATCCATCCCTCCAGCCAGCCAACCATTCGGCCATCCATCCATCCAGCCATCCATTCATCCGTCGCTCCAGCCAGCCATCCATCCAGCCATCCATTCAGCCATCCATCCATCCATCCCTCCTGCCAGCCATCCATCCAGCCATCCATCCATCCAGCCATCCTTCCAGCCATCCATCCACCCATCCATCCCTCCAGCCAGCCATCCATCCAGGCATCCATCCATCCAGCCATCCATCCATCCAGCCATCCATCCAGCCATCCATCCATCAATCCATCCATCCATTCAGCCATCCATCCATTCATCCATCCCTCCAGCCAGCCAACCGTTCGGCCATCCATACATACAGCCATCCATTCATCCGTCGCTCCAGCCAGCCATCCATCCAGCCATCCATTCAGCCATCCATCCTTCCATCCCTCCTGCCAGCCATCCATCCAGCCATCCATCCATCCAGCCATCCATCCAGGCATCCATCCATCCAGCCATCCATCCAGCCATCCATCCACCCATCCATCCCTCCAGCCAGCCATCCATCCAGCCATCCATCCAGCCATCCATTCATCCATCCATCCTTCCAGCCAGTCATCCATCCAGCCATCCATCCAGCCATCCATCCATCGAGCCATCCATCCAGCCATCCAGCCATCCATCCATCCTCCAGCCAGCCATTCATCCAGCCATCCATCCATTCAGCCATCCATCCATCCATCCATCCATCCCTCCAGCCAGCCATCCATCCATTCAGCCATCCATCCAGCCATCCATCCATCCAGCCATCCCTCTATCCAGCTATCCATCCAGCCATCCATCCATCCATCCATCCCTCCAGCCAGCCATATATCCAGCCATACATCGATCCAGCCATCCATCCAGCCATCCATTCATCCATCCATCCATCCCATCAGCCAGCCAGTCATTAAGCCATCCATCCATCCAGCCATCCATCCAGCCATCCATCCATCCAACCCTCCAGCCAGCCATCCATCCATCCATCCCTCCATCCAGACATCCATCCAGCCATCCATCCATCCATCCCTCCAGCCAGCCAACCATCCAACCATCCCTCCATCCAGCCACACATCCATCCATCCATCCCTCCAGCAAGCCATCCAGCCAGCCATCCATCCATCCAGCCATCCATCCAGCCATCCATCCATCAATCCATCCCTCCAGCCAGCCATCCATCCAGCCCTCCATTCATCCAGCCGTCCATCCAGCCATCCTTCCATCCATCCCTCCAGCCAGCCATCCATCCAGCCATCCATCCATCCAGCCATCCATTCAGCTATCCATCCATCCATCCATCCCTCCAGCCAGCCATCCATCCAGCCATCCATCCATCCTGCCTCCATCCAGCCATCCATCCATCCATCCATTCCTCCAGCCAGCAATCCATCCAGCCATCCATCCAGCCATCCATCCAGCCATCCATCCATCCCTCCAGCTATCCCTCCATCCAGCCATCCATCCAGCCATCCATCCATCCATCCATCCATCCATCCATCCAGCCATCCATCCAGCCATCCATCCATCCAGCCTTCCAGCCATCCAGCCATCCATCCATCCAGCCATCCATTCATCCATCCATCCATCCATCCATCCAGCCATCCAACCAGACATCCATCCATCCAGCCATCCATCCAGCCATCCATCCATCCATCCATCCCGCCAGCGAGTCATCCATCCAGCCATCCATCCATCCAGCCATCCATCCAGCCAGCCATTCATCCAGCCATCCATCCATCCAGCCATCCATCCAGCCATCCATCCATCCATCCATCCATCCCTCCAGCAAGCCATCCATCCAGCCATCCATCCATTCAGCCAGCCATCCAGCCATCCGTCCATCCATCCATCCCTCCAGCCAGCCATCCATCCAGCCATCCCTCCATCCAGCCATCCATCCAGCCATCCATGCATTCATCCATCTCTCCAAACAGCCATCCATCCTGCCATTCATCCATTCATCAATACCTCCAGCCAGCCAGCCATCCATCCATCCATCCATCCAGCCATCCATCCAGCCATCCATCCATCAATCCACCCGCCCAGCCAGCCATCCATCCAGTCATCCTGCCATCCAGCCATCCATCCAGCCATCCATCCATTCATCCATCCCTCCAGCCAGCCATCCATCCAGCCATCCATCCATCCAGCCATCCTTTCAGCCATCCATCCATCCATCCATCCCTTCAGCCAGCCATCCATTCGGCCATCCATCGATCCAGCCATCCATCCATCCATCCCTCCAGCCAGCCGTCCATCCAGCCAGCCATCCATCCAGCCATCCATCCATCCAGCCATCCAGCCATCCATCCATCCATCCATCCATCCATCCATTCATCCGTTCCTCCAGCCAGCCATCCATCCAGCCATCCATCCATCCAGCCATCCATCCAGCCATCCATCCATCCATCCTTCCTTCCAGCCAGCCATCCATCCAGCCATCCATCCATTCAGCCCCCCATCCAGCCATCCCTCCATCCATCCATCCCTCCAGCCAGTCATCCATCCAGCCATCCATCCATCAAGCCATCCATCCAGCCATCAATCCATCCATCACTCGAGCCAGCCTGCATCCAGTCATCCATCCATCCAGCCATCCATCCATCCATCCCTCCAGCAAGCCATCCATCAAGCCATCCATCCATCCAGCCATCCATCCATCCATCCATCCATCCCTCCAGCCAGTCATCCATCCAGCCATCCCTCCATCCAGCCATCCATCCAGCCATCCAACAATTCATCCATCTCTCCAGCCAGCCATACATCCAGCCATCCATCCATCCAGCCATCCATCCAGCCATCCATCCATCCCTCCAGCCAGCCAGTCATTAAGCCATCCAACCATCCAGCCATCCATCCAGCCATCCATCCAGCCATCCATCCCTCCAGCCAGCCATCCATTCATTCAGCCATCCCTCCATCCAGCCATCCATCCAGCCATCCATCCATCCATCCCTCCAGCCAGCCAACCAACCAGCCATCCCTCCATCCAGCCATCCATCCATCCATCCATCCCACCAGCCAGCCATCCATCCAGCCATCCATCCAGCTATCCATCCAGCCATCCATCCATCAATCCATCCCTCCAGCCAGCCATCCATCCAGCCATCCATCCATCCAGCCGTCCATCCAGCCATCCATCCATCCATTCATCCCTTCAGCCTGTCATCCATCCAGCCATCCATCCATCCAGCCATCTATCCAGCCATTCATCCATCAATCCATCCATCCAGCGAGCCATCCATCCAGCCATCCATCCATCCTGCCATCCATCCAGCCATCCATTCAGCCATCCATCCATCCATCCATCCCTCCAGCCAGCCAACCATTCGGCCATCCAGCCATCCATTCAGCCATCCATCCATACCTCCAGCCAGCCAACCATTCGGCCATCCATCCATCCAGCCATCCATTCATCCATCCATCCATTCATCCATCCCTCCAGCCAGCGAACCATTCGGCCATCCATCCATCCAGCCATCCATTCATCCGTCGCTCCAGCCAGCCATCCATCCAGCCATCCATTCAGCCATCCATCCATCCAACCCTCCTGCCAGCCATCCATCCAGCCATCCATCCATCCAGCCATCCATCCAGCCATCCATCCACCCATCCATCCCTCCAGCCAGCTATCCATCCAGGCATCCATCCATCCAGCCATCCATCCAGCCATCCATCCACCCATCCATCCCTCCAGCCTGCCATCCATCCAGCCATCCATCCATCCAGCCATCCATCCAGCCATCCATTCATCCATCCATCCTTCCAGCCTGTCATCCATCCAGCCATCCATCCAGCCATCCATCCATCCAGCCATCCATCCAGCCATCCAGCCATCCATCCATCCTCCAGCCAGCCATTCATCCAGCCATCCATCCATTCAGCCATCCATCCATCCATCCATCCATCCCTCCAGCCAGCCATCCATCCATTCAGCCATCCATCCAGCCATCCATCCATCCAACCATCCCTCCAGCCAGCCATCCATCCAGCCATCCCTCTATCCAGCTATCCATCCAGCCATCCATCCAACCATCTATCCCTCCAGCCAGCCATATATCCAGCCATCCATCGATCCAGCCAACCATCCAGCCATCCATCCATCCATCCATCCCATCAGCCAGCCAGTCATTAAGCCATCCATCCATCCAGCCATCCATCCAGCCATCCATCCATCCATCCATCCATCCCTCTAGCCAGCCATCCATCCAGCCATCCCTCCATCCAGACATCCATCCAGCCATCCATCCATCCATCCCTCCAGCCAGCCAACGATCCAACCATCCCTCCATCCAGCCACACATCCATCCATCCATCCCTCCAGCCAGCCATCCATCCAGCCATCGATCCATCCAGCTATCCATCCAGCCATCCATCCATCAATCCATCCCTCCAGCCAGCCATCCATCCAGCCCTCCATTCATCCAGCCGTCCATCCAGCCATCCTTCCATCCATCCCTCCAGCCAGCCATCCATCCAGCCATCCATCCATCCAGCCATCCATTCAGCTATCCATCCATCCATCCATCCCTCCAGCTAGCCATCCATCCAGCCATCCATCCATCCTGCCATCCATCCAGCCATCCATCCATCCATCCATTCCTCTAGCCAGCAATCCATCCAGCCATCCATCCAGCCATCCATCCAGCCATCCATCCATCCCTCCAGCTATCCCTCCATCCAGCCATCCATCCAGCCATCCATCCATCCATCCATCCATCCATCCATCCAGCCATCCATCCAGCCATCCATCCATCCAGCCTTCCAGCCATCCAGCCATCCAGCCATCCATCCAGCCATCCATTCATCCAGCCATCCATCCATCCATCCATCCATCCAGCCATCCAACCAGACATCCATCCATCCAGCCATCCATCCAGCCATCCATCCATCCATCCATCCCGCCAGCGAGTCATCCATCCAGCCATCCATCCATCCAGCCATCCATCCAGCCAGCCATTCATCCAGCCATCCATCCATCCAGCCATCCATCCAGCCATCCATCCATCCATCCATCCATCCCTCCAGCAAGCCATCCATCCAGCCATCCATCCATTCAGCCAGCCATCTAGCCATCCGTCCATCCATCCATCCCTCCAGCCAGCCATCCATCCCTCCATCCAGCCAGCCATCCAGCCATCCATGCATTCATCCATCTCTCCAAACAGCCATCCATCCTGCCATTCATCCATCCATCCATACCTCCAGCCAGCCAGCCATCCATCCATCCATCCATCCAGCCATCCTTCCAGCCATCCATCCATCAATCCACCCGCCCAGCCAGCCATCCATCCAGTCATCCTGCCATCCAGCCATCCATCCAGCCATCCATCCATTCATCCATCCCTCCAGCCAGCCATCCATCCAGCCATCCATCCATCCAGCCATCCTTTCAGCCATCCATCCATCCATCCATCCCTTCAGCCAGCCATCCATTCGGCCATCCATCCATCCAGCCATCCATCCATCCATCCCTCCAGCCAGCCATCCATCCATCCAGCCATCCATCCAGCCATCCATCCATCCAGCCATCCATCCATCCAACCATCCATCCATCCATCCATCCATCCATCCATCCATTCATCCGTTCCTCCAGCCAGCCATCCATCCAGCCATCCAGCCATCCTGCCATCCATCCAGCCATCCATTCAGCCATCCATCCATCCATCCATCCATTCATCCGTTCCTCCAGCTAGCCATCCATCCAGCCATCCATCCATCCTGCCATCCATCCAGCCATCCATTCAGCCATCCATACATCCATCCATCCATTCATCCGTTCCTCCAGCCAGCCATCCATCCAGCCGTCCATCCATCCTGCCATCCATCCAGCCATCCATTCAGCCATCCATCCATCCATCCATCCATTCATCCGTTCCTCCAGCCAGCCATCCATCCAGCCATCCATCCAGCCATCCATCCATTCAGCCCCCCATCCAGCCATCCCTCCATCCATCCATCCCTCCAGCCAGTCATCCATCCAGCCATCCATCCATCAAGCCATCCATCCAGCCATCAATCCATCCATCACTCGAGCCAGCCTTCATCCAGTCATCCATCCATCCAGCCATCCATCCATCCATCCCTCCAGCAAGCCATCCATCAAGCCATCCATCCATCCAGCCATCCATCCATCCATCCATCCATCCATCCCTCCAGCCAGTCATCCATCCAGCCATCCCTCCATCCAGCCATCCATCCAGCCATCCAACCATTCATCCATCTCTCCAGCCAGCCATACATCCAGCCATCCATCCATCCAGCCATCCATCCAGCCATCCATCCATCCCTCCAGCCAGCCAGTCATTAAGCCATCCAACCATCCAGCCATCCATCCAGCCATCCATCCAGCCATCCATCCCTCTAGCCAGCCATCCATTCAGCCATCCCCCCATCCAGCCATCCATCCAGCCATCCATCCATCCATCCATCCCACCAGCCAGCCATCCATCTAGCCATCCATCCAGCTATCCATCCAGCCATCCATCCATCAATCCATCCCTCCAGCCAGCCATCCATCCAGCCATCCATCCATCCAGCCGTCCATCCAGCCATCCATCCATCCATTCATCCCTTCAGCCTGTCATCCATCCAGCCATCCATCCATCCAGCCATCCATCCAGCCATCCATCCATCAATCCATCCATCCAGCGAGCCATCCATCCAGCCATCCATCCAACCTGCCATCCATCCAGCCATCCATTCAGCCATCCATCCATCCATCCATCCCTCCAGCCAGCCAACCATTCGGCCATCCAGCCATCCATTCAGCCATCCATCCATCCCTCCAGCCAGCCAACCATTCGACCATCCATCCATCCAGCCATCCATTCATCCATCGCTCCAGCCAGCCATCCATTCAGCCATCCATCCAGCCATCCATCCATCCATCCCTCCTGCCAGCCATCCATCCAGCCATGCATCCATCCAGCCATCCATCCAGCCATCCATCCACCCATCCATCCCTCCACCCAGCCATCCATCCAGGCATCCATCCATCCAGCCATCCATCCATCCATCCATCCATCCATCCATCCCTCCAGCCAGCCATCCATTCAGCCATCCATCCATCCAGCCATCCATCCAGCCATCCATTCATCCATCCATCCTTCCAGCCAGTCATCCATCCAGCCATCCATCCAGCCATCCATCCATCCAGCCATCCATCCAGCCATCCAGCCATCCATCCCTCCTCCAGCCAGCCATTCATCCAGCCATCCATCCATTCAGCCATCCATCCATCCATCCATCCCTCCAGCCAGCCATCCATCCAGCCATCCATCCATTCAGCCATCCATCCAGCCATCCATCCATCCATCCATCCCTCCAGCCAGCCATCCATCCAGCCATCCCTCTATCCAGCTATCCATCCAGCCATCCATCCATCCATCCATCCATCCCTCCAGCCAGCCATATATCCAGCCATCCATCGATCCAGCCATCAATCCAGCCATCCATCCAGCCATCCATCCATCCATCCATCCATCCCTCCAGCCAGTCATCCATCCAGCCATCCCTCCATCCAGATATCCATCCAGCCATCCATCCATCCATCAATCCCTCCAGCCAGCCAACCATCCAACCATCCCTCCATCCAGCCACACATCCATCCATCCATCCCTCCAGCCAGCCATCCATCCAGCCATCCATCCATCCAGCCATCCATCCAGCCATCCATCCATCAATCCATCCCTCCAGCCAGCCATCCATCCAGCCCTCCATCCATCCAGCCATCCTTCCAGCCATCCCTCCAGCCAGTCATCCATCCTGCCATCCATCCATCCAGCCATCCATTCAGCTATCCATCCATCCATCCATCCCTCCAGCCAGCCATCCATCCAGCCATCCATCCATCCTGCCATCCATCCAGCCATCCATCCATCCATCCATTCCTCCAGCCAGCAATTCATCCAGCCATCCATCCTTCCAGCCATCCAGCCAGCCATCCGTCCATTTCTCCAGCTATCCCTCCATCCAGCCATCCATCCAGCCATCCATCCATCCATCCATCCATCCAGCCTTCCATCCAGCCATCCATCCATCCAGCCTTCCAGCCATCCAGCCATCCATCCATCCAGCCATCCATCCATCCAGCCATCCATCCATCCATCCATCCATCCAGCCATCCATCCAGGCATCCATCCATCCAGCCATCCATTCAGCCATCCATCCATCCATCCATCCCGCCAGCGAGTCATCCATCCAGCCATCCAGCCATCCATCCAGCCAGCCATTCATCCAGCCATCCATCCATCCAGCCATCCATCCAGCCATCCATCCATCCATCCATCCATCCCTCCAGCAAGCCATCCATCCAGCCATCCATCCATTCAGCCAGCCATCCAGCCATCCGTCCATCCATCCATCCCTCCAGCCAGCCATCCATCCAGCCATCCCTCCATCCAGCCATCCATCCAGCCATCCATGCATTCATCCATCTCTCCATCCAGCCATCCATCCTGCCATTCATCCATCCATCCATACCTCCAGCCAGCCAGCCATCCATCCATCCATCCATCCAGCCATCCATCCAGCCATCCATCCATCAATCCACCCGCCCAGCCAGTTATCCATCCAGTCATCCTGCCATCCAGCCATCCATCCAGCCATCCATCCATTCATCCATCCCTCCAGCCAGCCATCCATCCATCCATCCATCCCTTCAGCCAGCCATCCATTCGGCCATCCATCCATCCATCCATCCATTCATGCGTTCCTCCAGCCAGCCATCCATCCAGCCATCCATCCATCCAGCCATCCATCCAGCCATCCATCCATCCATCCTTCCTTCCAGCCAGCCATCCATCCAGCCATCTATCCATTCAGCCCCCCATCCAGCCATCCCTCCATCCATCCATCCCTCCAGCCAGTCATCCATCCAGCCATCCATCCATCAAGCCATCCATCCAGCCATCAATCCATCCATCACTCGAGCCAGCCTTCATCCAGTCATCCATCCATCCAGCCATCCATCCATCCATCCCTCCAGCAAGCCATCCATCAAGCCATCCATCCATCCAGCCATCCATCCATCCATCCATCCATCCCTCCAGCCAGTCATCCATCCAGCCATCCCTCCATCCAGCCATCCATCCAGCCATCCAACAATTCATCCATCTCTCCAGCCAGCCATACATCCAGCCATCCATCCATCCAGCCATCCATCCAGCCATCCATCCATCCCTCCAGCCAACCAGTCATTAAGCCATCCAACCATCCAGCCATCCATCCAGCCATCCATCCAGCCATCCATCCCTCCAGCCAGCCATCCATTCAGCCATCCCTCCATCCAGCCATCCATCCAGCCATCCATCCATCCATCCATCCATCCCACCAGCCAGCCATCCATCCAGCCATCCATCCAGCTATCCATCCAGCCATCCATCCATCAATCCATCCCTCCAGCCAGCCATCCATCCAGCCATCCATCCATCCAGCCGTCCATCCAGCCATCCATCCATCCATTCATCCCTTCAGCCTGTCATCCATCCAGCCATCCATCCATCCAGCCATCCATCCAGCCATCCATCCATCAATCCATCCATCCAGCGAGCCATCCATCCAGCCATCCATCCATCCTGCCATCCATCCAGCCATCCATTCAGCCATCCATCCATCCATCCATCCCTCCAGCCAGCCAACCATTCGGCCATCCAGCCATCCATTCAGCCATCCATCCATACCTCCAGCCAGCCAACCATTCGGCCATCCATCCATCCAGCCATCCATTCATCCATCCATCCATCCATCCCTCCTGCCAGCCATCCATCCAGCCATCCATCCATCCAGCCATCCATCCAGCCGTCCATCCACACATCCATCCCTCCAGCCAGCTATCCATCCAAGCATCCATCCATCCAGCCATCCATCCAGCCATCCATCCACCCATCCATCCCTCCAGCCAGCCATCCATCCAGCCATCCATCCATCCAGCCATCCATCCAGCCATCCATTCATCCATCCATCCTTCCAGCCAGTCATCCATCCAGCCATCCATCCAGCCATCCATCCATCCATCCATCCAGCCATCCATCCAGCCATCCATCCATCCAGCCTTCCAGCCATCCAGCCATCCATCCAACCAGCCATCCATCCATCCAGCCATCCATCCATCCATCCAGCCATCCATCCAGGCATCCATCCATCCAGCCATCCATTCAGCCATCCATCCATCCATCCATCCCGCCAGCGAGTCATCCATCCAGCCATCCAGCCATCCATCCAGCCAGCCATTCATCCAGCTATCCATCCATCCAGCCATCCATCCAGCCATCCATCCATCCATCCATCCATCCCTCCAGCAAGCCATCGATCCAACCATCCATCCATTCAGCCAGCCATCCAGCCATCCGTCCATCCATCCATCCCTCCAGCCAGCCATCCATCCAGCCATCCCTCCATCCAGCCATCCATCCAGCCATCCATGCATTCATCCATCTCTCCATCCAGCCATCCATCCTGCCATTCATCCATCCATCCATACCTCCAGCCAGCCAGCCATCCATCCATCCATCCATCCAGCCATCCATCCAGCCATCCATCCATCAATCCACCCGCCCAGCCAGTCATCCATCCAGTCATCCTGCCATCCAGCCATCCATCCAGCCATCCATCCATTCATCCATCCCTCCAGCCAGCCATCCATCCAGCCATCCATCCATCCAGCCATCCTTTCAGCCATCCATCCATCCATCCATCCCTTCAGCCAGCCATCCATTCGGCCATACATCCATCCATCCATCCATTCATCCGTTCCTCCAGCCAGCCATCCATCCAGCCATCCATCCATCCAGCCATCCATCCAGCCATCCATCCATCCATCCTTCCTTCCAGCCAGCCAGCCATCCATCCAGCCATCCATCCATTCAGCCCCCCATCCAGCCATCCCTCCATCCATCCATCCCTCCAGCCAGTCATCCATCCATCCAGCCATCCATCCATCCATCCCTCCAGCAAGCCATCCATCAAGCCATCCATCCATCCAGCCATCCATCCATCCATCCATCCATCCCTCCAGCCAGTCATCCATCCAGCCATCCCTCCATCCAGCCATCCATCCAGCCATCCAACAATTCATCCATCTCTCCAGCCAGCCATACATCCAGCCATCCATCCATCCAGCCATCCATCCAGCCATCCATCCATCCCTCCAGCCAGCCAGTCATTCAGCCATCCAACCATCCAGCCATCCATCCAGCCATCCATCCAGCCATCCATCCCTCCAGCCAGCCATCCATTCAGCCATCCCTCCATCCAGCCATCCATCCAGCCATCCATCCATCCATCCATCCATCCCTCCAGCCAGCCAAACAACCAGGCATCCCTCCATCCAGCCATCCATCCATCCATCCATCCCACCAGCCAGCCATCCATCCAGACATCCATCCAGCTATCCATTCAGCCATCCATCCATCAATCCATCCCTCCAGCCAGCCATCCATCCAGCCATCCATCCATCCAGCCGTCCATCCAGCCATCCATCCATCCATTCATCCCTTCAGCCTGTCATCCATCCAGCCATCCATCCGTCCAGCCATCCATCCAGCCATCCATCCATCAATCCATCCATCCAGCGAGCCATCCATCCAGCCATCCATCCATCCTCCCATCCATCCAGCCATCCATTCAGCCATCCATCCATCCATCCATCCCTCCAGCCAGCCAACCATTCGGCCATCCAGCCATCCATTCAGCCATCCATCCATACCTCCAGCCAGCCAACCATTCGGCCATCCATCCATCCAGCCATCCATTCATCCATCCATCCATTCATCCATCCCTCCAGCCAGCCAACCATTCGGCCATCCATCCATCCAGCCATCCATTCATCCGTCGCTCCAGCCAGCCATCCATCCAGCCATCCATTCAGCCATCCATCCATCCATCCCTCCTGCCAGCCATCCTTCCAGCCATCCATCCATCCAGCCATCCATCCAGCCATCCATCCACCCATCCATCCCTCCAGCCAGCCATCCATCCAGGCATCCATCCATCCAGCCATCCATCCAGCCATCCATCCACCCATCCATCCCTCCAGCCAGCCATCCATCCAGCCATCCATCCATCCAGCCATCCATCCAGCCATCCATTCATCCATCCATCATTCCAGCCAGTCATCCATCCAGCCATCCACCCAGCCATCCATCCATCCAGCCATCCATCCAGCCATCCAGCCATTCATCCATCCTCCAGCCAGCCATTCATCCAGCCATCCATCCATTCAGCCATCCATCCATCCATCCATCCATCCCTCCAGCCAGCCATCCATCCATTCAGCCATCCATCCAGCCATCCATCCATCCATCCATCCATCCCTCCAGCCAGTCATCCATCCAGCCATCCCTCCATCCAGATATCCATCCAGCCATCCATCCATCCATCCATCCCTCCAGCCAGCCAACCATCCAACCATCCCTCCATCCAGCCACACATCCATCCATCCATCCCTCCAGCCAGCCATCCATCCAGCCATCCATCCATCCAGCCATCCATCCAGCCATCCATCCATCAATCCATCCCTCCAGCCTGCCATCCATCCAGCCCTCCATCCATCCAGCCATCAACAAACAAAGAACAAAGAACAAAGAAATGTACAGCACAGGAACAGGCCCTTCGGCCCTCCAAGCCCGTGCCGACCATACTGCCCGACTAAACTACAATCTTCTACACTTCCTGGGTCCGTATCCTTCTATTCCCATCCTATTCATATATTTGTCAAGATGCCCCTTAAATGTCCCTATCGTCCCTGCCTCCACTACCTCCTCCGGTAGTGAGTTCCAGGCACCCACTACCCTCTGCGTAAAAAACTTGCCTCGTACATCTACTCTAAACTTTGCCCCTCTCACCTTAAACCTATGCCCCCTAGTAATTGACCCCTCTACCCTGGGGAAAAGCCTCTGACTACCCACTCTGTCTATGCCCCTCATAATTTTGTATACCTCTATCAGGTCGCCCCTCAACCTCCTTCGTTCCAGTGAGAACAAACCGAGTTTATTCAATCGCTCCTCATAGCTTATGCCCTCCATACCAGGCAACATTCTGGTAAATCTCTTCTGCACCCTCTCTAAAGCCTCCACATCCTTCTGGTAGTGTGGCGACCAGAATTGAACACTATACTCCAAGTGTGGCCTAACTAAGGTTCTATACAGCTGCAACATGACTTGCCAATTCTTATACTCAATGCCCCGGCCAATGAAGGCAAGCATGCCGTATGCCTTCTTGACTACCTTCTCCACCTGTGTAGCCCCTTTCAGTGATCTGTGGACCTGTACTCCTAGATCTCTTTGACTTTCAATACTCTTGAGGGTTCTACCATTCACTGTATATTCCCTACCTGCATTAGCCCTTCCAAAATGCATTACCTCACATTTGTCCAGGTTAAACTCCATCTGCCATATCTCCGCCCAAGTCTCCAGACAATCTAAATCCTGCTGTATCCTCAGACAGTCCTCATCGCTATCCGCAATTCCACCAACCTTTGTGTCGTCTGCAAACTTACTAATCAGACCAGTTACATTTTCCTCCAAATCATTTATATATACTACAAAGAGCAAAGGTCCCAGCACTGATCCCTGTGGAACACCACTGGTCACAGCCCTCCAATTAGAAAAGCATCCCTCCATTGCTACCCTCTGCCTTCTATGGCCTAGCCAGTTCTGTATCCACCTTGCCAGTTCACCCCTGATCCCGTGTGACTTCACCTTTTGTACTAGTCTACCATGAGGGACCTTGTCAAAGGCCTTACTGAAGTCCATATAGACAACATCTACTGCCCTACCTGCATCAATCATCTTAGTGACCTCCTCGAAAAACTCTATCAAGTTAGTGAGACACGACCTCCCCTTCACAAAACCGTGCTGCCTCTCACTAATACGTCCATTTGCTTCCAAATGGGAGTAGATCCTGTCTCGAAGAATTCTCTCCAGTAATTTCCCTACCACTGAAGTAAGGCTCACCGGCCTGTAGTTCCCGGGATTATCCCTGCCACCCTTCTTAAACAGAGGAACAACATTGGCTATTTTCCAGTCCTCCGGGACATCCCCTGAAGACAGCGAGGATCCAAAGATTTCCGTCAAGGCCTCAGCAATTTCCTCTCCAGCCTCCTTCAGTATTCTGGGGTAGATCCCATCCGGCCCTGGGGACTTATCTACCTTAATATTTTTTAAGACACCCAACACCTCGTCTTTTTGGATCACAATGTGACCCAGGCTATCTACACCCCCTTCTCCAGACTCAACATCTACCAATTCCTTCTCTTTGGTGAATACTGATGCAAAGTATTCATTTAGTACCTCGCCCATTTCCTCTGGCTCCACACATAGATTCCCTTGCCTATCCTTCAGTGGGCCAACCCTTTCCCTGGCTACCCTCTTGCTTTTTATGTAAGTGTAAAAAGCCTTGGGATTTTCCTTAACCCTATTTGCCAATGACTTTTCATGACCCCTTCTAGCCCTCCTGACTCCTTGCTTAAGTTCCTTCCTACTTTCCTTATATGCCACACAGGCTTCGTCTGTTCCCAGCCTTTTAGCCCTGACAAATGCCTCCTTTTTCTTTTTGACGAGGCCTACAATATCATTCGTCATCCAAGGTTCCCGAAAATTGCCGTATTTATCTTTCTTCCTCACAGGAACATGCCTGTCCTGTATTCCTTTCAACTGACACTTGAAAGCCTCCCACATGTCAGATGTTGATTTGCCCTCAAACATCCGCCCCCAATCTATGTTCTTCAGGTCCCGCCTAATATTGTTATAATTAGCCTTCCCCCAATTTAGCACATTCATCCTCGGACCACTCTTATCCTTGTCCACCAGTACTTTAAAACTTACTGAATTGTGGTCACTGTTACCGAAATGCTCCCCTACTGAAACATCTACCACCTGGCCGGGCTCATTCCCCAATACCAGGTCCAGTACCGCCCCTTCCCTAGTTGGACTGTTTACATATTGTTTTAAGAAGCCCTCCTGGATGCTCCTTACAAACTCTGCCCCGTCTAAGCCCCTGGCACTAAGTGAGTCCCAGTCAATATTGGGGAAATTGAAGTCTACCATCACCACAACCCTGTTGTTTTTACTCTTTTCCAAAATCTGTCTACCTATCTGCTCCTCTATCTCCCGCTGGCTGTTGGGAGGCCTGTAGTATACCCCCAACATTGTGACTGCACCCTTCTTGTTCCTGATCTCTACCCATATAGCCTCACTGCCCTCTGAGGTGTCCTCTCGCTGTATAGCTGTGATACTCTCCTGAACAAGTAACGCAACTCCGCCTCCCCTTTTACATCCCCCTCTATCCCGCCTGAAACATCTAAATCCTGGAACGTTTAGCTGCCAATCCTGCCCTTCCCTCAACCAGGTCTCTGTAATGGCAACAACATCATAGTTCCAAGTAGTAATCCAAGCTCTAAGTTCATCTGCCTTACCCGTAATGCTCCTTGCATTAAAACATATGCACTTCAGGCCACCAGCCCCGCTGTGTTCAGCAACTTCTCCCCGTCTGCTCTGCCTCAGAGCCACACTGTCCCTATTCCCTAGTTCTCCCTCAACGCTCTCACCTTCTGACCTATTGCTCCCGTGCCCACCCCCCTGCCATACTAGTTTAAACCCTCCCGTGTGACACTAGCAAATCTCGCGGCCAGGATATTTATGCCTCTCCGGTTTAGATGCAACCCGTCCATCTTATACAGGTCACACCTGCCCCGGAAGAGCTCCCAGTGGTCCAGATAACAGACCTTCCAGCCATCCCTCCAGCCAGTCATCCATCCTGCCATCCATCCATCCAGCCATCCATTCAGCTATCCATCCATCCATCCATCCCTCCAGCCAGCCATCCATCCAGCCATCCATCCATCCTGCCATCCATCCAGCCATCCATCCATCCATCCATTCCTCCAGCCAGCAATTCATCCAGCCATCCATCCTTCCAGCCATCCATCCAGCCATCCGTCCATTTCTCCAGCTATCCCTCCATCCAGCCATCCATCCAGCCATCCATCCATCCATCCATCCATCCAGCCATCCATCCAGCCATCCATCCATCCAGCCTTCCAGCCATCCAGCCATCCATCCATCCAGCCATCCATCCATCCAGCCATCCATCCATCCATCCATCCATCCAGCCATCCATCCAGGCATCCATCCATCCAGCCATCCATTCAGCCATCCATCCATCCATCCATCCCGCCAGCGAGTCATCCATCCAGCCATCCAGCCATCCATCCAGCCAGCCATTCATCCAGCCATCCATCCATCCAGCCATCCATCCAGCCATCCATCCATCCATCCATCCATCCCTCCAGCAAGCCATCCATCCAGCCATCCATCCATTCAGCCAGCCATCCAGCCATCCGTCCATCCATCCATCCCTCCAGCCAGCCATCCATCCAGCCATCCCTCCATCCAGCCATCCATCCAGCCATCCATGCATTCATCCATCTCTCCATCCAGCCATCAATCCTGCCATTCATCCATCCATCCATACCTCCAGCCAGCCAGCCATCCATCCATCCATCCATCCAGCCATCCATCCAGCCATCCATCCATCAATCCACCCGCCCAGCCAGTTATCCATCCAGTCATCCTGCCATCCAGCCATCCATCCAGCCATCCATCCATTCATCCATCCCTCCAGCCAGCCATCCATCCAGCCATCCATCCATCCATCCATCCTTTCAGCCATCCATCCATCCATCCATCCCTTCAGCCAGCCATCCATTCGGCCATCCATCCATCCATCCATCCATTCATGCGTTCCTCCAGCCAGCCATCCATCCAGCCATCCATCCATCCAGCCATCCATCCAGCCATCCATCCATCCATCCTTCCTTCCAGCCAGCCATCCATCCAGCCATCTATCCATTCAGCCCCCATCCAGCCATCCCTCCATCCATCCATCCCTCCAGCCAGTCATCCATCCAGCTATCCATCCATCAAGCCATCCATCCAGCCATCAATCCATCCATCACTCGAGCCAGCCTTCATCCAGTCATCCATCCATCCAGCCATCCATCCATCCATCTCTCCAGCCAGCCATACATCCAGACTTCCATCCATCCAGCCATCCATCCAGCCATCCATCCATCCCTCCAGCCAGCCAGTCATTAAGCCATCCAACCATCCAGCCATCCATCCAGCCATCCATCCAGCCATCCATCCCTCCAGCCAGCCATCCATTCAGCCATCCCTCCATCCAGCCATCCATCCAGCCATCCATCCATCCATCCATCCATCCCACCAGCCAGCCATCCATCCAGCCATCCATCCAGCTATCCATCCAGCCATCCATCCATCAATCCATCCCTCCAGCCAGCCATCCATCCAGCCATCCATCCATCCAGCCGTCCATCCAGCCATCCATCCATCCATTCATCCCTTCAGCCTGTCATCCATCCAGCCATCCATCCATCCAGCCATCCATCCAGCCATCCATCCATCAATCCATCCATCCAGCGAGCCATCCATCCAGCCATCCATCCATCCTGCCATCCATCCAGCCATCCATTCAGCCATCCATCCATCCATCCATCCCTCCAGCCAGCCAACCATTCGGCCATCCAGCCATCCATTCAGCCATCCATCAATACCTCCAGCCAGCCAACCATTCGGCCATCCATCCATCCAGCCATCCATTCATCCATCCATCCATTCATCCATCCCTCCAGCCAGCCAACCATTCGGCCATCCATCCATCCAGCCATCCATTCATCCGTCGCTCCAGCCAGCCATCCATCCAGCCATCCATTCAGCCATCCATCCATCCATCCCTCCTGCCAGCCATCCATCCATCCATCCATCCATCCAGCCATCCATCCAGCCGTCCATCCACACATCCATCCCTCCAGCCAGCTATCCATCCAAGCATCCATCCATCCAGCCATCCATCCAGCCATCCATCCACCCATCCATCCCTCCAGCCAGCCATCCATCCAGCCATCCATCCATCCAGCCATCCATCCAGCCATCCATTCATCCATCCATCCTTCCAGCCAGTCATCCATCCAGCCATCCATCCAGCCATCCATCCATCCATCCATCCAGCCATCCATCCAGCCATCCATCCATCCAGCCTTCCAGCCATCCAGCCATCCATCCATCCAGCCATCCATCCATCCAGCCATCCATCCATCCATCCAGCCATCCATCCAGGCATCCATCCATCCAGCCATCCATTCAGCCATCCATCCATCCATCCATCCCGCCAGCGAGTCATCCATCCAGCCATCCAGCCATCCATCCAGCCAGCCATTCATCCAGCCATCCATCCATCCAGCCATCCATCCAGCCATCCATCCATCCATCCATCCATCCCTCCAGCAAGCCATCCATCCAACCATCCATCCATTCAGCCAGCCATCCAGCCATCCGTCCATCCATCCATCCCTCCAGCCAGCCATCCATCCAGCCATCCCTCCATCCAGCCATCCATCCAGCCATCCATGCATTCATCCATCTCTCCATCCAGCCATCCATCCTGCCATTCATCCATCCATCCATACCTCCAGCCAGCCAGCCATCCATCCATCCATCCATCCAGCCATCCATCCAGCCATCCATCCATCAATCCACCCGCCCAGCCAGTCATCCATCCAGTCATCCTGCCATCCAGCCATCCATCCAGCCATCCATCCATTCATCCATCCCTCCAGCCAGCCATCCATCCAGCCATCCATCCATCCAGCCATCCTTTCAGCCATCCATCCATCCATCCATCCCTTCAGCCAGCCATCCATTCGGCCATACATCCATCCATCCATCCATTCATCCGTTCCTCCAGCCAGCCATCCATCCAGCCATCCATCCATCCAGCCATCCATCCAGCCATCCATCCATCCATCCTTCCTTCCAGCCAGCCAGCCATCCATCCAGCCATCCATCCATTCAGCCCCCCATCCAGCCATCCCTCCATCCATCCATCCCTCCAGCCAGTCATCCATCCAGCCATCCATCCATCAAGCCATCCATCCAGCCATCAATCCATCCATCACTCGAGCCAGCCTTCATCCAGTCATCCATCCATCCAGCCATCCATCCATCCATCCCTCCAGCAAGCCATCCATCAAGCCATCCATCCATCCAGCCATCCATCCATCCATCCATCCATCCCTCCAGCCAGCCATCCATCCAGCCATCTATCCATTCAGCCCCCATCCAGCCATCCCTCAATCCATCCCTCCCTCCAGCCAGTCATCCATCCAGCTATCCATCCATCAAGCCATCCATCCAGCCATCAATCCATCCATCACTCGAGCCAGCCTTCATCCAGTCATCCATCCATCCAGCCATCCATCCATCCATCCCTCCAGCAAGCCATCCATCAAGCCATCCATCCATCCAGCCATCCATCCATCCATCCATCCATCCCTCCAGCCAGTCATCCATCCAGCCATCCCTCCATCCAGCCATCCATCCAGCCATCCAACAATTCATCCATCTCTCCAGCCAGCCATACATCCAGACTTCCATCCATCCAGCCATCCATCCAGCCATCCATCCATCCCTCCAGCCAGCCAGTCATTAAGCCATCCAACCATCCAGCCATCCATCCAGCCATCCATCCAGCCATCCATCCCTCCAGCCAGCCATCCATTCAGCCATCCCTCCATCCAGCCATCCATCCAGCCATCCATCCATCCATCCATCCATCCCACCAGCCAGCCATCCATCCAGCCATCCATCCAGCTATCCATCCAGCCATCCATCCATCAATCCATCCCTCCAGCCAGCCATCCATCCAGCCATCCATCCATCCAGCCGTCCATCCAGCCATCCATCCATCCATTCATCCCTTCAGCCTGTCATCAATCCAGCCATCCATCCATCCAGCCATCCATCCAGCCATCCATCCATCAATCCATCCATCCAGCGAGCCATCCATCCAGCCATCCATCCATCCTGCCATCCATCCAGCCATCCATTCAGCCATCCATCCATCCATCCATCCCTCCAGCCAGCCAACCATTCGGCCATCCAGCCATCCATTCAGCCATCCATCAATACCTCCAGCCAGCCAACCATTCGGCCATCCATCCATCCAGCCATCCATTCATCCATCCATCCATTCATCCATCCCTCCAGCCAGCCAACCATTCGGCCATCCATCCATCCAGCCATCCATTCATCCGTCGCTCCAGCCAGCCATCCATCCAGCCATCCATTCAGCCATCCATCCATCCATCCCTCCTGCCAGCCATCCATCCAGCCATCCATCCATCCAGCCATCCATCCAGCCGTCCATCCACACATCCATCCCTCCAGCCAGCTATCCATCCAAGCATCCATCCATCCAGCCATCCATCCAGCCATCCATCCACCCATCCATCCCTCCAGCCAGCCATCCATCCAGCCATCCATCCATCCAGCCATCCATCCAGCCATCCATTCATCCATCCATCCTTCCAGCCAGTCATCCATCCAGCCATCCATCCAGCCATCCATCCATCCATCCATCCAGCCATCCATCCAGCCATCCATCCATCCAGCCTTCCAGCCATCCAGCCATCCATCCATCCAGCCATCCATCCATCCAGCCATCCATCCATCCATCCAGCCATCCATCCAGGCATCCATCCATCCAGCCATCCATTCAGCCATCCATCCATCCATCCATCCCGCCAGCGAGTCATCCATCCAGCCATCCAGCCATCCATCCAGCCAGCCATTCATCCAGCCATCCATCCATCCAGCCATCCATCCAGCCATCCATCCATCCATCCATCCATCCCTCCAGCAAGCCATCCATCCAACCATCCATCCATTCAGCCAGCCATCCAGCCATCCGTCCATCCATCCATCCCTCCAGCCAGCCATCCATCCAGCCATCCCTCCATCCAGCCATCCATCCAGCCATCCATGCATTCATCCATCTCTGCATCCAGCCATCCATCCTGCCATTCATCCATCCATCCATACCTCCAGCCAGCCAGCCATCCATCCATCCATCCATCCAGCCATCCATCCAGCCATCCATCCATCAATCCACCCGCCCAGCCAGTCATCCATCCAGTCATCCTGCCATCCAGCCATCCATCCAGCCATCCATCCATTCATCCATCCCTCCAGCCAGCCATCCATCCAGCCATCCATCCATCCAGCCATCCTTTCAGCCATCCATCCATCCATCCATCCCTTCAGCCAGCCATCCATTCGGCCATACATCCATCCATCCATCCATCCATTCATCCGTTCCTCCAGCCAGCCATCCATCCAGCCATCCATCCATCCAGCCATCCATCCAGCCATCCATCCATCCATCCTTCCTTCCAGCCAGCCAGCCATCCATCCAGCCATCCATCCATTCAGCCCCCCATCCAGCCATCCCTCCATCCATCCATCCCTCCAGCCAGTCATCCATCCAGCCATCCATCCATCAAGCCATCCATCCAGCCATCAATCCATCCATCACTCGAGCCAGCCTTCATCCAGTCATCCATCCATCCAGCCATCCATCCATCCATCCCTCCAGCAAGCCATCCATCAAGCCATCCATCCATCCAGCCATCCATCCATCCATCCATCCATCCCTCCAGCCAGTCATCCATCCAGCCATCCCTCCATCCAGCCATCCATCCAGCCATCCAACAATTCATCCATCTCTCCAGCCAGCCATACATCCAGCCATCCATCCATCCAGCCATCCATCCAGCCATCCATCCATCCCTCCAGCCAGCCAGTCATTAAGCCATCCAACCATCCAGCCATCCATCCAGCCATCCATCCAGCCATCCATCCCTCCAGCCAGCCATCCATTCAGCCATCCCTCCATCCAGCCATCCATCCAGCCATCCATCCATCCATCCATCCATCCCTCCAGCCAGCCAACCAACCAGGCATCCCTCCATCCAGCCATCCATCCATCCATCCATCCCACCAGCCAGCCATCCATCCAGCCATCCATCCAGCTATCCATTCAGCCATCCATCCATCAATCCATCCCTCCAGCCAGCCATCCATCCAGCCATCCATCCATCCAGCCGTCCATCCAGCCATCCATCCATCCATTCATCCCTTCAGCCTGTCATCCATCCAGCCATCCATCCGTCCAGCCATCCATCCAGCCATCCATCCATCAATCCATCCATCCAGCGAGCCATCCATCCAGCCATCCATCCATCCTCCCATCCATCCAGCCATCCATTCAGCCATCCATCCATCCATCCATCCCTCCAGCCAGCCAACCATTCGGCCATCCAGCCATCCATTCAGCCATCCATCCATACCTCCAGCCAGCCAACCATTCGGCCATCCATCCATCCAGCCATCCATTCATCCATCCATCCATTCATCCATCCCTCCAGCCAGCCAACCATTCGGCCATCCATCCATCCAGCCATCCATTCACCGTCGCTCCAGCCAGCCATCCATCCAGCCATCCATTCAGCCATCCATCCATCCATCCCTCCTGCCAGCCATCCATCCAGCCATCCATCCATCCAGCCATCCATCCAGCCATCCATCCACCCATCCATCCCTCCAGCCAGCCATCCATCCAGGCATCCATCCATCCAGCCATCCATCCAGCCATCCATCCACCCATCCATCCCTCCAGCCAGCCATCCATCCAGCCATCCATCCATCCAGCCATCCATCCAGCCATCCATTCATCCATCCATCCTTCCAGCCAGTCATCCATCCAGCCATCCACCCAGCCATCCATCCATCCAGCCATCCATCCAGCCATCCAGCCATTCATCCATCCTCCAGCCAGCCATTCATCCAGCCATCCATCCATCCAGCCATCCATCCATCCAACCATCCCTCCAGCCAGCCATCCATCCAGCCATCCCTCTATCCAGCTATCCATCCAGCCATCCATCCAACCATCCATCCCTCCAGCCAGCCATATATCCAGCCATCCATCGATCCATCCATCCATCCAGCCATCCATCCATCCATCCATCCATCCCATCAGCCAGCCAGTCATTAAGCCATCCATCCATCCAGCCATCCATCCAGCCATCCATCCATCCATCCATCCATCCCTCTAGCCAGCCATCCATCCAGCCATCCCTCCATCCAGACATCCATCCAGCCATCCATCCATCCACCCCTCCAGCCAGCCAACGATCCAACCATCCCTCCATCCAGCCACACATCAATCCATCCATCCCTCCAGCCAGCCATCCATCCAGCCATCGATCCATCCAGCTATCCATCCAGCCATCCATCCATCAATCCATCCCTCCAGCCAGCCATCCATCCAGCCCTCCATTCATCCAGCCGTCCATCCAGCCATCCTTCCATCCATCCCTCCAGCCAGCCATCCATCCAGCCATCCATCCATCCAGCCATCCATTCAGCTATCCATCCATCCATCCATCCCTCCAGCTAGCCATCCATCCAGCCATCCATCCATCCTGCCATCCATCCAGCCATCCATCCATCCATCCATTCCTCCAGCCAGCAATCCATCCAGCCATCCATCCAGCCATCCATCCAGCCATCCATCCATTCCTCCAGCTATCCCTCCATCCAGCCATCCATCCAGCCATCCATCCATCCATCCATCCATCCATCCATCCAGCCATCCATCCAGCCATCCATCCATCCAGCCTCCCAGCCATCCAGCCATCCAGCCATCCATCCAGCCATCCATTCATCCAGCCATCCATCCATCCATCCATCCATCCATCCAGCCATCCAACCAGGCATCCATCCATCCAGCCATCCATCCAGCCATCCATCCATCCATCCATCCCGCCAGCGAGTCATCCATCCAGCCATCCATCCATCCAGCCATCCATCCAGCCAGCCATTCATCCAGCCATCCATCCATCCAGCCATCCATCCAGCCATCCATCCATCCATCCATCCATCCCTCCAGCAAGCCATCCATCCAGCCATCCATCCATTCAGCCAGCCATCCAGCCATCCGTCCATCCATCCATCCCTCCAGCCAGCCATCCATCCAGCCATCCCTCCATCCAGCCATCCATCCAGCCATCCATGCATTCATCCATCTCGCCAAACAGCCATCCATCCTGCCATTCATCCATCCATCCATACCTCCAGCCAGCCAGCCATCCATCCATCCATCCATCCATCCATCCATCCAGCCATCCATCCAGCCATCCATCCATCAATCCACCCGCCCAGCCAGCCATCCATCCAGTCATCCTGCCATCCAGCCATCCATCCAGCCATCCATCCATTCACCATCCCTCCAGCCAGCCATCCATCCAGCCATCCATCCATCCAGCCATCCTTTCAGCCATCCATCCATCCATCCATCCCTTCAGCCAGCCATCCATTCGGCCATCCATCCATCCAGCCATCCATCCATCCATCCCACCAGCCAGCCATCCATCCATCCAGCCATCCATCCAGCCATCCATCCATCCAGCCATCCATCCATCCAACCATCCATCCATACATCCATCCATCCATCCATTCATCCGTTCCTCCAGCCAGCCATCCATCCAGCCATCCAGCCATCCTGCCATCCATCCAGCCATCCATTCAGCCATCCATCCATCCATCCATCCATTCATCCGTTCCTCCAGCCAGCCATCCATCCAGCCATCCATCCATCCTGCCATCCATCCAGCCATCCATTCAGCCATCCATCCATCCATCCATCCATTCATCCGTTCCTCCAGCCAGCCATCCATCCAGCCATCCATCCATCCTGCCATCCATTCAGCCATCCATTCAGCCATCCATCCATCCATCCATCCATTCATCCGTTCCTCCAGCCAGCCATCCATCCAGCCATCCATCCAGCCATCCATCCATCCATCCTTCCTTCCAGCCAGCCATCCATCCAGCCATCCATCCATTCAGCCCCCCATCCAGCCATCCCTCCATCCATCCATCCCTCCAGCCAGACATCCATCCAGCCATCCATCCATCAAGCCATCCATCCAGCCATCAATCCATCCATCACTCGAGCCAGCCTTCATCCAGTCATCCATCCATCCAGCCATCCATCCATCCATCCCTCCAGCAAGCCATCCATCAAGCCATCCATCCATCCAGCAATCCATCCATCCATCCATCCATCCATCCCTCCAGCCAGTCATCCATCCAGCCATCCCTCCATTCAGCCATCCATCCAGCCATCCAACCATTCATCCATCTCTCCAGCCAGCCATACATCCAGCCATCCATCGATCCAGCCATCCATCCAGCCATCCATCCATCCCTCCAACCAGCCTGTCATTAAGCCATCCAACCATCCAGCCATCCATCCAGCCATCCATCCAGCCATCCATCCCTCCAGCCAGCCATCCATTCAGCCATCCCCCCATCCAGCCATCCATCCAGCCATCCATCCATCCCTCCAGCCAGCCATCCATCCAGCCATCCATCCAGCTATCCATCCAGCCATCCATCCATCAATCCATCCCTCCAGCCAGCCATCCATCCAGCCATCCATCCATCCAGCCGTCCATCCAGCCATCCATCCATCCATTCATCCCTTCAGCCTGTCATCCATCCAGCCATCCATCCATCCAGCCATCCATCCAGCCATCCATCCATCAATCCATCCATCCAGCGAGCCATCCATCCAGCCATCCATCCAACCTGCCATCCATCCAGCCATCCATTCAGCCATCCATCCATCCATCCATCCCTCCAGCCAGCCAACCATTCGGCCATCCAGCCATCCATTCAGCCATCCATCCATCCCTCCAGCCAGCCAACCATTCGACCATCCATCCATCCAGCCATCCATTCATCCATCGCTCCAGCCAGCCATCCATTCAGCCATCCATCCAGCCATCCATCCATCCATCCCTCTTGCCAGCCATCCATCCAGCCATGCATCCATCCAGCCATCCATCCAGCCATCCATCCACCCATCCATCCCTCCAGCCAGCCATCCATCCAGGCATCCATCCATCCAGCCATCCATCCAGCCATCCATCCATCCATCCCTCCAGCCAGCCATCCATCCAGCCATCCATCCATCCAGCCATCCATCCAGCCATCCATTCATCCATCCATCCTTCCAGCCAGTCATCCATCCAGCCATCCATCCATTCATCCAGCCATCCATACATTCAGCCATCCATCCATCCATCCATCCATCCCTCCAGCCAGCCATCCATCCATTCAGCCATCCATCCAGCCATCCATCCATCCAACCATCCCTCCAGCCAGCCATCCATCCAGCCATCCCTCTATCCAGCTATCCATCCAGCCATCCATCCAACCATCCATCCCTCCAGCCAGCCATATATCCAGCCATCCATCGATCCATCCATCCATCCAGCCATCCATCCATCCATCCATCCATCCCATCAGCCAGCCAGTCATTAAGCCATCCATCCATCCAGCCATCCATCCAGCCATCCATCCATCCATCCATCCATCCCTCTAGCCAGCCATCCATCCAGCCATCCCTCCATCCAGACATCCATCCAGCCATCCATCCATCCACCCCTCCAGCCAGCCAACGATCCAACCATCCCTCCATCCAGCCACACATCCATCCATCCATCCCTCCAGCCAGCCATCCATCCAGCCATCGATCCATCCAGCTATCCATCCATCCATCCATCCATCAATCCATCCCTCCAGCCAGCCATCCATCCAGCCCTCCATTCATCCAGCCGTCCATCCAGCCATCCTTCCATCCATCCCTCCAGCCAGCCATCCATCCAGCCATCCATCCATCCAGCCATCCATTCAGCTATCCATCCATCCATCCATCCCTCCAGCTAGCCATCCATCCAGCCATCCATCCATCCTGCAATCCATCCAGCCATCCATCCATCCATCCATTCCTCCAGCCAGCAATCCATCCAGCCATCCATCCAGCCATCCATCCAGCCATCCATCCATTCCTCCAGCTATCCCTCCATCCAGCCATCCATCCAGCCATCCATCCATCCATCCATCCATCCATCCATCCAGCCATCCATCCAGCCATCCATACATCCAGCCTTCCAGCCATCCAGCCATCCAGCCATCCATCCAGCCATCCATTCATCCAGCCATCCATCCATCCATCCATCCATCCAGCCATCCAACCAGGCATCCATCCATCCAGCCATCCATCCAGCCATCCATCCATCCATCCATCCCGCCAGCGAGTCATCCATCCAGCCATCCATCCATCCAGCCATCCATCCAGCCAGCCATTCATCCAGCCATCCATCCATCCAGCCATCCATCCAGCCATCCATCCATCCATCCATCCATCCCTCCAGCAAGCCATCCATCCAGCCATCCATCCATTCAGCCAGCCATCCAGCCATCCGTCCATCCATCCATCCCTCCAGCCAGCCATCCATCCAGCCATCCCTCCATCCAGCCATCCATCCAGCCATCCATGCATTCATCCATCTCGCCAAACAGCCATCCATCCTGCCATTCATCCATCCATCCATACCTCCAGCCAGCCAGCCATCCATCCATCCATCCATCCAGCCATCCATCCAGCCATCCATCCATCAATCCACCCGCCCAGCCAGCCATCCATCCAGTCATCCTGCCATCCAGCCATCCATCCAGCCATCCATCCATTCATCCATCCCTCCAGCCAGCCATCCATCCAGCCATCCATCCATCCAGCCATCCTTTCAGCCATCCATCCATCCATCCATCCCTTCAGCCAGCCATCCATTCGGCCATCCATCCATCCAGCCATCCATCCATCCATCCCTCCAGCCAGCCATCCATCCATCCAGCCATCCATCCAGCCATCCATCCATCCAGCCATCCATCCATCCAACCATCCATCCATCCATCCATCCATCCATTCATCCGTTCTTCCAGCCAGCCATCCATCCAGCCACCCAGCCATCCTGCCATCCATCCAGCCATCCATTCAGCCATCCATCCATCCATCCATCCATTCATCCGTTCCTCCAGCCAGCCATCCATCCAGCCATCCATCCATCCTGCCATCCATCCAGCCATCCATTCAGCCATCCATCCATCCATCCATCCATTCATCCGTTCCTCCAGCCAGCCATCCATCCAGCCATCCATCCATCCTGCCATCCATCCAGCCATCCATTCAGCCATCCATCCATCCATCCATCCATTCATCCGTTCCTCCAGCCAGCCATCCATCCAGCCATCCATCCAGCCATCCATCCATCCATCCTTCCTTCCAGCCAGCCATCCATCCAGCCATCCATCCATTCAGCCCCCCATCCAGCCATCCCTCCATCCATCCATCCCTCCAGCCAGTCATCCATCCAGCCATCCATCCATCAAGCCATCCATCCAGCCATCAATCCATCCATCACTCGAGCCAGCCTTCATCCAGTCATCCATCCATCCAGCCATCCATCCATCCATCCCTCCAGCAAGCCATCCATCAAGCCATCCATCCATCCAGCCATCCATCCATCCATCCGTCCATCCATCCCTCCAGCCTGTCATCCATCCAGCCATCCCTCCATCCAGCCATCCATCCAGCCATCCAACCATTCATCCATCTCTCCAGCCAGCCATACATCCAGCCATCCATCCATCCAGCCATCCATCCAGCCATCCATCCATCCCTCCAGCCAGCCTGTCATTAAGCCATCCAACCATCCAGCCATCCATCCAGCCATCCATCCAGCCATCCATCCCTCCAGCCAGCCATCCATTCAGCCATCCCCCCATCCAGCCATCCATCCAGCCATCCATCCATCCCACCAGCCAGCCATCCATCCAGCCATCCATCCAGCTATCCATCCAGCCATCCATCCATCAATCCATCCCTCCAGCCAGCCATCCATCCAGCCATCCATCCATCCAGCCGTCCATCCAGCCATCCATCCATCCATTCATCCCTTCAGCCTGTCATCCATCCAGCCATCCATCCATCCAGCCATCCATCCAGCCATCCATCCATCAATCCATCCATCCAGCGAGCCATCCATCCAGCCATCCATCCAACCTGCCATCCATCCAGCCATCCATTCAGCCATCCATCCATCCATCCATCCCTCCAGCCAGCCAACCATTCGGCCATCCAGCCATCCATTCAGCCATCCATCCATCCCTCCAGCCAGCCAACCATTCGACCATCCATCCATCCAGCCATCCATTCATCCATCGCTCCAGCCAGCCATCCATTCAGCCATCCATCCAGCCATCCATCCATCCATCCCTCTTGCCAGCCATCCATCCAGCCATGCATCCATCCAGCCATCCATCCAGCCATCCATCCACCCATCCATCCCTCCAGCCAGCCATCCATCCAGGCATCCATCCATCCAGCCATCCATCCAGCCATCCATCCATCCATCCATCCCTCCAGCCAGCCATCCATCCAGCCATCCATCCATCCAGCCATCCATCCAGCCATCCATTCATCCATCCATGCTTCCAGCCAGTCATCCATCCAGCCATCCATCCAGCCATCCATCCATCCAGCCATCCATCCAGCCATCCAGCCATCCATCCATCCTCCAGCCAGCCATTCATCCAGCCATCCATCCATTCAGCCATCCATCCATCCATCCATCCCTCCAGCCAGCCATCCATCCAGCCATCCATCCATTCAGCCATCCATCCAGCCATCCATCCATCCATCCCTCCAGCCAGCCATCCATCCAGCCATCCCTCTATCCAGCTATCCATCCAGCCATCCATCCATCCATCCATCCATCCCTCCAGCCAGCCATATATCCAGCCATCCATCGATCCAGCCATCCATCCAGCCATCCATCCAGCCATCCATCCATCCATCCATCCATCCCTCCAGCCAGTCATCCATCCAGCCATCCCTCCATCCAGATATCCATCCAGCCATCCATCCATCCATCCATCCCTCCAGCCAGCCAACCATCCAACCATCCCTCCATCCAGCCACACATCCATCCATCCATCCCTCCAGCCAGCCATCCATCCAGCCATCCATCCATCCAGCCATCCATCCAGCCATCCATCCATCAATCCATCCCTCCAGCCAGCCATCCATCCAGCCCTCCATCCATCAAGCCATCCTTCCATCCATCCCTCCAGCCAGTCATCCATCCAGCCATCCATCCATCCAGCCATCCATTCAGCTATCCATCCATCCATCCATCCCTCCAGCCAGCCATCCATCCAGCCATCCATCCATCCTACCATCCATCCAGCCATCCATCCATCCATTCCTCCAGCCAGCAATTCATCCAGCCGTCCATCCTTCCAGCCATCCATCCAGCCATCCGTCCATATCTCCAGCTATCCCTCCATCCAGCCATCCATCCAGCCATCCATCCATCCATCCATCCATCCAGCCATCCATCCAGCCATCCATCCATCCAGCCTTCCAGCCATCCAGCCATCCATCCATCCAGCCATCCATCCATCCAGCCATCCATCCATCCATCCATCCATCCAGCCATCCATCCAGGCATCCATCCATCCAGCCATCCATTCAGCCATCCATCCATCCATCCATCCCGCCAGCGAGTCATCCATCCAGCCATCCAGCCATCCATCCAGCCAGCCATTCATCCAGCCATCCATCCATCCAGCCATCCATCCAGCCATCCATCCATCCATCCATCCATCCCTCCAGCAAGCCATCCATCCAGCCATCCATCCATTCAGCCAGCCATCCAGCCATCCGTCCATCCATCCATCCCTCCAGCCAGCCATCCATCCAGCCATCCCTTCATCCAGCCATCCATCCAGCCATCCATGCATTCATCCATCTCTCCATCCAGCCATCCATCCTGCCATTTATCCATCCATCCATACCTCCCGCCAGCCAGCCATCCATCCATCCATCCAGCCATCCATCCAGCCATCCATCCATCAATCCACCCGCCCAGCCAGTCATCCATCCAGTCATCCTGCCATCCAGCCATCCATCCAGCCATCCATCCATTCATCCATCCCTCCAGCCAGCCATCCATCCAGCCATCCATCCATCCAGCCATCCTTTCAGCCATCCATCCATCCATCCATCCCTTCAGCCAGCCATCCATTCGGCCATCCATCCATCCAGCCATCCATCCATCCATCCCTCCAGCCAGCCATCCATCCTGCCAGCCATCCATCCAGCCATCCATCCATCCAGCCATCCATTCATCCAACCATCCATCCATCCATCCAGCCATCCATCCATCAGTTCCTCCAGCCAGCCATCCATCCAGCCATCCATCCATCCAGCCATCCATCCAGCCATCCATCCATCCATCCTTCCTTCCAGCCAGCCATCCATCCAGCCATCCATCCATTCAGCCCCCCATCCAGCCATCCATCCATCCATCCATCCCTCCATCCAGTCATCCATCCAGCCATCCATCCATCAAGCCATCCATCCAGCCATCAATCCATCCATCACTCGAGCCAGCCTTCATTCAGTCATCCATCCATCCAGCCATCCATCCAGCCATCCATCCATCCATCCCTCCAGCAAGCCGTCCATCAAGCCATCCATCCATCCAGCCATCCATCCAACCATCCATCCATCCATCCCTCCAGCCAGTCATCCATCCAGCCATCCCTCCATCCAGCCATCCATCCAGCCATCCAACCATTCATCCATCTCTCCAGCCATCCATACATCCAGCCATCCATCCATCCAGCCATCCATCCAGCCATCCATCCATCCCTCCAGCGAGCCAGTCATTAAGCCATCCAACCATCAGCCATCCATCCAGCCATCCATCCCTCCAGCCAGCCATCCATCCAGCCATCCCTCCATCCAGCCATCCATCCAGCCATCCATCCATCCATCCATCCATCCCTCCAGCCAGCCAACCATCCAGCCATCCCTCCATCCATCCATCCATCCATCCATCCATCCATCCATCCATCCCACCAGCCAGCCATCCATCCAGCCATACATCCAGCTATCCATCCAGCCATTCATTCTTCAATCCATCCCTCCAGCCAGCCATCCACCCAGCCATCCATTCATCCATCCCTCCAGCCAGCCATCCATCCAGCCATCCATCCAGCAAGCCATCCATCCATCCATCCCTCCTGACAGCGATCCATCCAGCCATCCATCCATCCAGCCATCCATAAAGCCATCCATCCATCCGTCCATTCCTCCAGCCAGCCATCCATCCGGGCATCCATCCATCCAGCCATCCATCCAGCCATCCATCCATCCATCCATCCCTTCAGCCAGCCATCCATGCAGCCATCCATCCATCCAGCCATCCATCCAGCCATCCATCCATCCATCCATCCATCCCTCCAGCCAGCCATTCATCCAGCCATCCATCCATTTAGCCATTCATCCAGCCATCCATCCATCCATCCATCCCTCCAGCCAGCCACTCATCCAGCCATCCATCCATTCAGCCATCCATCCAGCCATCCATCCATCCATCCAGCCCTCCAGCCAGCCATCCATCCAGCCATCCCTCTATCCCGCCATCCATCCAGCCATCCATCCATCCATCCAACCCTCCAGCCAGCCGTACATCCAGCCATCCATCGATCCAGCCATCCATCTAGCCATCAATCCATTCATCCCTCCAGCCAGCCAGTCATTAAGCCATTCTTCCATCCAGCCATCCACCCAGCCATCCATCCATCCATCCATCCCTCCAGCCAGCCATCCATCCAGCCATCCCTCCATCCAGACATCCATCCAGCCATCCATCCATCCATCCATCCCTCCAGCCAGCCAACATTCCAGCCATCCCAGCTTCCAGCCATCCATCCATCCATCCATCCCTCCAGCCAGCCGTCCATCCAGCCATCCATCCATCCAGCCGTCCATCCAGCCATTCATCCATCCATCAATCCCTCCAGCCAGCCATCCATCCAGCCATCCATCCATCCAGCCAACCATTCAGCCATCCATCCATCCATCCATCCCTCCTGACAGCCATCCATCCAACCATTCATCCATCCAGCCATCCATCCGGCCATCCATCCATCCATCCATTCCTCCAGCCAGCCATCCATCCAGCCATCCATCCATCCAGCCATCCATCCAGCCATCCATCCATCCCTCCAGCCAGCCATCCATCCAGCCATCCGTCCATCCATCCATCCATCCAGCAATCCATCCAGCCATCCATCCATCCATCCATCCCTCCAGCCATTCATCCATCCAGCCATTCATCAATCCAGCCATCCATCCAGCCATCCATCCATCCATCCCTCCAGCCAGCCATTCATCCAGTCATCCATCCATTAAGCCATCCATCCAGCCATCCATCGATCCATCCATCTCTCCACCCAGCCATACATCCAGCCATCCATCCATTCAGCCATTCATCCAGCCATCCATCCATCCATCCATCCCTCCAGCCAGCCAGCCATTAAGCCATCCATCCATCCAGCCATCCATCCAGCCATCCATCCATCCCTCCGGCCAGCCATCCATCCAGCCATCCCTCCATCCAGCTATCCTTCCAGCCATCCATCCATCCATCCATCCAGCCATCCATCCAGCGATCCATCCATCCATCCCTCCAGCCAATCGTCCAACCAGCCATTCATTCATCAAGCCATCCATCCAGCCATCCATCCATCCATCCATCCCTCCAGTCAACCATCCATCCAGCCATTCCTCCATCCAGCCATCCATCCAGCCATCCATCCATCCCTCCAGCCAGCCATCCATCCAGCCATCCCTCCATCCAGCCATCCATCCATCCATCCATCCAGCCATCCATCCATTCAGCAAGCCTTCCATCCAGCCATCCCTCCATACAGCCATCCATCCAGCCATGCATCCATCCGTCACTCCAGCCAGCCATCCATCCAGCCATCCCTCCATACAGCCATCCATCCAGCCATCCAACCATTCATCCATCTCTCCAGCCAGCCATACATCCAGCCATCCATCCATCCAGCCATCCATCCAGCCATCCATCCATCCATCCCTCCAGCCAGCCAGTCATTAAGCCATCAATCCATCCATCCATCCATCCACCCAGCCATCCATCCAGCCATCCATCCCTTCAGCCAGCCATCCATCCAGCCATCCCTCCATCCAGCCATCCATCCAGCCATCCATCCATCCCACCAGCCAGCCAACCATCCAGCCATCCCTCCATCCAGCCATCCATCCATCCATCCATCCCACCAGCCAACCATCCATCCAGCCATCCATTCAGCTATCCATCCAGCCATCTACCCATCAATCCATCCCTCCAGCCAGCCATCCATCCAGCCATCCATCCATCCAGCCGTCCATCCAGCCATCCATCCATCCATTCATCCCTTCAGCCTGCAATCCATCTAGCCATCCATCCGTCCAGCCATCCATCAAGCCATCCATCCATCAATCCATCCATCCAGCCAGCCATCCATCCAGCCATCCATCCATCCAGCCAGCCAACCATTCGGCCATCCATCCATCCAGCCATCCATTCATCCATCGCTCCAGCCAGCCATCCATCCATCCATCCATTCATCCATCCCTCCTGCCAGCCATCCATCCAGCCATCCATCCATCCAGCCATCACTCCATCCAGACATCCATCCAGCCAGCCATCTATCCATCCCTCCAGCCAGCCAACCATCCAGCCATCCCTCCGTCCAGCCACCCATCCATCCATCCATCCCTCCAGCCAGCCATCCATCCAGCCATCCACCCATCCAGCCATCCATCCAGCCATCTATCCATCAATCCATCCCTCCAGCCAGCCATCCATCCAGCCATCCATCCATCCCTCCAGCTATCCCTCCATCCAGCCATCCATCCAGCCATCCATCCATCCATCCATCCATCCATCCAGCCATCCATCCAGCCATCCATCCATCCATCCCTCCAGCCAGCCATTCATCCAGCCATCCATCCATTAAGCCATCCATCCAGCCATCCATCGATCCATCCATCTCTCCACCCAGCCATACATCCAGCCATCCATCCATTCAGCAATTCATCCAGCCATCCATCCATCCATCCATCCCTCCAGCCAGCCAGCCATTAAGCCATCCATCCATCCAGCCATCCATCCAGCCATCCATCCATCCCTCCGGTCAGCCATCCATCCAGCCATCCCTCCATCCAGCTATCCTTCAAGCAATCCATCCATCCATCCATCTAGCCATCCATCCAGCCATCCATCCATCCATCCCTCCAGCCAATCGTCCATCCAGCCATCCATTCATCAAGCCATCCATCCAGCCATCCATCCATCCATCCATCCCTCCAGTCAAACATCCATCCAACCATTCCTCCATCCAGCCATCCATCCAGCCATCCATCCATCCATCCATCCCTCCAGCCAGCCGTCCATCCAGCCATCCCTCCATCCATCCGTCCATCCATCCATCCATCCATCCAGCCACCCATCCATTCAGCCAGCCTTCCATCCAGCCATCCCTCCATACAGCCATCCATCCAGCCATGCATCCATCCGTCACTCCAGCCAGCCATCCATCCAGCCATCCCTCCAGCCAGCCATCCATCCAGCCATCCAACCATTCATCCATCTCTCCAGCCAGCCATGCATCCAGCCATCCATCCATCCAGCCATCCATCCAGCCATCCATCCATCCATCCATCCCTCCAGCCAGCCAGTCATTAAGCCATCCATCCATCCATCCATCCATCCAGCCATCCATCCAGCCATCCATCCGTCCAGCCATCCATCAAGCCATCCATCCATCAATCCATCCATCCAGCCAGCCATCCATCCAGCCATCCATCCATCCAGCCAGCCAACCATTCGGCCATCCATCCATCCAGCCATCCATTCATCCATCGCTCCAGCCAGCCATCCATCCATCCATCCATCCATCCATCCCTCCTGCCAGCCATCCATCCAGCCATCCATCCATCCAGCCATCCCTCCATCCAGACATCCATCCAGCCAGCCATCTATCCATCCCTCCAGCCAGCCAACCATCCAGCCATCCCTCCGTCCAGCCACCCATCCATCCATCCATCCCTCCAGCCAGCCATCCATCCAGCCATCCACCCATCCAGCCATCCATCCAGCCATCTATCCATCAATCCATCCCTCCAGCCAGCCATCCATCCAGCCATCCATCCATCCCTCCAGCTATCCCTCCATCCAGCCATCCATCCAGCCATCCATCCATCCATCCATCCATCCATCCAGCCATCCATCCAGCCATCCATCCATCCACCCCTCCAGCCAGCCATTCATCCAGCCATCCATCCATTAAGCCATCCATCCAGCCATCCATCGATCCATCCATCTCTCCACCCAGCCATCCATCCAGCCATCCATCCATTCAGCCATTTATCCAGCCATCCATCCATCCATCCATCCCTCCAGCCAGCCAGCCATTAAGCCATCCATCCATCCAGCCATCCATCCAGCCATCCATCCATCCCTCCGGTCAGCCATCCATCCAGCCATCCCTCCATCCAGCTATCCTTCAAGCAATCCATCCATCCATCCATCCAGCCATCCATCCAGCCATCCATCCATCCATCCCTCCAGCCAATCGTCCATCCAGCCATCCATTCATCAAGCCATCCATCCAGCCATCCATCCATCCATCCATCCCTCCAGTCAAACATCCATCCAACCATTCCTCCATCCAGCCATCCATCCAGCCATCCATCCATCCATCCATCCCTCCAGCCAGCCGTCCATCCAGCCATCCCTCCATCCATCCGTCCATCCATCCATCCATCCATCCAGCCATCCATCCATTCAGCCAGCCTTCCATCCAGCCATCCCTCCATACAGCCATCCATCCAGCCATGCATCCATCCGTCACTCCAGCCAGCCATCCATCCAGCCATCCCTCCAGCCAGCCATCCATCCAGCCATCCAACCATTCATCCATCTCTCCAGCCAGCCATGCATCCAGCCATCCATCCATCCAGCCATCCATCCAGCCATCCATCCATCCATCCATCCCTCCAGCCAGCCAGTCATTAAGCCATCCATCCATCCATCCATCCATCCAGCCATCCATCCAGCCATCCATCCCTTCAGCCAGCCATCCATCCAGCCATCCCTCCACTCCATCCAGCCATCCATCCAGCCATCCATCCATCCCACCAGCCAGCCAACCATCCAGCCATCCCTCCATCCATCCATCCATCCATCCATCCATCCCACCAGCCAACCATCCATCCAGCCATCCATTCAGCTATCCATCCAGCCATCTACCCATCAATCCATCCCTCCAGCCAGCCATTCATCCAGCCATCCATCCATCCAGCCGTCCATCCAGCCATCCATCCATCCATTCATCCCTTCAGCCTGCAATCCATCTAGCCATCCATTCGTCCAGCCATCCATCAAGCCATCCATCCATCAATCCATCCATCCAGCCAGCCATCCATCCAGCCATCCATCCATCCAGCCAGCCAACCATTCGGCCATCCATCCATCCAGCCATCCATTCATCCATCGATCCAGCCAGCCATCCATCCAGCCATCCATCCATCCATCCATCCCTCCTGCCAGCCATCCATCCAGCCATCCATCCATCCAGCCATCCCTCCATCCAGACATCCATCCAGCCAGCCATCTATCCATCCCTCCAGCCAGCCAACCATCCAGCCATCCCTCCGTCCAGCCACCCATCCATCCATCCATCCCTCCAGCCAGCCACCCATCCAGCCATCTATCCATCCAGCCATCCATCCAGCCATCTATCCATCAATCCATCCCTCCCACCAGCCATCCATCCAGCCATCCATCCATCCCTCCAGCTATCCCTCCATCCAGCCATCCATCCAGCCATCCATCCATCCATCCATCCATCCAGCCATCCATCCAGCCATCCATCCAGCCTTCCAGCCATCCAGCTATCCATCCATCCAGCCATCCATCCATCCAGCCATCCATCCATTCATCCATCCAGCCATCCATCCAGGCATCCAGCCATCCATCCAGCCATCCATCCATCTATCCATCCCGCCAGCGAGTCATCCATCCAGCCATCCATCCATCCAGCCATCCATCCAGCCATCCATCCATCCATCCATCCCTCCAGCCAACCATTCATCCAGCCATCCACCCATCCAGCAATCCATCCAGCCATCCATCCATCCATTCATCCCTCCAGCAAGCCATCCATCCAGCCATCCCTCCAGCCAGCCATCCATCCAACCATCCCTCCATCCAGCAATCCTTCCAGCCATCCATGCATTCATCCATCTCTCCATCCAGCCGTCCATCCATCCATTCATCCATCCAACCATACCCCCAGCCAGCAATCCATCCATGCATCCATCCATCCAGCCATCCATCCAGCCATCCATCCATCAATCCACCCGCCCAGCCAGCCATCCATCCAGCCATCCAGCCATCCAGCCATCCATCCAGCCATCCATCCATTCATCCATCCCTCCAGCCAGCCATCCATCCAGCTATCCATCCATCCTGCCATCCATTCAGCCATCCATCCATCCATCCATCCATCCCTTCAGCCAGCCATCCATCCATTCAGCCATCCATCCAGCCATCCATCCATCCATCCATCCCTCCACCAGCCATCCATCCAGCCATCCCTCTATCCAGCTATCCATCCAGCCATCCATCCATCCAGCCATCCATCCATCCATACCTCCAGCCAGCCAGTCATTAAGCCATCCATCCATCCAGCCATCCATCCAGCCATCCATCCATCCCTCCAGCCAGCCATCCATCCAGCCATCCCTCCATCCAGACATCCATCCAGCCATCCATCCATCCATCCCTCCAGCCAGCCAACCATCCAGCCATCCCTCCGTCCAGCCACCCATCCATCCCTCCAGCCAGCCATCCATCCAGCCATACATCCATCCAGCCATCCATCCAGCCATCTATCCATCAATCCATCCCTCCAGCCAGCCATCCATACAGCCTTCCATCCATCCAGCCGTCCATCCAGCCATCCATCCATCCATCTCTCCAGCCAGCCAGCCATCCAGCCATCCATCCATCCAGCCATCCATTCAGCCATCCATCCATCCATCCCTCCAGGCAGCCATCCATCCAGCCATCCATCCATCCTGCCATCCATCCAGCCATCCATCCATCCATCCAATCCTCCAGCCAGCAATCCATCCAGCCATCCATCCATCCAGCCATCCATCCAGCCATCCATCCATCCCTCCAGCTATCCCTCCATCCAGCCATCCATCCAGCCATCCATCCATCCATCCATCCATCCATCCAGCCATCCATCCAGCCATCCATCCATCCAGCCTTCCAGCCATCCAGCTATCCATCCATCCAGCCATCCATCCATCCAGCCATCCATCCATCCATCCATCCAGCCATCCATCCAGGCATCCATCCATCCAGCCATCCATCCAGCCATCCATCCATCCATCCATCCCGCCAGCGAGTCATCCATCCAGCCATCCATCCATCCATCCAGCCATCCATCCAGCCATCCATCCATCCATCCATCCCTCCAGGCTGGAGGGATGGATTGATGGATGGATGGCTGGATGGCTGGCTGGATGGATGGCTGGCTGGAGGGATGGATGGATGGATGGATGGCTGGATGGATGTCTGGAAGGATGGATGGCTGGATGGATGGCTGGCTGGAGGGATGGATGGATGGATGGATTGATGGATGGCTGAATGGATGGATGGCTGGATGAATGGCTGGCTGGAGGGATGGATGGATGGACGGATGGCTGGATGGATGGCTGGATGGATGGATGGCTGGATGGCTGGCAGGCTGATGGGATGGATGGGTGGATGGATGGCTGAATGGACGGCGGGATGGATGGATGGCTTGATGGATGGTTGGCTGGAGGGATGGATTGATGAATGGATGGCTGGATGGATAGCTGGATGGATGGCTGGATGGATGGCTGGCTGGTGGGATGGATGGATGGATGAATAGCTGGATGGAGGGATGGCTGGATGCATGGCTGGCTGGAGGGATGGATTGATGGATGGATGGCTGGATGTCTGGAGGTATGGATGGGTGGATGAATGGCTGGATGGATGGCTGGATGGAGAGATGGATGAATGCATGAATGGCTGGATGGATGGCCTGATGGAGGGATGGCTGGATGGATGGCTGGCTGGAGGGATGGATGGCTGGATTGATGGATGTCCGGATGGATGGCTGGCTGGATGGATGGATGGATAGATGGATGGCTGGATGGATGGATGGCTGGACGGATGGCTGGCTGGAGGGATGGATGGATGGATGGCTCGATGGATGGCTGGATGAATGGATGGCTGGATGGATGGCTGGCTGGAGTGATGGATGGATGGATGGATGGCTGGATGGATGGCTGGATGGATGGCTGGATGAATTGCTGGCTGGAGGAATGGATGGATTAATGAATGGCTGGACGGATGGCTGGATGGATGGAAGGCTGGATGGATGGCTGGCTGCAGAGATGGATGGATGGATCGATGGCTGAAAGGATGGCTAGATCGATGGATGGATGGATGGCTGGCTGGAGGGAGGGTGTCATGGATGGATGGCTGGATGGATGGCTGGATGGATGGCTGGCTGGAGGGATGGTTGGATGGATGGATGGCTGGATGGATGGCTGGAAGGATGGATGGCTGGATGGATGGCTGGCTGGAGGGATGGATGGATGGATGGATGGATGGATGGCTGGACGGATGGTTGGCTGGATGGATGGCTGGCTGGAGGGATGGATGGATGGATGGATGGCTGGATGGATGGCTGAATGGATGGATGGCTGGATGAATGCCTGGCTGGAGGGATGGATGGATGGATGGCTGGATGGATGGCTGGATGGATGGATGGCTGGATGGCTGGCAGGCTGAAGGGATGGATGGAAGGATGGATGGCTGAATGGACGGCTGGATGGATGGATGGCTTGATGGATGGCTGGCTGGAGGGATGGATTGATGAATGGATGGCTGGATGGATAGCTGGATGGATGGCTGGATGGCTGGCTGGCTGGTGGGATGGATGGATGGATGGATAGCTGGATGGAGGGATGGCTGGATGGTTGGCTGGCTGGAGGGATGGATGGATGGATGGCTGGATGGATGGCTGGATGGAGGGATGGCTGGATGGCTGGCTGGCTGGAGGGATGGATGGCTGGATGGATGGCTGGATGGATGGATGGCTTAATGACTGGCTGGAAGGAGGGATGGATGGATGGATGGATGGCTGGATGGATGGATGGATGCCTGGAAGTATGGCTGGCTGGAGAGATGGATGAATGGTTGGATAGCTGGATGGATGGCTGGATGGAGGGATGGCTGGATGGATGGCTGGCTGGAGGGTTGGATGGATGGATGGATGGCTGGATGGATGGCTGGATGAATGGATGGCTGGATGGATGGCTTACTGGAGGGATGGATGGTTGGATGGCTGAATGGATGGCTGAATGGATGGATGGCTGGATGAATGGCTGGCTGGAGGGATGGATAGATGGATGGATGGCTGGATGGATGGCTGTATGGATGGATGGCTGGTTGGATGACTGGCTGGAGGGATGGATGGATGGATGGATGGCTGGATGGATGGCTGGCTGGAGTGATGGATGGATGGATGGATGGCTGGATGGATGGCTGGATGGATGGCTGGATGAATTGCTGGCTGGAGGAATGGATGGATTAATGAATGGCTGGACGGATGGCTGGATGGATGGAAGGCTGGATGGATGGCTGGATGCAGGGATGGATGGATGGATGGATGGCTGAATGGATGGCTAGATCGATGGATGGATGGATGGCTGGCTGGAGGGATGGAGTCATGGATGGATGTCTGGATGGATGGCTGGATGGAAGGATGGCTGGATGCATGGCTGGCTGGAGGGATGGATTGATGAATGGATGGCTGGATGGCTGGCTGGATGGATGGCTGGCTGGAGGGATGGTTGGATGGATGGATGGCTGGATGGATGGCTGGAAGGATGGATGGCTGGATGGATGGCTGGCTGGAGGGATGGATGGATGGATGGATGGATGGATGGATGGCTGGACGGATGGATGGCTGGATGGATGGCTGGCTGGAGGGATGGATGGATGGATGGATGGCTGGATGGATGGCTGAATGGATGGATGGCTGAAGGGATGGATGGACGAATGGATTGCTGAATGGATGGCTGGATGGATGGATGGATGGCTGGATATATGGCTGGCTGGAGAGATGGATGAATGGTTGGATGGCTGGATGGATGTCTGGATGGAGGGATGGCTGGATGGATGGCTGGCTGGAGGGATGGATGGATGGATGGATGGCTGGATGGATGGCTGGATGAATGGATGGCTGGATGGATGGCTTGCTGGAGGGATGGATGGTTGGATGGCTGGATGGATGGCTGAATGGATGGATGGCTGGATGAATGGCTGGCTGGAGGGATGGATGGATGGATGGATGGCTGGATGGATGGCTGGATGGATGGATGGCTGGTTGGATGACTGGCTGGAGGGATGGATGGATGGATGGATGGCTGGATGGGCGGCTGGATGGATGGATGGCTGGATGGATGGCTGGCTGGAGGGAAGGATGGATGGATGGATGGCTGGATGGAAGGATGGATGGATGGATGGATGGATGGCTGTCTGGCTGGAGGTATGGATGGATGCATGAATGGCTGGATGGTTGGCTTGATGGAGAGATGGATGAATGCATGGATGGTTGGATGGATGGCTGGATTGTGGGATGGCTGGATGGATGGCTGGCTGGAGGGATGGATGGATGGATGGATGGATGGATGGATGGCTGGATGGCTGGATGGATGGCTTGCTAGAGGGATGGATGGATGGATGGATAGCTGGTTGGATGGCTGGATGGATGGATGGCTGAATGAATGGCTGGCTGGAGGGATGGATGGATGGATGGATGGCAGGATGGCTGGCTGGATGGATGGATGGATGGATGGATGGATGGATGGATGGATGGTTGGATGGCTGGATAGATGGTTGGCTTGATGGATGGCTGGCTGGATGTATGGATGGATGGCTGAAGGGATGGATGGATGGATGGATGGCTGTATGGACGGCTGGATGGATGGATGGCTTGATGGATGGCTGGCTGGAGGGATGGTTGGATGGCTGGATAGATGGTTGGCTTGATGGATGGCTGGCTGGATGGATGGATGGATGGCTGAAGGGATGGATGGATGAATGGATGGCTGGATGGCTGGCTGGATGGATGGCTGGCTGGAGGGATGGTTGGATGGATGGATGGCTGGATGGATGGCTGGAAGGATGGATGGCTGGATGGATGGCTGGCTGGAGGGATGGATGGATGGATGGATGGATGGATGGATGGCTGGACGGATGGATGGCTGGATGGATGGCTGGCTGGAGGGATGGATGGATGGATGGATGGCTGGATGGATGGCTGAATGGATGGATGGCTGAAGGGATGGATGGACGAATGGATTGCTGAATGGATGGCTGGATGGATGGATGGATGGATGGATATATGGCTGGCTGGAGAGATGGATGAATGGTTGGATGGCTGGATGGATGGCTGGATGGAGGGATGGCTGGATGGATGGCTGGCTGGAGGGATGGATGGATGGATGGATGGCTGGATGGATGGCTGGATGAATGGATGGCTGGATGGATGGCTTGCTGGAGGGATGGATGGTTGGATGGCTGGATGGATGGCTGAATGGATGGATGGCTGGATGAATGGCTTGCTGGAGGGATGGATGGATGGATGGATGGCTGGATGGATGGCTGGATGGATGGATGGCTGGTTGGATGACTGGCTGGAGGGATGGATGGATGGATGGATGGCTGGATGGGCGGCTGGATGGATGGATGGCTGGATGGATGGCTGGCTGGAGGGAAGGATGGATGGATGGATGGCTGGATGGAAGGATGGATGGATGGATGGATGGATGGCTGTCTGGCTGGAGGTATGGATGGATGCATGAATGGCTGGATGGTTGGCTTGATGGAGAGATGGATGAATGCATGGATGGTTGGATGGATGGCTGGATTGTGGGATGGCTGGATGGATGGCTGGCTGGAGGGATGGATGGATGGATGGATGGATGGATGGATGGCTGGATGGCTGGATGGATGGCTTGCTAGAGGGATGGATGGATGGATGGATAGCTGGTTGGATGGCTGGATGGATGGATGGCTGAATGAATGGCTGGCTGGAGGGATGGATGGATGGATGGATGGCAGGATGGCTGGCTGGATGGATGGATGGATGGATGGATGGATGGATGGATGGTTGGATGGCTGGATAGATGGTTGGCTTGATGGATGGCTGGCTGGATGGATGGATGGATGGCTGAAGGGATGGATGGATGGATGGATGGCTGAATGGACGGCTGGATGGATGGATGGCTTGATGGATGGCTGGCTGGAGGGATGGATTGATGAATGGATGGCTGGATGGATAGCTGGATGGATGCCTGGATGGATGGCTGGCATGTGGGATGGATTGATGGATGGATAGCTGGATGGAGGGATGGCTGGATGGTTGGCTGGCTGGAAGGATGGATGGCTGGATGGATGGATGTACGGATGGATGGCTGGCTGGAGGGATGGATGGATGGATGGATGGATGGATGGCTGGATGGATGGATGGCTGGATGGATGGCTGGCTGGAGGGATGGATGGATGGATGGCTCGACGGATGGCTCGATGGATGGATGGCTGGTTGGATGGCTGGCTGGAGTGATGAATGGATGGATGGATGGCTGGATGGATGGCTGAATGGATGGCTGGATGGATTGCTGGCTGGAGGAATGGATGGATTAATGAATGGCTGGACGGTTGGCTGGATGGATGGAAGGCTGGATGGATGGCTGCAGGGATGGATGGATGGATGGATGGCTGAATGGATGGCTAGATCGATGGATGGATGGATGGCTGGCTGGAGGGATGGAGTCATGGATGGATGTCTGGATGGATGGCTGGATGGAAGGATGGCTGGATGCAAGGCTGGCTGGAGGAATGGACTGATGGATGGATGGCTGGATGGTTGGCTGGATGGATGGCTGGCTGGATGGATGGATGGATGGCTGGATGGATGGCTGGAAGGATGGATGGCTGGATGGATGGCTGGCTGGAGGGATGGATGGATGGATGGATGGATGGCTGGACGGATGGATGGCTGGATGGATGGCTGGCTGGAGGGATGGATGGATGGATGGTTGCTGGATGGATGGCTGAATGGATGGATGGCTGGATGAATGGCTGGCTGGAGGGATGGATGGATGGATGGATGGCTGAATGGATGGCTGGATGGATGGATGGCTGGATGGCTGGCAGGCTGAAGGGATGGATGGATGGATGGATGGCTGAATGGACGGCTGGATGGATGGATGGCTGGATGGATGGCTGGCTGGAGGGATGGCTGAATGGATGGATGGCTGAAGGGATGGAAGGATGGATGGATTGCTGAATGGATGGCTGGATGGATGGATGGATGGCTGGATATATGGCTGGCTGGAGAGATGGATGAATGGTTGGATGGCTGGATGGATGGCTGGATGGAGGGATGGCTGGATGGATGGCTGGCTGGAGGGATGGATGGATGGATGGATGGCTGGATGGATGGCTGGATGAATGGATGGCTGGATGGATGGCTTGCTGGAGGGATGGATGGTTGGATGGCTGGATGGATGGCTGAATGGATGGATGGCTGGATGAATGGCTGGCTGGAGGGATGGATGGATGGATGGATGGCTGGATGGATGGCTGGATGGATGGATGGCTGGTTGGATGACTGGCTGGAGGGATGGATGGATGGATGGATGGCTGGATGGGCGGCTGGATGGATGGATGGCTGGATGGATGGCTGGCTGGAGGGAAGGATTGAAGGATGGATGGCTGAATGGACGGCTGGATGGATGGATGGCTTGATGGATGGCTGGCTAGATCGATGGATGGATGGATGGCTGGCTGGAGGGATGGAGTCATGGATGGATGTCTGGATGGATGGCTGGATGGAAGGATGGCTGGATGCATGGCTGGCTGGAGGAATGGACTGATGGATGGATGGCTGGATGGTTGGCTGGATGGATGGCTGGCTGGATGGATGGATGGATGGCTGGATGGATGGCTGGAAGGATGGATGGCTGGATGGATGGCTGGCTGGAGAGATGGATGGATGGATGGATGGATGGCTGGACGGATGGATGGCTGGATGGATGGCTGGCTGGAGGGATGGATGGATGGTTGCTGGATGGATGGCTGAATGGATGGATGGCTGGATGAATGGCTGGCTGGAGGGATGGATGGATGGATGGATGGCTGAATGGATGGCTGGATGGATGGACGGCTGGATGGCTGGCAGGCTGAAGGGATGGATGGATGGATGGATGGCTGAATGGACGGCTGGATGGATGGATGGCTTGATGGATGGCTGGCTGGAGGAATGGATTGATGAATGGATGGCTGGATGATTAGCTGGATGGATGGCTGGATGGATGGCTGGCTGGTGGGATGGATGGATGGATGGATAGCTGGATGGAGGGAGGGCTGGATGCATGGCTGGCTGGAGGGATGGATTGATGGATGGATGGCTGGATGGCTGGAGGAATGGATGGATGGATGAATGGCTGGATGGATGGCTGGATGGAGAGATGGATGAATGCATGGATGGCTGGATGGATGGCTGGATGGAGGGATGGCTGGATGGATGGCTGGCTGGAGGGATGGATGGCTGGATGGATGGATGTCCGGATGGATGGCTGGCTGGAGGGATGGAAGGATGGATGGATGGATGGATGGATGGCTGGATGGATGGATGGCTGGACGGATGGCTGGCTGGAGGGATGGATGGATGGATGGCTCGATGGATGGCTGCATGGATGGATGGCTGGATGGATGGCTGGCTGGAGTGATGGATGGATGGATGGATGGCTGGATGGATGGCTGGATGGATTGCTGGCTGGAGGAATGGATGGATTAATGAATGGCTGGACGGATGGCTGGATGGATGGAAGGCTGGATGGATGGCTGGCGGGCTGCAGTGATGGATGGATGGATGGATGGCTGGCTGGAGGGATGGAGTCATGGATGGATATCTGGATGGGTGGCTGGATGGAAGGATGGCTGGATGCATGGCAAGCTGGAGGGATAGATTGATGGATGGATGGCTTGATGGCTGGCTGGATGGATGGCTGGCTGGAGGGATGGTTGGATGGATGGATGGCTGGCTGGATGGCTGGCTGGAAGGATGGATGGCTGGATGGATGGCTGGCTGGAGGAATGGATGGATGGATGGATGGATGGATGGATGTATGGATGGCTGGACGGATGGATGGCTGGATGGATGGCTGGCTGGAGGGATGGATGGATGAATGCCTGGCTGGAGGGATGGATGGATGGCGGGATGGATGGCTGGATGGATGGATGGCTGGATGGCTGGCAGGCTGAAGGGATGGATGGATGGATGGATGGCTGAATGGACGGCTGGATGGATGGATGGCTTGATGGATGGCTGGCTGGAGGGATGGATTGATGAATGGACGGCTGGATGGATTGCTGGATGGATGCCTGGATGGATGGCTGGCTGGTGGGATGGATGGATGGATGGATAGCTGGATGGAGGGATGGCTGGATGGTTGGCTGGCTGGAGGGATGGATGGATGGATGGCTGGATGGATGGCTGGATGGAGGGATGGCTGGATGGCTGGCTGGCAGGAGGGATGGATGGCTGGATGGATGGCTGGATGGATGGCTTAATGACTGGCTGGAAGGAGGGATGGATGGATGAAGAATGGCTGGATGGATGGATGGATGGTTGGATGTATGGCTGGCTGGAGAGATGGATGAATGGTTGGATGGCTGGATGGCTGGATGGATGGCTGGCTGGGCGGTTGGATTGATGGATGGATGGCTGGATGGATGGCTGGATGGATGGATGGATGGATGGCTGGAGAGATGGATGAATGGTTGGATGGCTGGATGGCTGGATGGATGGCTGGCTGGGCGGATGGATTGATGGATGGATGGCTGGATGGCTGGATGGCTGGATGGATGGCTGGCTGGGCGGATGGATTGATGGATGGATGGCTGGATGGATGGCTGGATGGATGGCTGGCAGGAGGGATGGATGGCTGGATGGATGGATGGATGGTTGGATGTATGGCTGGCTGGAGAGATGGATGAATGGTTGGATGGCTGGATGGCTGGATGGATGGCTGGCTGGGCGGATGGATTGATGGATGGATGGCTGGATGGCTGGATGGCTGGATGGATGGCTGGCTGGGCGGATGGATTGATGGATGGATGGCTGGATGGATGGCTGGATGGATGGATGGATGGATGGCTGTCTGGCTGGAGGTATGGATGGATGGATGAATGGCTGGATGGATGGCTGGATGGAGAGATGGATGAATGCATGGATGGCTGGATGGATGGCTGGATGGAGGGATGGCTGAATGGATGGCTGGATGGATGGCTGGATGGATGGCTTGCTAGAGGGATGGATGGATGAATGGATGGATAGCTGGATGGATGGCTGGATGGATGGATGGCTGGATGAATGGCTGGCTGGAGGGATGGATGGATGGATGGATGGCAGGAAGGATGGCTGGATGGATGGATGGATGGATGGATGACTCGCTGGCGGGATGGATGGATGGATGGATGGATGGCTGGATGGATGGATGGCTTGATGGATGGCTGGATGGATGGATGGATGGATGGCTGGCAGGCTGAAGGGATGGATGAATGGATGGATGGCTGAATGGACGGCTGGATGGATGGATGGCTTGATGAATGGCTGGCTGGAGGGATGGATTGATGAATGGATGGCTGGATGGATAGCTGGATGGATGGCTGGATGGATGGCTGGCTGGTGGGATGGATGGATGGATGGATCGCTGGATGGAGGGATGGCTGGATGGTTGGCTGGCTGGAGGGATGGATGGATGGATGGATGGCTGGATGGATGGCTGGATGGAGGGATGGCTGGATGGCTGGCTGGCTGGAGGGATGGATGGCTGGATGGATGGCTGGACGGATGGATGGCTTAATGACTGGCTGGAAGGAGGGATGGATGGATGGATGGATGGCTGGTTGGATGGATGAATGGCTGGATGTATGGCTGGCTGGAGAGATGGATGAATGGTTGGATGGCTGGATGGATGGCTGGATGGATGGCTGGCGGGATGGATGGATGGATGGATGGCTGGACGGATGGCTGGATGGAAGGATGGCTGGATGGATGGCTGGCTGGAGGGATGGATGGATGGATGGCTGGATGGATGGATGGCTGGCTGAAGGGATGGATGGATGGATGGATTGCTGAATGGATGGCTGGACGGATGGATGGCTGGATGGATGGCTGGCTGGAGGGATGGATTAATGGGTGGATGGATGGCTGGATGGATGGCTGGCTGGGCGGATGGATTGATGGATGGATGGCTGGATGGATGGCTGGATGGATGGATGGATGGATTGCTGTCTGGCCGGAGGTATGGATGGATGGATGAATGGCAGGATGGATGGCTGGATGGAGAGGTGGATGAATGCATGGATGGCTGGATGGATGGCTGGATGGAGGGATGGCTGGATGGATGGCTGGCTGGAGGGATGGATGGATGGATGGATGGCTGGATGGATGGCTGGATGGCTGGATGGATGGCTTGCTAGAGGGATGGATGGATGGATGGATGGATAGCTGGACGGATGGCTGGATGGATGGATGGCTGGATGAATGGCTGGCTGGAGGGATGGATGGATGGATGGATGGCAGGATGGATGGTTGGATGGATGGATGGCTGGATGGATGACTCGGTGGCGGGATGGATGGATGGATGGATGGATGGTTGGATGGCTGGATGGATGCATGGCTTGATGGATGGCTGGATGGATGGATGGATGGATGGCTGGCAGGCTGAAGGGATGGATGGATGGATGGCTGAATGGACGGCTGGATGGATGGATGGCTTGATGGATGGCTGGCTGGAGGGATGGATTGATGAATGGATGGCTGGATGGATAGCTGGATGGATGGCTGGATGGATGGCTGGCTGGTGGGATGGATGGATGGATGGATAGCTGGATGGAGGGATGGCTGGATGGTTGGCTGGCTGGAGGGATGGATGGATGGATGGATGGCTGGATGGATGGCTGGATGGAGGGATGGCTGGATGACTGGCTGGCTGGAGGGATGGATGGCTGGATGGATGGCTGGATGGATGGATGGCTTAATGACTGGCTGGAAGGAGGGATGGATGGATGGATGGATGGCTGAATGGATGGATGGATGGCTGGATGTATGGCTGGCTGGAGAGATGGATGAATAGTTGGATGGCTGGATGGATGGCTGAATGAATGGATGGCTGGATGGATGGCTTGCTGGAGGGATGGATGGTTGGATGGCTGGATGGATGGCTGAATGGATGGATGGCTGGATGAATGGCTGGCTGGAGGGATGGATGGATGGATGGATGGCTGGATGTTAGGCTGGAAGGATGGATGGCTGGTTGGATGACTGGCTGGAGGGATGGATGGATGGATGGATGGCTGGATGGGTGGCTGGATGGATGGATGGCTGGTTGGATGGCTGGCTGGAGGGAAGGATGGTTGGATGGATGGCTGGATGGAAGGCTGGATGGATGGATGGCTGGATGGATGGCTGGCTGGAGGGACGGATGGATTAATGGATGGCTGGATGGATGGCTGGATGGATGGCTGGCTGAATGGATGGCTGGCGGGAGGGATGGATGGATGGATGGATGGCTGGATGGATGGCTGGATGGATGGATGGCTGGATGGATGGCTGGCTGGAGGGATGGATGGATGGATGGCTGGATGGATGGATGGCCGAATGGATGGCTGGCTGAAGGGATGGATGGATGGATGGATTGCTGAATGGATGGCTGGATGGATGGATGGCTGGATGGCTGGATGGCTGGATGGATGGCTCGCTGGGCGGATGGATGGATGGACGAATGGCTGGATGGATGGCTGGATGGAGAGATGGATGAATGCATGGATGGCTGGATGGATGGCTGGATGGAGGGATGGCTGGATGGATGGATGGATGTCCGGATGGATGGCTGGCTGGAGGGATGGATGGATGGCTGGATGGATGGATGGCTGGATGGATGGCTGGCTGGAGGGATGGATGAATGTATGGATGGCTGGATGGGCGGCTGGATGGATGGATGGCTGGATGGATGGCTGGCTGGAGGGAAGGATGGATGGATGGATGGCTGGATGGAAGGCTGGATGGATGGATGGCTGGATGGATGGCTGGCTGGAGGGACGGATGGATGGATGGCTGAATGGATGGCTGGATGGATGGATGGCTGAATGGATGGCTGGCGGGAGGGATGGATGGATGGATGGATGGCTGGATGGATGGCTGGATGGATGGCTGGATGGATGGCTGGCTGGAGGGATGGATGGATGGATGGCTGCATGGATGGATGGCCGAATGGATGGCTGGCTGAATGGATGGATGGATGGATGGATGGCTGGAAGGCTGGATGGCTGGATGGATGTCTGGCTGGGCGGATGGATTGATGGATGGATGGCTGGATGTCTGGATGGATGGATGGCTGGTTGGATGACTGGCTGGAGGGATGGATGAATGTATGGATGGCTGGATGGGCGGCTGGATGGATGGATGGCTGGATGGATGGCTGGCTGGAGGGAAGGATGGATGGATGGATGGCTGGATGGAAGGCTGGATGGATGGATGGCTGGATGGATGGCTGGCTGGAGGGACGGATGGATGGATGGCTGAATGGATGGCTGGATGGATGGATGGCTGAATGGATGGCTGGCGGGAGGGATGGATGGATGGATGGATGGCTGGATGGATGGCTGGATGGATGGCTGGATGGATGGCTGGCTGGAGGGATGGATGGATGGATGGCTGCATGGATGGATGGCCGAATGGATGGCTGGCTGAATGGATGGATGGATGGATGGATGGCTGGAAGGCTGGATGGCTGGATGGATGTCTGGCTGGGCGGATGGATTGATGGATGGATGGCTGGATGGATGGATGGATGGATGGATGGATGGCTGGCTGGCAGGAGGTATGGATGGATGGATAATGGCTGGATGGATGGCTGGATGGAGAGATGGATGAATGTATGGATGGCTGGATGGATGGCTGGATGGAGGGATGGCTGGATGGATGGCTGGCTGGAGGGATGGATGGATGGATGTAAGGCTGGATGGATGGCTGGATGGAAGGCTGGATGGATGGATGGCTGGATGGATGGCTGGATGGATGGATGGCTGGATGAATGGCTGGCTGGAGGGATGGATGGATGGATGGATGGCAGGATGGATGGCTGGATGGATGGATGGCTGGATGGATGACTCGCTGGGGGGATGGATGGATGGATGGATAGCTGGATGGATGGCTGGATGGATGGATGGCTTGATGGATGGCTGGATGGATGGATGGATGGATGGCTGGATGGATGGATGGTTGGATGGATGGATGGCTGGATGGCTGGAAGGCTGGATGGATGGATGGCTGGATGGATGGCTGGATGGATGGATGGATGGATGGATGGCTGGATGCATGGCTGGATGGAGGGATGGCTGGATGGATGGCTGGCGGAGGTGACGGATGGATGGATGGCTGGATGAATGGCTGTATGGAGGGATGGCTGGCTGGACGGCTGGCTGGATGGTTGGATGGCTGGATGGATGGATGGATGGACGGATGGATGGAGGGATGGCTGGGTGGATGGCTGGCTGGAGGGATGGTTGGATGGATGGATGGCTGGATGGCTGGAAGGCTGGAGGGACGGAACGATGGATGGCTGGATGGATGGCTGGATGGTGGATGGCTGAATGGATGGCTGGCGGGAGGGATGGATGGATGGATGGATGGCTGGATGGATGGCTGGATGGATGGATGGCTGGATGGATGGCTGGCTGGAGGGATGGATGGATGGATGGCTGGATGGATGGATGGCCGAATGGATGGCTGGCTGAAGGGATGGATGGATGGATGGATTGCTGAATGGATGGCTGGATGGATGGATGGCTGGATGGATGGCTGGCTGGAGGGATGGATTAATGGATGGATGGATGGATGGATGGCTGGATGGCTGGATGGCTGGATGGATGTCTGGCTGGGCGGATGGATTGATGGATGGATGGCTGCATGGATGGCTGGATGGATGGATGGATGGATGGCTGGCTGGCTGGAGGTATGGATGGATGGATGGATGAATGCATGGATGGCTGGATTGATAGATGGATGGAGGGATGGCTGGATTGATGGCTGGCTGGAGGGATGGATGGATGGATGGATGGCTGGATGGATGGCTGGATGGTTGGATGGATGGCTTGCTGGAGGGATGGAAGGATGAATGGATGGATAGCTGGACGGATGGCTGGATGGATGGATGGCTGGATGAATGGCTGGCTGGAGGGATGGATGGATGGATGGATGGCAGGATGGATGGCTGGATGGATGGATGGCTGGATGGCTGGCAGGCTGAAGGGATGGATGGAAGGATGGAAGGCTGGATGGATAGCTGGATGGATGGCTGGATGGCTGGCTGGCTGGTGGGATGGATGGATGGATGGATAGCTGGATGGAGGGATGGCTGGATGGATGGCTGGATGGATGGATGAATGGATGGCTGGCCGGCTGGAGTTATGGATGGATGGATGAATGGCTGGATGGATGGCTGGATGGAGAGATGGATGAATGCATGGATGGCTGGATGGATGGCTGGATGGACGGATGGCTGGATTGATGGCTGGCTGGAGGGATGAATGGATGGATGGCTGGATGGATGGCTGGATGGATGGATGGCTGGATGAATGTCTTGCTGGAGGGATGGATGGATGGATGTATGGCTGGATGGATGGCTGGATGGATGGATGGCTGGATGATTGGCTGGCTGGAGGGATGGATGGATGGATGGATGGCTGGATGGATGGCGGGATGGCTGGTTGGATGGATGGGTGGCTGGCTGGGCGGATGGATTGATGGATGGTTGGCTGGATGGATGGCTGGATGGATGGATGAATGGATGGCTGGCCGGCTGGAGGTATGGATGGATGGATGAATGGCTGGATGGATGGCTGACTGGAGTGATGAATGGATGGATGGCTGGATGGATGGCTGGATGATTGGCTGGCTGGAGGGATGGATGGATGGATGGCTGGATGGATGGCTGGATGGATGGATCGCTGGATGGATGGCTATATGGATGGATGGATGGATCGCTGGATGGATGGAAGGCTGGATGGATGGATGGCTGGATGGCTGGAAGGCTGGATGGATGGATTGCTGGATGGATGGCTGGATGGATGGATGGATGGATGGATGGCTGGATGGATGGCTGGATGGAGGGATGGCTGGATGGATGTCTGGCTGGAGTGACGGATGGATGGATGGCTGGATGGATGGCTATATGGAGGGATGGCTGGATGGAAGGCTGGCCGGATGGATGGATGGCTGGATGGATGGATGGCTGGATTGATGGCTGGATGGCTGGCTGGCTGGAGGGATGGATGGATGGATGGATGGCTGAATGGATGGCTGGATGGATGGATGGCTGGATGGATGGCTGGCTGGAGGGATGGATTGATGGATGGATGGCTGGATGGATGGCTGGATGGATGGATGGCTGGATGGATGGCTGGCTGGAGGGATGGATGGATGGATGGATGGATGGAGGAATAGCTGGATGGTTGGCTGGCTGGAGGGATGGATGGATGGATGGATGGCTGGATGGATGACTGGATGGAGGGATGGCTGGATGGATGGCTGGCTGGAGGGATGAATGGATGAATGGATGGCTGGATGGATGGCTGGATGGATGGATGGCTTAATGACTGGCTGGCTGGAGGGATGGATGGATGGATGGAGGGCTGGATGGATGGCTGGATGGATGGATGGCTGGATGGATGGCTGGCTGGAGGGATGGATGGATGGATGGATGGATGGAGGAATAGCCGAATGGTTGGCTGGCTGGAGGGATGGATGGATGGATGGATGGCTGGATGGATGTCTGGATGGAGGGATGGCTGGATGGATGGCTGGCTGGAGGGATGAATGGATGAATGGATGGCTGGATGGATGGCTGGATGGATGGATGGCTTAATGACTGGCTGGCTGGAGGGATGGATGGATGGATGGAGGGCTGGATGGATGGCTGGATCGATGGATGGCTGGATGTATGGCTGGCTGGAGGGATGGATGGATGGATGGATGGATGGATGGCTGGATGGATAGCTGGATAGAGGGATGGCTGGATAGATGGCTGGCTGGAGGGATGGATGGATGGATGGATGGCTGGATGGATAGCTGAATGGATGGATGGCTGGAGGAATGGCTGGCTGGAGGGATGGATGGATGAATGGATGACTGGATGGATGGCTGGATGGATGGATGGCTGGATGGATGACTGGCTGGAGGGATGGATGGATGGATGGATGGCTGCATGGATGGCTGGATGGATGGATGGCTGGATGGATGGCTGGCTGGAGGGATGGATGGATGGCTGGATGGATAGCTGGATGGATGGATGCCTGGATGGATGGATGGCTGGAGGGATGGATGGATGGATGGCTGGATGGATGGCTGGATGGATGGATGGCTGGATGGATGGATGGCTGGATGGACGGCTTGATGGATGGCTGGCTGGTGCGATGGATGAATGGATGGCTGAATGGATGGATGGCCGAATGGTTGGCTGGCTGGAGTGAAGGATGGATGGATGGATGGCTGAATGGATGGCTGGATGGATGGCAGGATGGGTGGATGGCTGGATGGATGGCTGGCTGGATGGATGGATTGATGGATGGATGGCTGGATGGATGGCTGGATGGATGGATGGCTGGATGGATGGCAGGCTGAAGGGATGGATGGATGAATGGATGGCTGGATGGACGGCTGGATGGATGGATGGCTGGACGGATGGCTGGCTTAAGGGATGGATTGAAGAATGGATGGCTGGATGGATAGCTGGATGGATGGCTGGATGGATGGCTGGCTGGTGGGATGGATGGATGGATGGCTGGATGGAGGGATGGCTGGATGGTTGGCTGGCTGGAGGGATCGATGGATGGATGGATGGCTGGATGGATGGCTGGATGGATGGCTGGATGGATGGATGGCTGGATGGATGGCTGGCTGGAGGGATGGATGGATGGATGGATGGATGGAGGAATAGCTGGATGGTTGGCTGGCTGGAGGGATGGATGGATGGATGGATGGCTGGATGGATGACTGGATGGAGGGATGGCTGGATGGATGGCTGGCTGGAGGGATGAATGGATGAATGGATGGCTGGATGGATGGCTGGATGGATGGATGGCTTAATGACTGGCTGGCTGGAGGGTTGGATGGATGGATGGAGGGCTGGATGGATGGCTGGATGGATGGATGGCTGGATGGATGGCTGGCTGGAGGGATGGATGGATGGATGGATGGATGGAGGAATAGCTGGATGGTTGGCTGGCTGGAGGGATGGATGGATGGATGGATGGCTGGATGGATGTCTGGATGGAGGGATGGCTGGATGGATGGCTGGCTGGAGGGATGAATGGATGAATGGATGGCTGGATGGATGGCTGGATGGATGGATGGCTTAATAACTGGCTGGCTGGAGGGATGGATGGATGGATGGAGGGCTGGATGGATGGCTGGATCGATGGATGGCTGGATGTATGGCTGGCTGGAGGGATGGATGGATGGATGGATGGATGGATGGCTGGATGGATAGCTGGATAGAGGGATGGCTGGATAGATGGCTGGCTGGAGGGATGGATGGATGGATGGATGGCTGGATGGATCGCTGAATGGATGGATGGCTGGAGGAATGGCTGGCTGGAGGGATGGATGGATGAATGGATGACTGGATGGATGGCTGGATGGATGGATGGCTGGATGGATGACTGGCTGGAGGGATGGATGGATGGATGGATGGCTGCATGGATGGCTGGATGGATGGATGGCTGGATGGATGGCTGGCTGGAGGGATGGATGGATGGCTGGATGGATAGCTGGATGGATGGATGCCTGGATGGATGGATGGCTGGAGGGATGGATGGATGGATGGCTGGATGGATGGCTGGATGGATGGATGGCTGGATGGATGGATGGCTGGATGGACGGCTTGATGGATGGCTGGCTGGTGCGATGGATGAATGGATGGCTGAATGGATGGATGGCCGAATGGTTGGCTGGCTGGAGTGAAGGATGGATGGATGGATGGCTGAATGGATGGCTGGATGGATGGCAGGATGGATGGATGGCTGGATGGATGGCTGGCTGGATGGATGGATTGATGGATGGATGGCTGGATGGATGGCTGGATGGATGGATGGCTGGATGGATGGCAGGCTGAAGGGATGGATGGATGAATGGATGGCTGGATGGACGGCTGGATGGATGGATGGCTGGACGGATGGCTGGCTTAAGGGATGGATTGAAGAATGGATGGCTGGATGGATAGCTGGATGGATGGCTGGATGGATGGCTGGCTGGTGGGATGGATGGATGGATGGCTGGATGGAGGGATGGCTGGATGGTTGGCTGGCTGGAGGGATCGATGGATGGATGGATGGCTGGATGGATGGCTGGAAGGAGGGATGGCTGGACGGATGGCTGGCTTAAGGGATGGATTGATGGATGGATGGCTGGATTGTTAGCTGGATGGATGGCTGGATGGATAGCTGGATGGATGGCTGGATGGCTGGCTGGCTGGTGGGATGGATGGATGGATGGATAGCTGGATGGAGGGATGGCTGAATGGATGGCTGGATGGATGGATGAATGGATGGCTGGCCGGCTGGAGGTATGGATGGATGGATGAATGGCTGGATGGATGGCTGGATGGAGAGATGGATGAATGCATGGATGGCTGGATGGATGGCTGGATGGACGGATGGCTGGATTGATGGCTGGCTGGAGGGATGAATGGATGGATGGCTGGATGGATGGCTGGATGGATGGATGGCTGGATGAATGTCTTGCTGGAGGGATGGATGGATGGATGTATGGCTGGATGGATGGCTGGATGGATGGATGGCTGGATGATTGGCTGGCTGAAGGGATGGATGGATGGATGGATGGCTGGATGGATGGCGGGATGGCTGGTTGGATGGATGGGTGGCTGGCTGGGCGGATGGATTGATGGATGGATGGCTGGATGGATGGCTGGATGGATGGATGAATGGATGGCTGGCCGGCTGGAGGTATGGATGGATGGATGAATGGCTGGATGGATGGCTGGATGGACGGATGGCTGGATTGATGGCTGACTGGAGTGATGAATGGATGGATGGCTGGATGGATGGCTGGATGGATGGATGGCTGGATGAATGGCTTGCTGGAGGGATGGATGGATGGATGTATGGCTGGATGGACGGCTGGATGGATGGATGGCTGGATGATTGGCTGGCTGGAGGGATGGATGGATGGATGGCTGGATGGATGGCTGGATGGATGGATCGCTGGATGGATGGCTGGATGGATGGAGGAATGGATCGCTGGATGGATGGATGGCTGGATGGATGGATAGCTGGATGGCTGGAAGGCTGGATGGATGGATTGCTGGATGGATGGCTGGATGGATGGATGGATGGATGGATGGCTGGATGGATGGCTGGATGGAGGGATGGCTGGATGGATGTCTGGCTGGAGTGACGGATGGATGGATGGCTGGATGGATGGCTATATGGAGGGATGGCTGGAAGGAGGGATGGCTGGATGGATGGCTGGCTGGAGGGATTGATGGCTGGATGGATGGCTGGATGGATGGATGGATGGATGGATGGCTTAATGACTGGCTGGCTGGAGGGATGGATGGATGGATGGATGACTGGATGGATGGCTGGAAGAATGAATGGCTGAATGTATGGCTGGCTGGAGAGATGGATGAATAGTTGGATGGCTGGATGGATGGTTGGATGGAGGGATGGCTGGATGGATGACTGGCTGGAGGGATGGATGGATGGATGGATGGCTGGATGGGTGGCTGTATGGATGGATGGCTGGATGGATGGCTGGCTGGAGGGAAGGATGGATGGATGGATGGCTCGATGGATGGCTGGATGGATGGATGGCTGGTAGGATGGCTGGCTGGAGGGACGGATGGATGGCTGGATGGATGGTTGGATGGATGGATGGCTGGAGGGATGGCTGGCAGGAGGGATGGATGGATGGATGGATGGCTGGATGGATGGCTGGATGGATGGATGGCTGGATGGATGGCTGGCTGGAGGGATGGATGAATGGATGTCTGGATGGATGGATGGCCGAATGGATGTCTGGCTTTTGGGATGGATGGATGGATGGATGGCTAAATGGATGGCTGGATTGATGGATGGCTGGATGGATGGTTCGCTGGAGGGATGGAAGAATGGATAGATGGCTGGATGGATGGCGGGATGGCTGGTTGGCTGGATGGGTGGCTGGCTGGGCGGATGGATTGATGGATGGATGGCTGAATGGATGGCTGGATGGATGGATGAATGGATGGCTGGCCGGCTGGAGGTATGGATGGATGGATGAATGGCTGGATGGATGGCTGGATGGAGAGAGAATGAATGCATGGATGGCTGGATGGATGGCTGGATGGACGGATGGCTGGATTGATGGCTGGCTGGAGGGATGAATGGATGGATGGCTGGATGGATGGCTGGATGGATGGATGGCTGGATGAATGGCTTGCTGGAGGGATGGAAGGATGGATGGATGGCTGGATGGATGGCTGGATGGATGGATGGCTGGATGATTGGCTGGCTGAAGGGATGGATGGATGGATGGATGGCTGGATGGCTGGCTGGATGGATGGATGGCTGGATGGATGGCTGGATGGATGGATGGATGGATAGCTGGATGGATGGATGGCTGGATGGATGGATGGCTGGATGGCTGGAAGTCTGGATGGATGGATTGCTGGATGGATGGCTGGATGGATGGATGGATGGATGGATGGCTGGATGGATGGCTGGATGGAGGGATGGCTGGAAGGATGGCTGGCTGGAGTGACGAATGGATGGATGGCTGGATGGATGGCTATATGGCGGGATGGCTGGATGGAAGGCTGGTCGGATGGATGGATGGCTGGATGGATGGATGGATGGACGGATGGATGGAGGGATGGCTGGATGGATGGCTGGCTGGAGGGATGGATGGATGGATGGATGGCTGGATGGATGGCTGGATGAAGGAATGGCTGGATGGATGGATTGCTGGAGGGATGGATGGCTGGATGGATGGCTGGATGGATGGCTGGATGGATGGATGGCTGGATGGGCGATTGGCTGGAGGGATGGATGGATGGATGGCTGGATGGATGGCTGGCTGGAGGGATGGATGGATGGTTGGATGGATGGCTGGATGGATGGCTGGATGGATGGATGGCTGGATGGATGGCTGGATGGATGGCTGGCTGGAGGGATGGCTGGATGGATGGATGGCTGGATGGATGGATGGCTGGATGGATGGCTGGCTGGAGGGATGGATGGATGGATGGATGCATGGATGAATGGCTGGCTGGATGGATGGATGAATGGCTGGATGGATGGCTGGATGGATGGCTGGATGGATGGATGGACGGATGGATGGATGGCTGGATGGATGGCTGGCTGGAGGGATGGATGGATGGATGGTTCGATGGATGGATGGTTGGATGGATGGCTGGATGGATGGCTGGCTGGAGGGATGGAAGGATGGATGGAAGGCTGGATGGGCGGCTGGATGGATGGCTGGATGTCTGGATGGCTGGCTGGATGGATGGATGGCTGGTTGGCTGGATGGATGGATGGAAGGCTGGATGGATGGATGGATGGACGGATGGATGGAGGGATGGATGGATGGAGGGATGGCTGGATGGATGGCTGGATGGATGGATGGCTGGATGGATGGATGGCTGGATGGATGGCTGGCTGGAGGGATGGATGGATGGATGGATGCATGGATGAATGGCTGGCTGGATGGATGGATGAATGGCTGGATGGATGGCTGGATGGATGGCTGGATGGATGGATGGACGGATGGATGGATGGCTGGATGGATGGCGGGATGGATGGATGGCTGGATGGATGGCTGGCTGGAGGGATGGATGGCTGGCTGGAGGGATGGATGGATGGATGGATGCATGGATGAATGGCTGGCTGGATGGATGGATGGATGGCTGGAAGGATGGCTGGATAGATGGCTTAATGGAGAGATGGATGGTTGGATGTGTGGCTGAATGGATGGCTGGATGGATGGATGTCCGAATGGATGGCTGGCTGGAGGGATAGATGGTTGGATGGATGGCTGGATGGATGTCTGGATGGATGGATGGCTGGATGGATGGCTGGCTGGAGGGATGGATGGATGGCTGGATGGATGGCTGGCTGGAGGGATGGATCGATGGATGGATGGCTGCATGGATGGCTGGATGGATGGCTGGATGGATTGCTGGCTGGAGGAATGGATGGATTAATGAATGGCTGGACGGATGGCTGGATGGATGGAAGGCTGGATGGATGGCTGGCTGGAGGTATGGATGGATGGCTGGCTGAATGGATGGCTAGATCGATGGATGGCTGGATGGATGGCTGGCTGGAGGAATGGAGTCATGGATGGATGGCCGGATGGACGGCTGGATGGAAGGACGGCTGGATGCATGGCTGGCTGGAGGGATGGATTGATGGATGGTTGGCTGGATGGCTGGCTGGATGGTTGGATGGCTCGATGGATGGCTGGCTGGAGGGATGGATGGATGGATGGATGGATGGCTGGATGGATGGCTGGATGGAGGGATGGCTGGATGGATGGCTGGCTGGACGGATGGATGGATGGATTATTGGCTGGATGGATGGCTGGATGGAGGGATGGCTGGATGGATGGCTGGCTGGACGGATGGATGGATGGATTATTGGCTGGATGGATGGCTGGATGGAGGGATGGCTGGATGGATGGCTGTATGGAGGGATGGCTGGATGGAAGGCTGGCTGGATGGATGGATGGCTGGATGGATGGATGGATGGACGGATGGATGGAGGGATGGCTGGATGGATATCTGGCTGGAGGGATGGATAGATGGATGGCTGGATGGAGGAATCGTTGGATGGATGAATTGCTGGAGGGATGGATGGCTGGATGGATGGCTGGATGGATGGCTGGATGGATGGGCAGCTGGATGGGCGATTGGCTGGAGGGATGGATGGATGGCTGGCTGGATGGATGGCTGGCTGGAGGGATGGATGGATGGATGGATGGATGGCTGGATGGATGGCTGGATGGATGGATGGCTGGATGGATGGATGGCTGGAGTGATGGATGGGTGGATGTTTCGATGGATGGCTGGTTGGATGGATGGCTGGATGGATGGCTGGCTGCAGGGATTGAAGGATGGATGGATGGCTGGATGGATGGCAGGATGGATGGCTGGATGGACGGATGGATGGATGGATGGCTGGATGGATGGCTGGATGGATGGATGGATGGATGGATGGCTGGATGGATGGCTGGATGGATGGATGGCTGGATGGATGGCTGGCTGGAGTGATAGATGGATGGATGGCTGGCTGGAGGGATGGCTGGATGGATGGCTGGTTGGATGGCTGGATAGATGGATGGCTGGATGGCTGGCTGGCTTGAGAGATGGATGGATGGATGGGTGGCTGGGTGGATGGCTGGATGGATGGATGTCCGGATGGTTGGCTGGCTGGAGGGATGGATGGATGGATGGATGGCTGGACGGATGTCAGGATGGATGGATGGCTGGATGGATGGCTGGCTGGAGGGATGGATGGATGGATGGATGGATGGCTGGATGGATGGCTGGATGGATGGATGGCTGGATGGATGACTGGCTGGAGGGATGGATTGATGGATGGCTGGATGGATGGCTGGATGGATGGCTGGATGGATTGTTTGCTGGAGGAATGGATGGATTAATGAATGGCTGGACGGATGGCTCGATGGATGGAAGGCTGGATGGATGGCTGGCTGGAGGGATGGATGGATGGATGGCTGAATGGATGGCTAGATCGAAGGATGGTTGGATGGATGGCTGGCTGGAGGAATGGAGTCATGGATGGTTGGCCGGATGGACGGCTGGATGGAAGGATGGCTGGATGCATGGCTGGCTGGAGGGATGGATTGATGGATGGATGGCTGGATGGCTGGCTGGATGGATGGATGGCTCGATGGATGGCTGGCTGGAGGGATGGATGGATGGATGTCTGGATGGATGGCTGGATGGAGGGATGGCTGGATGGTTGGCTGGCTGGAGGGATGGATGGATGGCTGGATTGATGGCTGGATGGTGGGGTGGCTGGATGGATGGCTGTCTGGAGGGATGGATGGATGGATTATTGGCTGGATGGATGGCTGGATGGAGGGATGGCTGTATGGGTGGTTGGCTGGAGGGATGGATGGATGGCTGGATGGACGGCTGGATGGAGGGATGGCTGGCTGGATGGCTGGCTGGAGGGATGGATGGATGGATTGATGGCTGGATGGATGGCTGGATGGAGGGATGGCTGGATGGAGGGATGGCTGGATGGATGGCTGGCAGGAGGGATGGATGGATGGATGAATGGCCGAATGGATGGCTGGATGGATGGCTGGCTGGAGGGATGGAAGGATGGATGGAAGGCTGGATGGACGGCTGGATGGATGGCTGGATGTCTGGATGGCTGGCTGGATGGATGGATGGCTGGTTGGCTGGATGGATGGATGGAAGGCTGGATGGATGGATGGATGGACGGATCGATGGAGGGATGGATGGATGGATGGATGGCTGGATGGATGGCTGGATGGATGGATGGCTGGATGGATGGATGGCTGGATGGATGGCTGGCTGGAGGGATGGATGGATGGATGGATGCATGGATGAATGGCTGGCTGGATGGATGGATGGATGGCTGGATGGATGGCTGGATGGATGGCTGGATGGATGGATGGACGGATGGATGGATGGCTGGATGGATGGCGGGATGGATGGATGGCTGGATGGATGGCTGGCTGGAGGGATGGATGGATGGATGGCTGGCTGGAGGGATGGATGGATGGATGGCTGGATGGATGGCTGGATAAATGGATGGCTGGATGGCTGGCTGGCTGGAGAGATGGATGGATGGATGGGTGGCTGAATGGATGGCTGGATGGATGGATGTCCGGATGGATGGCTGGCTGGAGGGATAGATGGTTGGATGGATGGCTGGATGGATGTCTGGATGGATGGATGGCTGGATGGATGGCTGGCTGGAGGGATGGATGGATGGATGGATGGCTGGATGGATGGCTGGCTGGAGGGATGGATGGATGGATGGATGGCTGCATGGATGGCTGGATGGATGGCTGGATGGATTGCTGGCTGGAGGAATGGATGGATTAATGAATGGCTGGACGGATGGCTGGATGGATGGAAGGCTGGATGGATGGCTGGCTGGAGGAATGGATGGATGGCTGGCTGAATGGATGGCTAGATCGATGGATGGCTGGATGTATGGCTTGCTGGAGGAATGGAGTCATGGATGGATGGCCGGATGGACGGCTAGATGGAAGGATGGCTGGATGCATGGCTGGCTGGAGGGATGGATTGATGGATGGTTGTCTGGATGGCTGGCTGGATGGATGGATGGCTCGATGGATGGCTGGCTGGAGGGATGGATGGATGGATGGATGGATGGCTGGATGGATGGCTGGATGGAGGGATGGCTGGATGGTTGGCTGGCTGGAGGAATGGATGGATGGCTGGATGGATGGCTGGATGGAGGGTTGGCTGGATGGATGGCTGGCTGGAGGGATGGATGGATGGATTATTGGATGGATGGATGGCTGGAAGGAGGGATGGCTGGATGGGTGGCTGGCTGGAGGGATGGATGGATGGCTGGATGGATGGCTGGATGGAGGGATGTCTGGCTGGAGTGACGGATGGATGGATGGCTGGATGGATGGCTGTATGGAGGGATGGCTGGATGAAAGGCTGGATGGATGGATGGCTGGATGGATGGCTGGCTGGAGGGATGGATTGATGGATGGATGGCTGGATGGATGGCTGGATGGATGGATGGCTGGATGGATGGCTGGCTGGAGGGATGGATGGATGGATGGATGGAGGGATAGCTGGATGGTTGGCTGGCTGAAGGGATGGAAGTATGGATGGATGGCTGGATGGATGTCTGGATGGAGGGATGGCTGGATGGATGGCTGGCTGGAGGGATGGATGGATGAATGGATGGCTGGATGGATGGCTGGATGGATGGATGGCTTAATGACTGGCTGGCTGGAGGGATGGATGGATGGATGGAGGGCTGGATGGATGGCTGGATCGATGGATGGCTGGATGTATGGCTGGCTGGAGGGATGGATGGATGGATGGATGGATGGCTGGATGGATAGCTGGATAGAGGGATGGCTGGATAGATGGCTGGCTGGAGGGATGGATGGATGGATGGATGGCTGGATGGATAGCTGAATGGATGGATGGCTGGAGGAATGGCTGGCTGGAGGGATGGATGGATGAATGGATGGCTGGATGGATGGCTGGATGGATGGATGGCTGGATGGATGACTGGCTGGAGGGATGGATGGATGGCTGCATGGATGGCTGGATGGATGGATGGCTGGATGGATGGCTGGCTGGAGGGATGGATGGATGGATGGATGGCTGGATGGATAGCTGGATGGATGGATGCCTGGATGGATGGATGGCTGGAGGGATGGATGGATGGATGGCTGGATGGATGGCTGGATGGATGGATGGCTGGATGGATGGATGGCTGGATGGACGGCTTGATGGATGGCTGGCTGGTGCTATGGATGAATGGATGGCTGAATGGATGGATGGCCGAATGGTTGGCTGGCTGGAGTGAAGGATGGATGGATGGCTGAATGGATGGCTGGATGGATGGCATGATGGATGGATGGCTGGATGGATGGCTGGCTGGATGGATGGATTGATGGATGGATGGCTGGATGGATGGCTGGATGGATGGATGGCTGGATGGATGGCAGGCTGAAGGAATGGATGGATGAATGGATGGCTGGATGGACGGCTGGATGGATGGATGGCTGGACGGATGGCTGGCTTAAGGGATGGATTGAAGAATGGATGGCTGGATGGATAGCTGGATGGATGGCTGGCTGGATGGCTGGCTGGTGGGATGGATGGATGGCTGGATGGAGGGATGGCTGGATGGTTGGCTGGCTGGAGGGATCGATGGATGTGTGGATGGCTGGATGGATGGCTGGAAGGAGGGATGGCTGGACGGATGGCTGGCTTAATGGATGAATTGATGGATGGATGGCTGGATGGATAGCTGGATGGATGGCTGGATGGATGGCTGGCTGGTGGGATGGATGGATGGATGGCTGGATGGAGGGATGGCTGGATGGTTGGCTGGCTGGAGGGATCGATGGATGAATGGATGGCTGGATGGATGGCTGGAAGGAGGGATGGCTGGATGGATGGCTGGCTGGAGGGATGGATGGCTGGATGGATGGCTGGATGGACGGATGGATGGATGGCTTAATGACTGGCTGGCTGGAGGGATGGATGGATGGATGGATGACTGGATGGATGGCTGGAAGAATGGGTGGCTGAATGTATGGCTGGCTGGAGAGATGGATGAATGGTTGGATGGCTGGATGGATGGTTGGATGGAGGGATGGCTGGATGGATGACTGGCTGGAGGGATGGATGGATGGATGGATGGCTGGATGGGTGGCTGTATGGATGGATGGCTGGATGGATGGATGGCTGGAGGGAAGGATGGATGGATGGATGGCTCGATGGATGGCTGGATGGATGGATGGCTGGATGGATGGCTGGCTGGAGGGACGGATGGATGGCTGGATGGATGGTTGGATGGATGGATGGCTGGATGGATGGCTGGCAGGAGGGATGGATGGATGGATGGATGGTTGGATGGATGGCTGGATGGATGGATGGCTGGATGGATGGCTTGCTGGAGGGATGGATGAATGGATGTCTGGATGGATGGATGGCCGAATGGATGTCTGGCTGATGGGATGGATGGATGGATGGATGGCTAAATGGATGGCTGGATGGATGGATGGCTGGTTGGATGGTTCGCTGGAGGGATGGATGAATGGATAGATGGCTGGATGGATGGCGGGATGGCTGGTTGGCTGGATGGGTGGCTGGCTGGGCGGATGGATTGATGGATGGATGGCTGAATGGATGGCTGGATGGATGGATGAATGGATGGCTGGCCGGCTGGAGGTATGGATGGATGGATGAATGGCTGGATGGATGGCTGGATGGAGAGATGGATGAATGCATGGATGGCGGGATGGATGGCTGGATGGACGGATGGCTGGATTGATGGCTGGCTGGAGGGATGAATGGATGGATGGCTGGATGGATGGCTATATGGCGGGATGGCTGGATGGAAGGCTGGCCGGATGGATGGATGGCTGGATGGATGGATGGATGGACGGATGGATGGAGGGATGGCTGGATGGATGGCTGGCTGGAGGGATGGATGGATGGATGGATGGCTGGATGGATGGCTGGATGAAGGAATGGCTGGATGGATGGATTGCTGGAGGGATGGATGGCTGGATGGATGGCTGGATGGATGGCTGGATGGATGGATGGCTGGATGGGCGATTGGCTGGAGGGATGGATGGATGGATGGCTGGATGGATGGCTGGCTGGAGGGATGGATGGATGGTTGGATGGATGGCTGGATGGATGGCTGGATGGATGGATGGCTGGATGGATGGAAGACTGGAGTGATGGATGGGTGGATGGTTCGATGGATGGATGGTTGGATGGATGGCTGGATGGATGGCTGGCTGGAGGGATGGAAGGATGGATGGAAGGCTGGATGGGCGGCTGGATGGATGGCTGGATGTCTGGATGGCTGGCTGGATGGATGGATGGTTGGTTGGCTGGATGGATGGATGGAAGGCTGGATGGATGGATGGATGGACGGATGGATGGAGGGATGGATGGATGGAGGGATGGCTGGATGGATGGCTGGATGGATGGATGGCTGGATGCATGGATGGCTGGATGGATGGCTGGCTGGAGGGATGGATGGATGGATGGATGCATGGATGAATGGCTGGCTGGATGGATGGATGGATGGCTGGATGGATGGCTGGATGGATGGCTGGATGGATGGATGGACGGATGGATGGATGGCTGGATGGATGGCGGGATGGATGGATGGCTGGATGGATGGCTGGCTGGAGGGATGGATGGATGGATGGCTGGCTGGAGGGATGGATGGATGGATGGATGCATGGATGAATGGCTGGCTGGATGGATGGATGGATGGCTGGATGGATGGCTGGATGGATGGATTAATGGAGAGATGGATGGATGGATGGGTGGCTGAATGGATGGCTGGATGGATGGATGTCCGGATGGATGGCTGGCTGGAGGGATAGATGGTTGGATGGATGGCTGGATGGATGTCTGGATGGATGGATGGCTGGATGGATGGCTGGCTGGAGGGATGGATGGATGGATGGCTGGATGGATGGCTGGCTGGAGGGATGGATCGATGGATGGATGGCTGCATGGATGGCTGGATGGATGGCTGGATGGATTGCTGGCTGGAGGAATGGAAGGATTAATGAATGGCTGGACGGATGGCTGGATGGATGGAAGGCAGGATGGATGGCTGGCTGGAGGGATGGATGGATGGCTGGCTGAATGGATGGCTAGATCGATGGATGGCTGGATGGATGGCTGGCTGGAGGAATGGAGTCATGGATGGATGGCCGGATGGACGGCTGGATGGAAGGACGGCTGGATGCATGGCTGGCTGGAGGGATGGATTGATGGATGGTTGGCTGGATGGCTGATGGATGGATGGATGGCTCGATGGATGGCTGGCTGGAGGGATGGATGGATGGATGGATGGATGGCTGGATGGATGGCTGGATGGAGGGATGGCTGGATGTTTGGCTGGCTGGAGGGATGGATGGATGGTTGGATGGAGGGATGGCTGGATGGATGGCTGGCTGGACGGATGGATGGATGGATTATTGGCTGGATGGATGGCTGGATGGAGGGATGGCTGGATGGATGGCTGTATGGAGGGATGGCTGGATGGAAGGCTTGCTGGATGGATGGATGGCTGGATGGATGGACGGATGGATGGAGGGATGGCTGGATGGATATCTGGCTGGAGGGATGGATGGATGGATGGCTGGATGGAGGAATGGTTGGATGGATGAATTGCTGGAGGGATGGATGGCTGGATGGATGGCTGGATGGATGGCTGGATGGATGGGCGGCTGGATGGGCGATTGGCTGGAGGGATGGATGGATGGCTGGCTGGATGGATGGCTGGCTGGAGGGATGGATGGATGGATGGATGGATGGCTGGATGGATGGCTGGATGGATGGATGGCTGGATGGATGGATGGCTGGAGTGATGGATGGGTGGATGGTTCGATGGATGGCTGGTTGGATGGATGTCCGGATGGTTGGCTGGCTGGAGGGATGGATGGATGGATGGATGGCTGGACGGATGTCAGGATGGATGGATGGCTAGATGGATGGCTGGCTGGAGGGATGGATGGATGGATGGATGGCTGGATGGATGGCTGGATGGATGGATGGCTGGATGGATGACTGGCTGGAGGGATGGATTGATGGATGGATGGATGGATGGCCGGATGGATGGCTGCATGGATTGTTTGCTGGAGGAATGGATGGATTAATGAATGGCTGGACGGATGGCTGGATGGATGGAAGGCTGGATGGATGGCTGGCTGGAGGGATGGATGGATGGATGGCTGAATGGATGGCTAGATCGAAGGATGGTTGGATGGATGGCTGGCTGGAGGAATGGAGTCATGGATGGTTGGCCGGATGGACGGCTGGATGGAATGATGGCTGGATGCATGGCTGGCTGGAGGGATGGATTGATGGATGGATGGCTGGATGGCTGGCTGGATGGATGGATGGCACGATGGATGGCTGGCTGGAGGGATGGATGGATGGATGTCTGGATGGATGGCTGGATGGAGGGATGGCTGTATGGGTGGTTGGCTGCAGGGATGGATGGATGGCTGGATGGACGGCTGGATGGAGGGATGGCTGGCTGGATGGCTGGCTGGAGGGATGGATGGATGGATTGATGGCTGGATGGATGGCTGGATGGAGGGATGGCTGGATGGATGGCTGGCTGGACGGATGGATGGATGGATGAATGGCCGAATGGATGGCTGGATGGATGGCTGGCTGGAGGGATGGAAGGATGGATGGAAGGCTGGATGGACGGCTGGATGGGTGGCTGGATGTCTGGATGGCTGGCTAGATGGATGGATGGCTGGTTGGCTGGATGGATGGATGGAAGGCTGGATGGATGGATGGATGGACGGATGGATGGAGGGATGGATGGATGGATGGATGGATGGCTGGATGGATGGCTGGATGGATGGATGGCTGGATGGATGGATGGCTGGATGGATGGCTGGCTGGAGGGATGGATGGATGGATGCATGCATGGATGAATGGCTGACAGGATGGATGGATGGATGGCTGGATGGATGGCTGGATGGATGGCTGGATGGATGGATGGACGGATGGATGGATGGCTGGATGGATGGCGGGATGGATGGATGGCTGGATGGATGGCTGGCTGGAGGGATGGATGGATGGATGGCTGGCTGGAGGGATGGGTGGATGGATGGATGGATGGATGGCTGGATAAATGGATGGCTGGATGGCTGGCTGGCTGGAGAGATGGATGGATGGATGGGTGGCTGAATGGATGGCTGGATGGAAGGATGTCCGGATGGATTTCTGGCTGGAGGGATAGATGGTTGGATGGATGGCTGGATGGATGTCTGGATGGATGGATGGCTGGATGGATGGCTGGCTGGAGGGATGGATGGATGGATGGATGGCTGGATGGATGGCTGGCTGGAGGGATGGATGGATGGATGGATGGCTGGATGGATGGCTGGATGGATGGCTGGATGGATTGCTGGCTGGAGGAATGGATGGATTAATGAATGGCTGGACGGATGGCTGGATGGATGGAAGGCTGGATGGATGGCTGGCTGGAGGGATGGATGGATGGCTGGCTGAATGGATGGCTAGATCGATGGATGGCTGGATGGATGGCTTGCTGGAGGAATGGAGTCATGGATGGATGGCCGGATGGACGGCTGGATGGAAGGATGGCTGGATGCATGGCTGGCTGGAGGGATGGATTGATGGATGGTTGTCTGGATGGCTGGCTGGATGGATGGATGGCTCGATGGATGGCTGGCTGGAGGGATGGATGGATGGATGGATGGATGGATGGCTGGATGGATGGCTGGATGGAGGGATGGCTGGATGGTTGGCTGGCTGGAGGAATGGATGGATGGCTGGATGGATGGCTGGATGGAGGGATGGCTGGATGGATGGCTGGCTGGAGGGATGGATGGATGGATTATTGGCTGGATGGATGGCTGGAAGATGGGATGGCTGGATGGGTGGCTGGCTGGAGGGATGGATGGATGGCTGGATGGATGGCTGGATGGAGGGATGTCTGGCTGGAGTGACGGATGGATGGATGGCTGGATGGATGGCTGTATGGAGGGATGGCTGGATGGAAGGCTGGATGGCTGGATGGCTGGATGGATGGCTGGCTGGAGGGATGGATTGATGGATGGATGGCTGGATGGATGGCTGGATGGATGGATGGCTGGATGGATGGCTGGCTGGAGGGATGGATGGATGGATGGATGGAGGGATAGCTGGATGGTTGGCTGGCTGGAGGGATTGAAGGATGGATGGATGGCTGGATGGATGTCTGGATGGAGGGATGGCTGGATGGATGGCTGGCTGGAGGGATGGATGGATGAATGGATGGCTGGATGGATGGCTGGATGGATGGATGGCTTAATGACTGGCTGGCTGGAGGGATGGATGGATGGATGGAGGGCTGGATGGATGGCTGGATCGATGGATGGCTGGATGTATGGCTGGCTGGAGGGTTGGATGGATGGATGGCTGGATGGATAGCTGGATAGAGGGATGGCTGGATAGATGGCTGGCTGGAGGGATGGATGGATGGATGGATGGCTGGATGGATAGCTGAATGGATGGATGGCTGGAGGAATGGCTGGCTGGAGGGATGGATGGATGAATGGATGGCTGGATGGATGGCTGGATGGATGGATGGCTGGATGGATGACTGGCTGGAGGGATGGATGGATGGATGGATGGCTGCATGGATGGCTGGATGGATGGATGGCTGGATGGATGGCTGGCTGGAGGGATGGATGGATGGATGGATGGCTGGATGGATAGCTGGATGGATGGATGCCTGGATGGATGGATGGCTGGAGGGATGGATGGATGGATGGCTGGATGGATGGCTGGATGGATGGCTGGATGGATGGATGGCTGGATGGACGGCTTGATGGATGGCTGGCTGGTGCTATGGATGAATGGATGGCTGAATGGATGGATGGCCGAATGGTTGGCTGGCTGGAGTGAAGGATGGAAGGATGGATGGCTGAATGGATGGCTGGATGGATGGCAGGATGGATGGATGGCTGGATGGATGGCTGGCTGGATGGATGGATTGATGGATGGATGGCTGGATGGATGGCTGGATGGATGGATGGCTGGATGGATGGCAGGCTGAAGGAATGGATGGATGAATGGATGGCTGGATGGACGGCTGGATGGATGGATGGCTGGACGGATGGCTGGCTTAAGGGATGGATTGAAGAATGGATGGCTGGATGGATAGCTGGATGGATGGCTGGATGGATGGCTGGCTGGTGGGATGGATGGATGGATGGATGGCTGGATGGAGGGATTGCTGGATGGTTGGCTGGCTGGAGGGATCGATGGATGGGTGGATGGCTGGATGGATGGCTGGAAGGAGGGATGGCTGGACGGATGGCTGGCTTAAGGGATGGATTGATGGATGGATGGCTGGATGGATAGCTGGATGGATGGCTGGATGGATGGCTGGCTGGTGGGATGGATGGATGGATGGCTGGATGGAGGGATGTCTGGATGGCTGGCTGGCTGGAGGGATCGATGGATGGATGGATGGCTGGATGGATGGCTGGAAGGAGGGATGGCTGGATGGATGGCTGGCTGGAGGGATGGATGGCTGGATGGATGGCTGGATGGACGCATGGATGGATGGATGGCTTAATAACTGGCTGGCTGGAGGGATGGATGGATGGATGGATGACTGGATGGATGGCTGGAAGAATGGATGGCTGAATGTATGTCTGGCTGGAGAGATGGATGAATGGTTGGATGGCTGGATGGATGGTTGGATGGAGGGATGGCTGGATGGATGACTGGCTGGAGGGATGGATGGATGGATGGATGGCTGGATGGGTGGCTGTATGGATGGATGGCTGGATGGATGGCTGGCTGGAGGGAAGGATGGATGGATGGGTGGCTCGATGGATGGCTGGATGGATGGATGGCTGGATGGATGGCTGGCTGGAGGGACGGATGGATGGCTGGATGGATGGTTGGATGGATGGATGGCTGGATGGATGGCTGGCAGGAGGGATGGATGGATGGATGGATGGCTGGATGGATGGCTGGATGGATGGATGGCTGGAAGGATGGCTTGCTGGAGGGATGGATGAATGGATGTCTGGATGGATGGATGGCCGAATGGATGTCTGGCTGATGGGATGGATCGGTGGATGGTTCGATGGATGGCTGGTTGGATGGATGTCCGGATGGTTGGCTGGCTGGAGGGATGGATGGATGGATGGATGGCTGGACGGATGTCAGGATGGATGGATGGCTGGATGGATGGCTGGCTGGAGGGATGGATGGATGGATGGATGGCTGGATGCATGGCTGGATGGATGGATGGCTGGATGGATGACTGGCTGGAGGGATGGATTGATGGCTGGATGGATGGCTGGATGGATGGATGGCTGGATGGATGGATGGCTGGAGTGATGGATGGGTGGATGGTTCGATGGATGGCTGGTTGGATGGATGTCCGGATGGTTGGCTGGCTGGAGGGATGGATGGATGGATGGATGGCTGGACGGATGTCAGGATGGATGGATGGCTGGATGGATGGCTGGCTGGAGGGATGGATGGATGGATGGATGGCTGGACGGATGGCTGGATGGATGGAAGGCTGGATGGATGGCTGGCTGGAGGGATGGATGGATGGATGGCTGAATGGATGGCTAGATCGAAGGATGGTTGGATGGATGGCTGGCTGGAGGAATGGAGTCATGGATGGTTGGCCGGATGGACGGCTGGATGGAATGATGGCTGGATGCATGGCTGGCTGGAGGGATGGATTGATGGATGGATGGCTGGATGGCTGGCTGGATGGATGGATGGCTCGATGGATGGCTGGCTGGAGGGATGGATGGATGGATGTCTGGATGGATGGCTGGATGGAGGGATGGCTGGATGGTTGGCTGGCTGGAGGGATGGATGGATGGCTGGATTGATGGCTGGATGGTGGGGTGGCTGGATGGATGGCTGTCTGGAGGGATGGATGGATGGATTATTGGCTGGATGGATGGCTGGATGGAGGGATGGCTGTATGGGTGGTTGGCTGGAGGGATGGATGGATGGCTGGATGGACGGCTGGATGGAGGGATGGCTGGCTGGATGGCTGGCTGGAGGGATGGGTGGATGGATTGATGGCTGGATGGATGGCTGGATGGATGAATGGCTTGCTGGAGGGATGGAAGGATGGATGGATGGCTGGATGGATGGCTGGATGGATGGATGGCTGGTTGATTGGCTGGCTGGAGGGATGGATGGATGGATGGATGGCTGGATGGCTGGCTGGATGGATGGATGGCTGGATGGATGGCTGGATGGATGGATGGATGGATAGCTGGATGGATGGATGGCTGGATGGATGGATGGCTGGATGGCTGGAAGTCTGGATGGATGGATTGCTGGATGGATGGCTGGATGGATGGATGGATTGATGGATGGCTGGATGGATGGCTGGATGGAGGGATGGCTGGAAGGATGGCTGGCTGGAGTGACGAATGGATGGATGGCTGGATGGATGGCTATATGGCGGGATGGCTGGATGGAAGGCTGGTCGGATGGATGGATGGCTGGATGGATGGATGGATGGACGGATGGATGGAGGGATGGCTGGATGGATGGCTGGCTGGAGGGATGGATGGATGGATGGATGGCTGGATGGATGGCTGGATGAAGGAATGGCTGGATGGATGGATTGCTGAAGGGATGGATGGCTGGATGGATGGCTGGATGGATGGCTGGATGGATGGATGGCTGGATGGGCGATTGGCTGGAGGGATGGATGGATGGATGGCTGGATGGATGGCTGGCTGGAGGGATAGATGGATGATTGGATGGATGGCTGGATGGATGGCTGGATGGATGGATGGCTGGATGGATGGCTGGATGGATGGCTGGCTGGAGGGATGGCTGGATGGATGGATGGCTGGATGGATGGATGGCTGGATGGATGGCTGGCTGGACGGATGGATGGATGGATGGATGCATGGATGAATGGCTGGCTGGATGGATGGATGAATGGCTGGATGGATGGCTGGATGGATGGCTGGATGGATGGATGGACGGATGGATGGATGGCTGGATGGATGGCTGGCTGGAGGGATGGATGGATGGATGGTTCGATGGATGGATGGTTGGATGGATGGCTGGATGGATGGCTGGCTGGAGGGATGGAAGGATGGATGGAAGGCTGGATGGGCGGCTGGATGGATGGCTGGATGTCTGGATGGCTGGCTGGATGGATGGATGGCTGGTTGGCTGGATGGATGGATGGAAGGCTGGATGGATGGATGGATGGACGGATGGATGGAGGGATGGATGGATGGAGGGATGGCTGGATGGATGGCTGGATGGATGGATGGCTGGATGGATGGATGGCTGGATGGATGGCTGGCTGGAGGGATGGATGGATGGATGGATGCATGGATGAATGGCTGGCTGGATGGATGGATGAATGGCTGGATGGATGGCTGGATGGATGGCTGGATGGATGGATGGACGGATGGATGGATGGCTGGATGGATGGCGGGATGGATGGATGGCTGGATGGATGGCTGGCTGGAGGGATGGATGGCTGGCTGGAGGGATGGATGGATGGATGGATGCATGGATGAATGGCTGGCTGGATGGATGGATGGATGGCTGGAAGGATGGCTGGATGGATGGCTTAATGGAGAGATGGATGGATGGATGGGTGGCTGAATGGATGGCTGGATGGATGGATGTCCGAATGGATGGCTGGCTGGAGGGATAGATGGTTGGATGGATGGCTGGATGGATGTCTGGATGGATGGATGGCTGGATGGATGGCTGGCTGGAGGGATGGATGGATGGCTGGATGGATGGCTGGCTGGAGGGATGGATCGATGGATGGATGGCTGCATGGATGGCTGGATGGATGGCTGGATGGATTGCTGGCTGGAGGAATGGATGGATTAATGAATGGCTGGACGGATGGCTGGATGGATGGAAGGCTGGATGGATGGCTGGCTGGAGGTATGGATGGATGGCTGGCTGAATGGATGGCTAGATCGATGGATGGCTGGATGGATGGCTGGCTGGAGGAATGGAGTCATGGATGGATGGCCGGATGGACGGCTGGATGGAAGGACGGCTGGATGCATGGCTGGCTGGAGGGATGGATTGATGGATGGTTGGCTGGATGGCTGGCTGGATGGTTGGATGGCTCGATGGATGGCTGGCTGGAGGGATGGATGGATGGATGGATGGATGGCTGGATGGATGGCTGGATGGAGGGATGGCTGGATGGATGGCTGGCTGGACGGATGGATGGATGGATTATTGGCTGGATGGATGGCTGGATGGAGGGATGGCTGGATGGATGGCTGTATGGAGGGATGGCTGGATGGAAGGCTGGCTGGATGGATGGATGGCTGGATGGATGGATGGATGGACGGATGGATGGAGGGATGGCTGGATGGATATCTGGCTGGAGGGATGGATGGATGGATGGCTGGATGGAGGAATGGTTGGATGGATGAATTGCTGGAGGGATGGATGGCTGGATGGATGGCTGGATGGATGGCTGGATGGATGGGCAGCTGGATGGGCGATTGGCTGGAGGGATGGATGGATGGCTGGCTGGATGGATGGCTGGCTGGAGGGATGGATGGGTGGATGGATGGATGGCTGGATGGATGGCTGGATGGATGGATGGCTGGATGGATGGATGGCTGGAGTGATGGATGGGTGGATGTTTCGATGGATGGCTGGTTGGATGGATGGCTGGATGGATGGCTGGCTGCAGGGATTGAAGGATGGATGGATGGCTGGATGGATGGCAGGATGGATGGCTGGATGGACGGATGGATGGATGGATGGCTGGATGGATGGTTGGATGGATGGATGGATGGATGGATGGCTGGATGGTTGGCTGGATGGATGGATGGCTGGATGGATGGCTGGCTGGAGTGATAGATGGATGGATGGCTGGCTGGAGGGATGGCTGGATGGATGGCTGGTTGGATGGCTGGATAGATGGATGGCTGGATGGCTGGCTGGCTTGAGAGATGGATGGATGGATGGGTGGCTGGGTGGATGGCTGGATGGATGGATGTCCGGATGGTTGGCTGGCTGGAGGGATGGATGGATGGATGGATGGCTGGACGGATGTCAGGATGGATGGATGGCTGGATGGATGGCTGGCTGGAGGGATGGATGGATGGATGGATGGATGGCTGGATGGATGGCTGGATGGATGGATGGCTGGATGGATGACTGGCTGGAGGGATGGATTGATGGATGGCTGGATGGATGGCTGGATGGATGGCTGGATGGATTGTTTGCTGGAGGAATGGATGGATTAATGAATGGCTGGACGGATGGCTCGATGGATGGAAGGCTGGATGGATGGCTGGCTGGAGGGATGGATGGATGGATGGCTGAATGGATGGCTAGATCGAAGGATGGTTGGATGGATGGCTGGCTGGAGGAATGGAGTCATGGATGGTTGGCCGGATGGACGGCTGGATGGAAGGATGGCTGGATGCATGGCTGGCTGGAGGGATGGATTGATGGATGGATGGCTGGATGGCTGGCTGGATGGATGGATGGCTCGATGGATGGCTGGCTGGAGGGATGGATGGATGGATGTCTGGATGGATGGCTGGATGGAGGGATGGCTGGATGGTTGGCTGGCTGGAGGGATGGATGGATGGCTGGATTGATGGCTGGATGGTGGGGTGGCTGGATGGATGGCTGTCTGGAGGGATGGATGGATGGATTATTGGCTGGATATTTGGCTGGATGGAGGGATGGCTGTATGGGTGGTTGGCTGGAGGGATGGATGGATGGCTGGATGGACGGCTGGATGGAGGGATGGCTTGCTGGATGGCTGGCTGGAGGGATGGATGGATGGATTGATGGCTGGATGGATGGCTGGATGGAGGGATGGCTGGATGGAGGGATGGCTGGATGGATGGCTGGCTGGAGGGATGGATGGATGGATGAATGGCCGAATGGATGGCTGGATGGATGGCTGGCTGGAGGGATGGAAGGATGGATGGAAGGCTGGATGGACGGCTGGATGGATGGCTGGATGTCTGGATGGCTGGCTGGATGGATGGATGGCTGGTTGGCTGGATGGATGGATGGAAGGCTGGATGGATGGATGGATGGACGGATGGATGGAGGGATGGATGGATGGATGGATGGCTGGATGGATGGCTGGATGGATGGATGGCTGGATGGATGGATGGCTGGATGGATGGCTGGCTGGAGGGATGGATGGATGGATGGATGCATGGATGAATGGCTGGCTGGATGGATGGATGGATGGCTGGATGGATGGCTGGATGGATGGCTGGATGGATGGATGGACGGATGGATGGATGGCTGGATGGATGGCGGGATGGATGGATGGCTGGATGGATGGCTGGCTGGAGGGATGGATGGATGGATGGCTGGCTGGAGGGATGGATGGATGGATGGCTGGATGGATGGCTGGATAAATGGATGGCTGGATGGCTGGCTGGCTGGAGAGATGGATGGATGGATGGGTGGCTGAATGGATGGCTGGATGGATGGATGTCCGGATGGATGGCTGGCTGGAGGGATAGATGGTTGGATGGATGGCTGGATGGATGTCTGGATGGATGGATGGCTGGATGGATGGCTGGCTGGAGGGATGGATGGATGGATGGATGGCTGGATGGATGGCTGGCTGGAGGGATGGATGGATGGATGGATGGCTGCATGGATGGCTGGATGGATGGCTGGATGGATTGCTGGCTGGAGGAATGGATGGATTAATGAATGGCTGGACGGATGGCTGGATGGATGGAAGGCTGGATGGATGGCTGGCTGGAGGGATGGATGGATGGCTGGCTGAATGGATGGCTAGATCGATGGATGGCTGGATGGATGGCTTGCTGGAGGAATGGAGTCATGGATGGATGGCCGGATGGACGGCTGGATGGAAGGATGGCTGGATGCATGGCTGGCTGGAGGGATGGATTGATGGATGGTTGTCTGGATGGCTGGCTGGATGGATGGATGGCTCGATGGATGGCTGGCTGGAGGGATGGATGGATGGATGGATGGATTGCTGGATGGATGGCTGGAGGAGGGATGGCTGGATGGTTGGCTGGCTGGAGGAATGGATGGATGGCTGGATGGATGGCTGGATGGAGGGATGGCTGGATGGATGGCTGGCTGGAGGGATGGATGGATGGATTATTGGATGGATGGATGGCTGGAAGGAGGGATGGCTGGATGGGTGGCTGGCTGGAGGGATGGATGGATGGCTGGATGGATGGCTGGATGGAGGGATGTCTGGCTGGAGTGACGGATGGATGGATGGCTGGATGGATGGCTGTATGGAGGGATGGCTGGATGGAAGGCTGGATGGATGGATGGCTGGATGGATGGCTGGATGGAGGGATGGATTGATGGATGGATGGCTGGATGGATGGCTGGATGGATGGATGGCTGGATGGATGGCTGGCTGGAGGGATGGATGGATGGATGGATGGAGGGATAGCTGGATGGTTGGCTGGCTGAAGGGATGGAAGTATGGATGGATGGCTGGATGGATGTCTGGATGGAGGGATGGCTGGATGGATGGCTGGCTGGAGGGATGGATGGATGAATGGATGGTTGGATGGATGGCTGGATGGATGGATGGCTTAATGACTGGCTGGCTGGAGGGATGGATGGATGGATGGAGGGCTGGATGGATGGCTGGATCGATGGATGGCTGGATGTATGGCTGGCTGGAGGGATGGATGGATGGATGGATGGATGGCTGGATGGATAGCTGGATAGAGGGATGGCTGGATAGATGGCTGGCTGGAGGGATGGATGGATGGATGGATGGCTGGATGGATAGTTGAATGGATGGATGGCTGGAGGAATGGCTGGCTGGAGGGATGGATGGATGAATGGATGGCTGGATGGATGGCTGGATGGATGGATGGCTGGATGGATGACTGGCTGGAGGGATGGATGGATGGATGGATGGCTGCATGGATGGCTGGATGGATGGATGGCTGGATGGATGGCTGGCTGGAGGGATGGATGGATGGATGGATGGCTGGATGGATAGCTGGATGGATGGATGCCTGGATGGATGGATGGCTGGAGGGATGGATGGATGGATGGCTGGATGGATGGCTGGATGGATGGATGGCTGGATGGATGGATGGCTGGATGGACGGCTTGATGGATGGCTGGCTGGTGCTATGGATGAATGGATGGCTGAATGGATGGATGGCCGAATGGTTGGCTGGCTGGAGTGAAGGATGGATGGATGGATGGCTGAATGGATGGCTGGATGGATGGCATGATGGATGGATGGCTGGATGGATGGCTGGCTGGATGGATGGATTGATGGATGGATGGCTGGATGGATGGCTGGGTGGATGGATGGCTGGATGGATGGCAGGCTGAAGGAATGGATGGATGAATGGATGGCTGGATGGACGGCTGGATGGATGGATGGCTGGACGGATGGCTGGCTTAAGGGATGGATTGAAGAATGGATGGCTGGATGGATAGCTGGATGGATGGCTGGCTGGATGGCTGGCTGGTGGGATGGATGGATGGCTGGATGGAGGGATGGCTGGATGGTTGGCTGGCTGGAGGGATCGATGGATGGGTGGATGGCTGGATGGATGGCTGGAAGGATGGATGGCTGGACGGATGGCTGGCTTAATGGATGGATTGATGGATGGATGGCTGGATGGATAGCTGGATGGATGGCTGGATGGATGGCTGGCTGGTGGGATGGATGGATGGATGGCTGGATGGAGGGATGGCTGGATGGTTGGCTGGCTGGAGGGATCGATGGATGGATGGATGGCTGGATGGATGGCTGGAAGGAGGGATGGCTGGATGGATGGCTGGCTGGAGGGATGGATGGCTGGATGGATGGCTGGATGGACGGATGGATGGATGGCTTAATGACTGGCTGGCTGGAGGGATGGATGGATGGATGGATGACTGGATGGATGGCTGGAAGAATGGGTGGCTGAATGTATGGCTGGCTGGAGAGATGGATGAATGTTTGGATGGCTGGATGGATGGTTGGATGGAGGGATAGCTGGATGGATGACTGGCTGGAGGGATGGATGGATGGATGGATGGCTGGATGGGTGGCTGTATGGATGGATGGCTGGATGGATGGATGGCTGGAGGGAAGGATGGATGGATGGATGGCTCGATGGATGGCTGGATGGATGGATGGCTGGATGGATGGCTGGCTGGAGGGACGGATGGATGGCTGGATGGATGGTTGGATGGATGGATGGCTGGATGGATGGCTGGCAGGAGGGATGGATGGATGGATGGATGGTTGGATGGATGGCTGGATGGATGGATGGCTGGATGGATGGCTTGCTGGAGGGATGGATGAATGGATGTCTGGATGGATGGATGGCCGAATGGATGTCTGGCTGATGGGATGGATGGATGGATGGATGGCTAAATGGATGGCTGGATGGATGGATGGCTGGTTGGATGGTTCGCTGGAGGGATGGATGAATGGATAGATGGCTGGATGGATGGCGGGATGGCTGGTTGGCTGGATGGGTGGCTGGCTGGGCGGATGGATTGATGGATGGATGGCTGAATGGATGGCTGGATGGATGGATGAATGGATGGCTGGCCGGCTGGAGGTATGGATGGATGGATGAATGGCTGGATGGATGGCTGGATGGAGAGATGGATGAATGCATGGATGGCGGGATGGATGGCTGGATGGACGGATGGCTGGATTGATGGCTGGCTGGAGGGATGAATGGATGGATGGCTGGATGGATGGCTATATGGCGGGATGGCTGGATGGAAGGCTGGCCGGATGGATGGATGGCTGGATGGATGGATGGATGGACGGATGGATGGAGGGATGGCTGGATGGATGGCTGGCTGGAGGGATGGCTGGATTGATGGCTGGCTGGAGGGATGAATGGATGGATGGCTGGATGGATGGCTATATGGCGGGATGGCTGGATGGAAGGCTGGCCGGATGGATGGATGGCTGGATGGATGGATGGATGGACGGATGGATGGAGGGATGGCTGGATGGATGGCTGGCTGGAGGGATGGATGGATGGATGGATGGCTGGATGGATGGCTGGATGAAGGAATGGCTGGATGGATGGATTGCTGGAGGGATGGATGGCTGGATGGATGGCTGGATGGATGGCTGGATGGATGGATGGCTGGATGGGCGATTGGCTGGAGGGATGGATGGATGGATGGATGGATGGATGGCTGGCTGGAGGGATGGATGGATGGTTGGATGGATGGCTGGATGGATGGCTGGGTGGATGGATGGCTGGATGGATGGAAGACTGGAGTGATGGATGGGTGGATGGTTCGATGGATGGATGGTTGGATGGATGGCTGGATGGATGGCTGGCTGGAGGGATGGAAGGATGGATGGAAGGCTGGATGGGCGGCTGGATGGATGGCTGGATGTCTGGATGGCTGGCTGGATGGATGGATGGCTGGTTGGCTGGATGGATGGATGGAAGGCTGGATGGATGGATGGATGGACGGATGGATGGAGGGATGGATTGATGGAGGGATGGCTGGATGGATGGCTGGATGGATGGATGGCTGGATGCATGGATGGCTGGATGGATGGCTGGCTGGAGGGATGGATGGATGGATGGATGCATGGATGAATGGCTGGCTGGATGGATGGATGGATGGCTGGATGGATGGCTGGATGGATGGCTGGATGGATGGATGGACGGATGGATGGATGGCTGGATGGATGGCGGGATGGATGGATGGCTGGATGGATGGCTGGCTGGAGGGATGGATGGATGGATGGCTGGCTGGAGGGATGGATGGATGGATGGATGCATGGATGAATGGCTGGCTGGATGGATGGATGGATGGCTGGATGGATGGCTGGATGGATGGCTTAATGGAGAGATGGATGGATGGATGGGTGGCTGAATGGATGGCTGGATGGATGGATGTCCGGATGGATGGCTGGCTGGAGGGATAGATGGTTGGATGGATGGCTGGATGGATGTCTGGATGGATGGATGGCTGGATGGATGGCTGGCTGGAGGGATGGATGGATGGATGGATGGCTGGATGGATGGCTGGCTGGAGGGATGGATCGATGGATGGATGGCTGCATGGATGGCTGGATGGATGGCTGGATGGATTGCTGGCTGGAGGAATGGAAGGATTAATGAATGGCTGGACGGATGGCTGGATGGATGGAAGGCTGGATGGATGGCTGGCTGGAGGGATGGATGGATGGCTGGCTGAATGGATGGCTAGATCGATGGATGGCTGGATGGATGGCTGGCTGGAGGAATGGAGTCATGGATGGATGGCCGGATGGACGGCTGGATGGAAGGACGGCTGGATGCATGGCTGGCTGGAGGGATGGATTGATGGATGGTTGGCTGGATGGCTGGCTGGATGGATGGATGGCTGGATGGATGGCTGGCTGGAGGGAAGGATGGATGGATGGATGGCTGAATGGACGGCTGGATGGATGGATGGCTTGATGGATGGCTGGCTAGATCGATTGATGGATGGATGGCTGGCTGGAGGGATGGAGTCATGGATGGATGTCTGGATGGATGGCTGGATGGAAGGATGGCTGGATGCATGGCTGGCTGGAGGAATGGACTGATGGATGGATGGCTGGATGGTTGGCTGGATGGATGGCTGGCTGGATGGATGGATGGATGGCTGGATGGATGGCTGGAAGGATGGATGGCTGGATGGATGGCTGGCTGGAGAGATGGATGGATGGATGGATGGATGGCTGGACGGATGGATGGCTGGATGGATGGCTGGCTGGAGGGATGGATGGATGGATGGTTGCTGGATGGATGGCTGAATGGATGGCTGGATGGATGGATGAATGGATGGCTGGCCGGCTGGAGGTATGGATGGATGGATGAATGGCTGGATGGATGGCTGGATGGAGAGATGGATGAATGCATGGATGGCGGGATGGATGGCTGGATGGACGGATGGCTGGATGTTTGGCTGGCTGGAGGGATGGATGGATGGCTGGATGGAGGGATGGCTGGATGGATGGCTGGCTGGACGGATGGATGGATGGATTATTGGCTGGATGGATGGCTGGATGGAGGGATGGCTGGATGGATGGCTGTATGGAGGGATGGCTGGATGGAAGGCTGGCTGGATGGATGGATGGCTGGATGGATGGACGGATGGATGGAGGGATGGCTGGATGGATATCTGGCTGGAGCGATGGATGGATGGATGACTGGATGGAGGAATGGTTGGATGGATGAATTGCTGGAGGGATGGATGGCTGGATGGATGGCTGGATGGATGGCTGGATGGATGGGCGGCTGGATGGGCGATTGGCTGGAGGGATGGATGGATGGCTGGCTGGATGGATGGCTGGCTGGAGGGATGGATGGATGGATGGATGGATGGCTGGATGGATGGCTGGATGGATGGATGGTTGGATGGATGGATGGCTGGAGTGATGGATGGGTGGATGGTTCGATGGATGGCTGGTTGGATGGATGTCCGGATGGTTGGCTGGCTGGAGGGATGGATGGATGGATGGATGGCTGGACGGATGTCAGGATGGATGGATGGCTAGATGGATGGCTGGCTGGAGGGATGGATGGATGGATGGATGGCTGGATGGATGGCTGGATGGATGGATGGCTGGATGGATGACTGGCTGTAGGGATGGATTGATGGATGGATGGATGGATGGCCGGATGGATGGCTGCATGGATTGTTTGCTGGAGGAATGGATGGATTAATGAATGGCTGGACGGATGGCTGGATGGATGGAAGGCTGGATGGATGGCTGGCTGGAGGGATGGATGGATGGATGGCTGAATGGATGGCTAGATCGAAGGATGGTTGGATGGATGGCTGGCTGGAGGAATGGAGTCATGGATGGTTGGCCGGATGGACGGCTGGATGGAATGATGGCTGGATGCATGGCTGGCTGGAGGGATGGATTGATGGATGGATGGCTGGATGGCTGGCTGGATGGATGGATGGCACGATGGATGGCTGGCTGGAGGGATGGATGGATGGATGTCTGGATGGATGGCTGGATGGAGGGATGGCTGGATGGTTGGCTGGCTGGAGGGATGGATGGATGGCTGGATTGATGGCTGGATGGTGGGGTGGCTGGATGGATGGCTGTCTGGAGGGATGGATGGATGGATTATTGGCTGGATGGATGGCTGGATGGAGGGATGGCTGTATGGGTGGTTGGCTGGAGGGATGGATGGATGGCTGGATGGACGGCTGGATGGAGGGATGGCTGGCTGGATGGCTGGCTGGAGGGATGGATGGATGGATTGATGGCTGGATGGATGGCTGGATGGAGGGATGGCTGGATGGATGGCTGGCTGGAGGGATGGATGGATGGATGAATGGCCGAATGGATGGCTGGATGGATGGCTGGCTGGAGGGATGGAAGGATGGATGGAAGGCTGGATGGACGGCTGGATGGGTGGCTGGATGTCTGGATGGCTGGCTAGATGGATGGATGGCTGGTTGGCTGGATGGATGGATGGAAGGCTGGATGGATGGATGGATGGACGGATGGATGGAGGGATGGATGGATGGATGGATGGATGGCTGGATGGATGGCTGGATGGATGGATGGCTGGATGGATGGATGGCTGGATGGATGGCTGGCTGGAGGGATGGATGGATGGATGGATGCATGGATGAATGGCTGACAGGATGGATGGATGGATGGCTGGATGGATGGCTGGATGGATGGCTGGATGGATGGATGGACGGATGGATGGATGGCTGGATGGATGGCGGGATGGATGGATGGCTGGATGGATGGCTGGCTGGAGGGATGGATGGATGGATGGCTGGCTGGAGGGATGGGTGGATGGATGGCTGGATGGATGGCTGGATAAATGGATGGCTGGATGGCTGGCTGGCTGGAGAGATGGATGGATGGATGGGTGGCTGAATGGATGGCTGGATGGACGGATGTCCGGATGGATTTCTGGCTGGAGGGATAGATGGTTGGATGGATGGCTGGATGGATGTCTGGATGGATGGATGGCTGGATGGATGGCTGGCTGGAGGGATGGATGGATGGATGGATGGCTGGATGGATGGCTGGCTGGAGGGATGGATGGATGGATGGATGGCTGGATGGATGGCTGGATGGATGGCTGGATGGATTGCTGGCTGGAGGAATGGATGGATTAATGAATGGCTGGACGGATGGCTGGATGGATGGAAGGCTGGATGGATGGCTGGCTGGAGGGATGGATGGATGGCTGGCTGAATGGATGGCTAGATCGATGGATGGCTGGATGGATGGCTTGCTGGAGGAATGGAGTCATGGATGGATGGCCGGATGGACGGCTGGATGGAAGGATGGCTGGATGCATGGCTGGCTGGAGGGATGGATTGATGGATGGTTGTCTGGATGGCTGGCTGGATGGATGGATGGCTCGATGGATGGCTGGCTGGAGGGATGGATGGATGGATGGATGGATGGATGGCTGGATGGATGGCTGGATGGAGGGATGGCTGGATGGTTGGCTGCCTGGAGGAATGGATGGATGGCTGGATGGATGGCTGGATGGAGGGATGGCTGGATGGATGGCTGGCTGGAGGGATGGATGGATGGATTATTGGCTGGATGGATGGCTGGAAGATGGGATGGCTGGATGGGTGGCTGGCTGGAGGGATGGATGGATGGCTGGATGGATGGCTGGATGGAGGGATGTCTGGCTGGAGTGACGGATGGATGGATGGCTGGATGGATGGCTGTATGGAGGGATGGCTGGATGGAAGGCTGGATGGCTGGATGGCTGGATGGATGGCTGGCTGGAGGGATGGATTGATGGATGGATGGCTGGATGGATGGCTGTATGGATGGATGGCTGGATGGATGGCTGGCTGGAGGGATGGATGGATGGATGGATGGAGGGATAGCTGGATGGTTGGCTGGCTGGAGGGATTGAAGGATGGATGGATGGCTGGATGGATGTCTGGATGGAGGGATGGCTGGATGGATGGCTGGCTGGAGGGATGGATGGATGAATGGATGGCTGGATGGATGGCTGGATGGATGGATGGCTTAATGACTGGCTGGCTGGAGGGATGGATGGATGGATGGAGGGCTGGATGGATGGCTGGATCGATGGATGGCTGGATGTATGGCTGGCTGGAGGGATGGATGGATGGATGGCTGGATGGATAGCTGGATAGAGGGATGGCTGGATAGATGGCTGGCTGGAGGGATGGATGGATGGATGGATGGCTGGATGGATAGCTGAATGGATGGATGGCTGGAGGAATGGCTGGCTGGAGGGATGGATGGATGAATGGATGGCTGGATGGATGGCTGGATGGAAGGATGGCTGGATGGATGACTGGCTGGAGGGATGGATGGATGGATGGATGGCTGCATGGATGGCTGGATGGATGGATGGCTGGATGGATGGCTGGCTGGAGGGATGGATGGATGGATGGATGGCTGGATGGATAGCTGGATGGATGGATGCCTGGATGGATGGATGGCTGGAGGGATGGATGGATGGATGGCTGGATGGATGGCTGGATGGATGGATGGCTGGATGGATGGATGGCTGGATGGACGGCTTGATGGATGGCTGGCTGGTGCTATGGATGAATGGATGGCTGAATGGATGGCTGGCCGAATGGTTGGCTGGCTGGAGTGAAGGATGGAAGGATGGATGGCTGAATGGATGGCTGGATGGATGGCAGGATGGATGGATGGCTGGATGGATGGCTGGCTGGATGGATGGATTGATGGATGGATGGCTGGATGGATGGCTGGATGGATGGATGGCTGGATGGATGGCAGGCTGAAGGAATGGATGGATGAATGGATGGCTGGATGGACGGCTGGATGGATGGATGGCTGGACGGATGGCTGGCTTAAGGGATGGATTGAAGAATGGATGGCTGGATGGATAGCTGGATGGATGGCTGGATGGATGGCTGGCTGGTGGGATGGATGGATGGATGGATGGCTGGATGGAGGGATGGCTGGATGGTTGGCTGGCTGGAGGGATCGATGGATGTGTGGATGGCTGGATGGATGGCTGGAAGGAGGGATGGCTGGACGGATGGCTGGCTTAAGGGATGGATTGATGGATGGATGGCTGGATGGATAGCTGGATGGATGGCTGGATGGATGGCTGGCTGGTGGGATGGATGGATGGATGGCTGGATGGAAGGATGTCTGGATGGATGGCTGGCTGGAGGGATCGATGGATGGATGGATGGCTGGATGGATGGCTGGAAGGAGGGATGGCTGGATGGATGGCTGGCTGGAGGGATGGATGGCTGGATGGATGGCTGGATGGACGGATGGATGGATGGATGGCTTAATGACTGGCTGGCTGGAGGGATGGATGGATGGATGGATGACTGGATGGATGGCTGGAAGAATGGATGGCTGAATGTATGGCTGGCTGGAGAGATGGATGAATGGTTGGATGGCTGGATGGATGGTTGGATGGAGGGATGGCTGGATGGATGACTGGCTGGAGGGATGGATGGATGGATGGATGGCTGGATGGGTGGCTGTATGGATGGATGGCTGGATGGATGGCTGGCTGGAGGGAAGGATGGATGGATGGATGGCTCGATGGATGGCTGGATGGATGGATGGCTGGATGGATGGCTGGCTGGAGGGACGGATGGATGGCTGGATGGATGGTTGGATGGATGGATGGCTGGATGGATGGCTGGCAGGAGGGATGGATGGATGGATGGATGGCTGGATGGATGGCTGGATGGATGGATGGCTGGATGGATGGCTTGCTGGAGGGATGGATGAATGGATGTCTGGATGGATGGATGGCCGAATGGATGTCTGGCTGCTGGGATGGATGGATGGATGGATGGCTAAATGGATGGCTGGATGGATGGATGGCTGGTTGGATGGTTCGCTGGAGGGATGGATGAATGGATAGATGGCTGGATGGATGGCGGGATGGCTGGTTGGCTGGATTGGTGGCTGGCTGGGCGGATGGATTGATGGATGGATGGCTGAATGGATGGCTGGATGGATGGATGAATGGATGGCTGGCCGGCTGGAGGTATGGATGGATGGATGAATGGCTGGATGGATGGCTGGATGGAGAGATGGATGAATGCATGGATGGCTGGATGGATGGCTGGATGGACGGATGGCTGGATTGATGGCTGGCTGGAGGGATGAATGGATGGATGGCTGGATGGATGGCTGGATGGATGAATGGCTGGATGAATGGCTTGCTGGAGGGATGGATGGATGGCTGGATGGATGGCTGGATGGATGGATGGCTGGATGATTGGCTGGCTGGAGGGATGGATGGATGGATGGATGGCTGGATGGATGGCTGGATGGATGGATGGCTGGATGGATGGCTGGATGGATGGATGGATGGATAGCTGGATGGATGGATGGCTGGATGGATGGATGGCTGGATGGCTGGAAGTCTGGATGGATGGATTGCTGGATGGATGGCTGGATGGATGGATGGATGGATGGATGGCTGGATGGATGGCTGGATGGAGGGATGGCTGGAAGGATGGCTGGCTGGAGTGACGAATGGATGGATGGCTGGATGGATGGCTATATGGCGGGATGGCTGGATGGAATGCTGGCCGGATGGATGGATGGCTGGATGGATGGATGGATGGACGGATGGATGGAGGGATGGCTGGATGGATGGCTGGCTGGAGGGATGGATGGATGGATGGATGGCTGGATGGATGGCTGGACGAAGGAATGGCTGGATGGATGGATTGCTGGAGGGATGGATGGCTGGATGGATGGCTGGATGCATGGCTGGATGGATGGATGGCTGGATGGGCGATGGGCTGGAGGGATGGATGGATGGATGGCTGGATGGATGGCTGGCTGGAGGGATGGATGGATGGTTGGATGGATGGCTGGATGGATGGCTGGATGGATGGATGGCTGGATGGATGGAAGAATGGAGTGATGGATGGGTGGATGGTTCGATGGATGGATGGTTGGAATGATGGCTGGATGGATGGCTGGCTGGAGGGATGGAAGGATGGATGGAAGGCTGGATGGGCGGCTGGATGGATGGCTGGATGTCTGGATGGCTGGCTGGATGGGTGGATGGCTGGTTGGCTGGATGGATGGATGGAAGGCTGGATGGATGGATGGATGGACGGATGGATGGAGGGATGGATGGATGGAGGGATGGCTGGATGGATGGCTGGATGGATGGATGGCTGGATGGATGGATGGCTGGATGGATGGCTGGCTGGAGGGATGGATGGATGGATGGATGCATGGATGAATGGCTGGCTGGATGGATGGATGGATGGCTGGATGGATGGCTGGATGGATGGCTGGATGGATGGATGGACGGATGGATGGATGGCTGGATGGATGGCGGGATGGATGGATGGCTGGATGGATGGCTGGCTGGAGGGATGGATGGATGGATGGCTGGCTGGAGGGATGGATGGATGGATGGATGCATGGATGAATGGCTGGCTGGATGGATGGATGGATGGCTGGATGGATGGCTGGATGGATGGCTTAATGGAGAGATGGATGGATGGATGGGTGGCTGAATGGATGGCTGGATGGATGGATGTCCGGATGGATGGCTGGCTGGAGGGATAGATGGTTGGATGGATGGCTGGATGGATGTCTGGATGGATGGATGGCTGGATGGATGGCTGGCTGGAGGGATGGATGGATGGATGGATGGCTGGATGGATGGCTGACTGGAGGGATGGATCGATGGATGGATGGCTGGATGGATGGCTGGATGGATTGCTGGCTGGAGGAATGGATGGATTAATGAATGGCTGGACGGATGGCTGGATGGATGGAAGGCTGGATGGATAGCTGGCTGGAGGGATGGATGGCTAGATCGATGGATGGCTGGATGGATGGCTGGCTGGAGGAATGGAGTCATGGATGGATGGCCGGATGGACGGCTGGATGGAAGGACGGCTGGATGCATGGCTGGCTGGAGGGATGGATTGATGGATGGTTGGCTGGATGGCTGGCTGGATGGATGGATGGCTCGATGGATGGCTGGCTGGAGAGATGGATGGATGGATGGATGGATGGCTGGATGGATGGCTGGATGGAGGGATGGCTGGATGTTTGGCTGGCTGGAGGGATGGCTGGATGGCTGGATGGAGGGATGGCTGGATGGATGGCTGGCTGGAGGGATGGATGGATGGATTATTGGCTGGATGGATGGCTGGATGGAGGGATGGCTGGATGGATGGCTGTATGGAGGGATGGCTGGATGGAAGGCTGGCTGGATGGATGGATGGCTGGATGGATGGATGGATGGACGGATGGATGGAGGGATGGCTGGATGGATATCTGGCTGGAGGGATGGATGGATGGATGGATGGCTGGATGGATGGCTGGATGGAGGAATGGTTGGATGGATGAATTGCCGGAGGGATGGATGGCTGGATGGATGGCTGGATGGATGGCTGGATCGATGGACGGCTGGATGGGCGATTGGCTGGAGGGATGGATGGAAGGCTGGCTGGATGGATGGCTGGCTGGAGGGATGGATGGATGGATGGCTGGATGGATGGCTGGATGGATGGATGGCTGGATGGATGGATGGCTGGAGTGATGGATGGGTGCATGGTTCGATGGATGGCTGGTTGGATGGATGGCTGGATGGATGGCTGGCTGGAGGGATTGAAGGATGGATGGATGGCTGGATGGATGGCAGGATGGATGGCTGGATGGACGGATGGATGGATGGATGGCTGCATGGATGGCTGGATGGATGGATGGATGGATGGCTGGATGGATGGCTGGATGGATGGATGGCTGGATGGATGGCTGGCTGGAGGGATAGATGGATGGATGGCTGGCTGGAGGGATGGCTGGATGGATGGCTGGTTGGATGGCTGGATAGATGGATTGCTGAATGGCTGGCTGGCTTGAGAGATGGATGGATGGATGGGTGGCTGGGTGGATGGCTAGATGGATGGATGTCCGGATGGTTGGCTGGCTGGAGGGATGGATGGATGGATGGATGGCTGGACGGATGTCAGGATGGATGGATGGCTGGATGGATGGCTGGCTGGAGGGATGGATGGATGGATGGATGGCTGGATGGATGGCTGGATGGATGGATGGCTGGATGGATGACTGGCTGGAGGGATGGATTGATGGATGGCTGGATGGATGGCTGGATGGATGGCTGGGTGGATTGTTTGCTGGAGGAATGGATGGATTAATGAATGGCTGGACGGATGGCTGGATGGATGGAAGGCTGGATGGATGGCTGGCTGGAGGAATGGATGGATGGATGGCTGAATGGATGGCTAGATCGAAGGATGGTTGGATGGATGGCCGGCTGGAGGAATGGAGTCATGGATGGTTGGCCGGATGGACGGCTGGATGGAAGGATGGCTGGATGCATGGCAGGCTGGAGGGATGGATTGATGGATGGATGGCTGGCTGGATGGATGGATGGCTCGATGGATGGCTGGCTGGAGGGATGGATGGATGGATGGCTGGATGGATGGCTGGATGGAGGGATGGCTGGATGGTTGGCTGGCTTGAGGGATGGATGGATGGCTGGATTGATGGCTGGATGGATGGATGGTTGGATGGATGGCTGGATGGATGGCTGGATGGATGGATGGCTGGATGGATGGAAGAATGGAGTGATGGATGGGTGGATGGTTCGATGGATGGATGGTTGGAATGATGGCTGGATGGATGGCTGGCTGGAGGGATGGAAGGATGGATGGAAGGCTGGATGGGCGGCTGGATGGATGGCTGGATGTCTGGATGGCTGGCTGGATGGGTGGATGGCTGGTTGGCTGGATGGATGGATGGAAGGCTGGATGGATGGATGGATGGACGGATGGATGGAGGGATGGATGGATGGAGGGATGGCTGGATGGATGGCTGGATGGATGGATGGCTGGATGGATGGATGGCTGGATGGATGGCTGGCTGGAGGGATGGATGGATGGATGGATGCATGGATGAATGGCTGGCTGGATGGATGGATGGATGGCTGGATGGATGGCTGGATGGATGGCTGGATGGATGGATGGACGGATGGATGGATGGCTGGATGGATGGCGGGATGGATGGATGGCTGGATGGATGGCTGGCTGGAGGGATGGATGGATGGATGGCTGGCTGGAGGGATGGATGGATGGATGGATGCATGGATGAATGGCTGGCTGGATGGATGGATGGATGGCTGGATGGATGGCTGGATGGATGGCTTAATGGAGAGATGGATGGATGGATGGGTGGCTGAATGGATGGCTGGATGGATGGATGTCCGGATGGATGGCTGGCTGGAGGGATAGATGGTTGGATGGATGGCTGGATGGATGTCTGGATGGATGGATGGCTGGATGGATGGCTGGCTGGAGGGATGGATGGATGGATGGATGGCTGGATGGATGGCTGACTGGAGGGATGGATCGATGGATGGATGGCTGGATGGATGGCTGGATGGATTGCTGGCTGGAGGAATGGATGGATTAATGAATGGCTGGACGGATGGCTGGATGGATGGAAGGCTGGATGGATAGCTGGCTGGAGGGATGGATGGCTAGATCGATGGATGGCTGGATGGATGGCTGGCTGGAGGAATGGAGTCATGGATGGATGGCCGGATGGACGGCTGGATGGAAGGACGGCTGGATGCATGGCTGGCTGGAGGGATGGATTGATGGATGGTTGGCTGGATGGCTGGCTGGATGGATGGATGGCTCGATGGATGGCTGGCTGGAGAGATGGATGGATGGATGGATGGATGGCTGGATGGATGGCTGGATGGAGGGATGGCTGGATGTTTGGCTGGCTGGAGGGATGGCTGGATGGCTGGATGGAGGGATGGCTGGATAGATGGCTGGCTGGAGGGATGGATGGATGGATTATTGGCTGGATGGATGGCTGGATGGAGGGATGGCTGGATGGATGGCTGTATGGAGGGATGGCTGGATGGAAGGCTGGCTGGATGGATGGATGGCTGGATGGATGGATGGATGGACGGATGGATGGAGGGATGGCTGGATGGATATCTGGCTGGAGGGATGGATGGATGGATGGATGGCTGGATGGATGGCTGGATGGAGGAATGGTTGGATGGATGAATTGCTGGAGGGATGGATGGCTGGATGGATGGCTGGATGGATGGCTGGATCGATGGACGGCTGGATGGGCGATTGGCTGGAGGGATGGATGGAAGGCTGGCTGGATGGATGGCTGGCTGGAGGGATGGATGGATGGATGGCTGGATGGATGGCTGGATGGATGGATGGATGGCTGGATGGATGGATGGCTGGAGTGATGGATGGGTGCATGGTTCGATGGATGGCTGGTTGGATGGATGGCTGGATGGATGGCTGGCTGGAGGGATTGAAGGATGGATGGATGGCTGGATGGATGGCAGGATGGATGGCTGGATGGACGGATGGATGGATGGATGGCTGCATGGATGGCTGGATGGATGGATGGATGGATGGCTGGATGGATGGCTGGATGGATGGATTGCTGGATGGATGGCTGGCTGGAGGGATAGATGGATGGATGGCTGGCTGGAGGGATGGCTGGATGGATGGCTGGTTGGATGGCTGGATAGATGGTTTGCTGAATGGCTGGCTGGCTTGAGAGATGGATGGATGGATGGGTGGCTGGGTGGATGGCTAGATGGATGGATGTCCGGATGGTTGGCTGGCTGGAGGGATGGATGGATGGATGGATGGCTGGACGGATGTCAGGATGGATGGATGGCTGGATGGATGGCTGGCTGGAGGGATGGATGGATGGATGGATGGCTGGATGGATGGCTGGATGGATGGATGGCTGGATGGATGACTGGCTGGAGGGATGGATTGATGGATGGCTGGATGGATGGCTGGATGGATGGCTGGGTGGATTGTTTGCTGGAGGAATGGATGGATTAATGAATGGCTGGACGGATGGCTGGATGGATGGAAGGCTGGATGGATGGCTGGCTGGAGGAATGGATGGATGGATGGCTGAATGGATGGCTAGATCGAAGGATGGTTGGATGGATGGCCGGCTGGAGGAATGGAGTCATGGATGGTTGGCCGGATGGACGGCTGGATGGAAGGATAGCTGGATGCATGGCAGGCTGGAGGGATGGATTGATGGATGGATGGCTGGCTGGATGGATGGATGGCTCGATGGATGGCTGGCTGGAGGGATGGATGGATGGATGGCTGCATGGATGGCTGGATGGAGGGATGGCTGGATGGTTGGCTGGCTTGAGGGATGGATGGATGGCTGGATTGATGGCTGGATGGTGGGGTGGCTGGATGGATGGCTGGCTGGAGGGATGGATGGATGGATTATTGGCTGGATGTATGTCTGGATGGAGGGATGGCTGTATGGGTGGATGGCTGGAGGGATGGATGGATGGCTGGATGGACGGCTGGATGGAGGGATGGCTGGCTGGATGGCTGGCTGGAGGGATGGATGGATGGATGGATGGCTGGATGGATAGCTGAATGGATGGATGGCTGGAGGAATGGCTGGCTGGTGGGATGGATGGATGAATGGATGGCTGGATGGATGGCTGGATGGATGGATGGCTGGATGGATGACTGGCTGGAGGGATGAATGGATGGATGGATGGCTGCATGGATGGCTGGATGGATGGATGGCTGGATGGATGGCTGGCTGGAGGGATGGATGGATGGATGGATGGCTGGATGGATAGCTGGATGGATGGATGCCTGGATGGATGGATGGCTGGAGGGATGGATGGATGGATGGCTGGATGGATGGCTGGATGGATGGATGGCTGGATGGATGGATGGCTGGATGGACGGCTTGATGGATGGCTGGCTGGTGCTATGGATCAATGGATGGCTGAATGGATGGATGGCCGAATGGTTGGCTGGCTGGAGTGAAGGATGGATGGATGGATGGCTGAATGGATGGCTGGATGGATGGCAGGATGGATGGATGGCTGGATGGATGGCTGGCTGGATGGATGGGTTGATGGTTGGATGGCTGGATGGATGGCTGGATGGATGGATGGCTGGATGGATGGCAGGCTGAAGGAATGGATGGATGAATGGATGGCTGGATGGACGGCTGGATGGATGGATGGCTGGACGGATGGCTGGCTTAAGGGATGGATTGAAGAATGGATGGCTGGATGGATAGCTGGATGGATGGCTGGATGGATGGCTGGCTGGTGGGATGGATGGATGGATGGATGGCTGGATGGAGGGATGGCTGGATGGTTGGCTGGCTGGAGGGATCGATGGATGGGTGAATGGCTGGATGGATGGCTGGAAGGAGGGATGGCTGGACGGATGGCTGGCTTAAGGGATGGATTGATGGATGGATGGCTGGATGGATAGCTGGATGGATGGCTGGATGGATGGCTGGCTGGTGGGATGGATGGATGGATGGCTGGATGGAGGGATGTCTGGATGGTTGGCTGGCTGGAGGGATCGATGGATGGATGGATGGCTGGATGGATGGCTGGAAGGAGGGATGGCTGGATGGATGGCTGGCTGGAGGGATGGATGGCTGGATGGATGGCTGGATGGGCGGATGGATGGATGGATGGCTTAATGACTGGCTGGCTGGAGGGATGGATGGATGGATGGATGACTGGATGGATGGCTGGAAGAATGGATGGCTGAATGTATGGCTGGCTGGAGAGATGGATGAATGGTTGGATGGCTGGATGGATGGTTGGATGGAGGGATGGCTGGATGGATGACTGGCTGGAGGGATGGATGGATGGATGGATGGCTGGATGGGTGGCTGTATGGATGGATGGCTGGATGGATGGCTGGCTGGAGGGAAGGATGGATGGATGGATGGCTCGATGGATGGCTGGATGGATGGATGGCTGGATGGATGGCTGGCTGGAGGGACGGATGGATGGCTGGATGGATGGTTGGATGGATGGATGGCTGGATGGATGGCTGGCAGGAGGGATGGATGGATGGATGGATGGCTGGATGGATGGCTGGATGGATGGATGGCTGGATGGATGGCTTGCTGGAGGGATGGATGAATGGATGTCTGGATGGATGGATGGCCGAATGGATGTCTGGCTGATGGGATGGATGGATGGATGGATGGCTAAATGGATGGCTGGATGGATGGATGGCTGGTTGGATGGTTCGCTGGAGGGATGGATGAATGGATAGATGGCTGGATGGATGGCGGGATGGCTGGTTGGCTGGATTGGTGGCTGGCTGGGCGGATGGATTGATGGATGGATGGCTGAATGGATGGCTGGATGGATGGATGAATGGATGGCTGGCCGGCTGGAGGTATGGATGGATGGATGAATGGCTGGATGGATGGCTGGATGGAGAGATGGATGAATGCATGGATGGCTGGATGGATGGCTGGATGGACGGATGGCTGGATTGATGGCTGGCTGGAGGGATGAATGGATGGATGGCTGGATGGATGGCTGGATGGATGAATGGCTGGATGAATGGCTTGCTGGTGGGATGGATGGATGGATGGATGGCTGGATGGATGGCTGGATGGATGCATGGCTGGATGATTGGCTGGCTGGAGGGATGGATGGATGGATGGATAGCTGGATGGATGGCTGGATGGATGGATGGCTGGATGGATGGCTGGATGGATGGATGGATGGATAGCTGGATGGATGGATGGCTGGATGGATGGATGGCTGGATGGCTGGAAGTCTGGATGGATGGATTGCTGGATGGATGGCTGGATGGATGGATGGATGGATGGATGGCTGGATGGATGGCTGGATGGAGGGATGGCTGGAAGGATGGCTGGCTGGAGTGACGAATGGATGGATGGCTGGATGGATGGCTATATGGCGGGATGGCTGGATGGAATGCTGGCCGGATGGATGGATGGCTGGATGGATGGATGGATGGACGGATGGATGGAGGGATGGCTGGATGGATGGCTGGCTGGAGGGATGGATGGATGGATGGATGGCTGGATGGATGGCTGGATGAAGGAATGGCTGGATGGATGGATTGCTGGATGGATGGATGGCTGGATGGATGGCTGGATGCATGGCTGGATGGATGGATGGCTGGATGGGCGATTGGCTGGAGGGATGGATGGATGGATGGCTGGATGGATGGCTGGCTGGAGGGATGGATGGATGGTTGGATGGATGGCTGGATGGATGGCTGGGTGGATGGATGGCTGGATGGATGGAAGAATGGAGTGATGGATGGGTGGATGGTTCGATGGATGGATGGTTGGAATGATGGCTGGATGGATGGCTGGCTGGAGGGATGGAAGGATGGATGGAAGGCTGGATGGGCGGCTGGATGGATGGCTGGATGTCTGGATGGCTGGCTGGATGGGTGGATGGCTGGTTGGCTGGATGGATGGATGGAAGGCTGGATGGATGGATGGATGGACGGATGGATGGAGGGATGGATGGATGGAGGGATGGCTGGATGGATGGCTGGATGGATGGATGGCTGGATGGATGGATGGCTGGATGGATGGCTGGCTGGAGGGATGGATGGATGGATGGATGCATGGATGAATGGCTGGCTGGATGGATGGATGGATGGCTGGATGGATGGCTGGATGGATGGCTGGATGGATGGATGGACGGATGGATGGAAGGCTGGATGGATGGCGGGATGGATGGATGGCTGGATGGATGGCTGGCTGGAGGGATGGATGGATGGATGGCTGGCTGGAGGAATGGATGGATGGATGGATGCATGGATGAATGGCTGGCTGGATGGATGGATGGATGGCTGGATGGATGGCTTAATGGAGAGATGGATGGATGGATGGGTGGCTGAATGGATGGCTGGATGGATGGATGTCCGGATGGATGGCTGGATGGAGGGATAGATGGTTGGATGGATGGCTGGATGGATGTCTGGATGGATGGATGGCTGGATGGATGGCTGGCTGGAGGGATGGATGGATGGATGGATGGCTGGATGGATGGCTGACTGGAGGGATGGATGGATGGCTGGATGGATGGCTGGATGGATGGCTGGATGGATTGCTGGCTGGAGGAATGGATGGATTAATGAATGGCTGGACGGATGGCTGGATGGATGGAAGGCTGGATGGATAGCTGGCTGGAGGGATGGATGGATGGCTGGCTGAATGGATGGCTAGATCGATGGATGGCTGGATGGATGGCTGGCTGGAGGAATGGACTCATGGATGGATGGCCGGATGGACGGCTGGATGGAAGGACGGCTGGATGCATGGCTGGCTGGAGGGATGGATTGATGGATGGTTGGCTGGATGGCTGGCTGGATGGATGGATGGCTCGATGGATGGCTGGCTGGAGAGATGGATGGATGGTTGGATGGATGGCTGGATGGATGGCTGGATGGAGGGATGGCTGGATGTTTGGCTGGCTGGAGGGATGGCTGGATGGCTGGATGGAGGGATGGCTGGATGGATGGCTGGCTGGAGGGATGGATGGATGGATTATTGGCTGGATGGATGGCTGGATGGAGGGATGGCTGGATGGATGGCTGTATGGAGGGATGGCTGGATGGAAGGCTGGCTGGATGGATGGATGGCTGGATGGATGGATGGATGGACGGATGGATGGAGGGATGGCTGGATGGATATCTGGCTGGAGGGATGGATGGATGGATGGATGGCTGGATGGATGGCTGGATGGAGGAATGGTTGGATGGATGAATTGCTGGAGGGATGGATGGCTGGATGGATGGCTGGATGGATGGCTGAATCGATGGACGGCTGGATGGGCGATTGGCTGGAGGGATGGATGGATGGCTGGCTGGATGGATGGCTGGCTGGAGGGATGGATGGATGGATGGCTGGATGGATGGCTGGATGGATGGATGGCTGGATGGATGGATGGCTGGAGTGATGGATGGGGGGATGGTTCGATGGATGGCTGGTTGGATGGATGGCTGGATGGATGGCTGGCTGGAGGGATTGAAGGATGGGTGGATGGCTGGATGGATGGCAGGATGGATGGCTGGATTGACGGATGGATGGATGGATGGCTGCATGGATGGCTGGATGGATGGATGGATGGATGGATGGATGGCTGGATGGATGGCTGGATGGATGGATGGCTGGATGGATGGCTGGCTGGAGGGATAGATGGATGGATGGCTGGCTGGAGGGATGGCTGGATGGATGGCTGGTTGGATGGCTGGATAGATGGATGGCTGAATGGCTGGCTGGCTTGAGAGATGGATGGATGGATGGGTGGCTGGGTGGATGGCTAGCTGGATGGATGTTCGGATAGTTGGCTGGCTGGAGGGATGGATGGATGGATGGATGGCTGGACGGATGTCAGGATGGATGGATGGCTGGATGGATGGCTGGCTGGAGGGATGGATGGATGGATGGATGGCTGGATGGATGGCTGGATGGATGGATGGCTGGATGGGTGACTGGCTGGAGGGATGGATTGATGGATGGCTGGATGGATGGCTGGATGGATGGCTGGATGAATTGTTTGCTGGAGGAATGGATGGATTAATGAATGGCTGGACGGATGGCTGGATGGATGGAAGGCTGGATGGATGGCTGGCTGGAGGGATGGATGGATGGATGGCTGAATGGATGGCTAGATCGAAGGATGGTTGGATGGATGGCTGGCTGCAGGAATGGAGTCATGGATGGTTGGCCGGATGGACGGCTGGATGGAAGGATGGCTGGATGCATGGCTGGCTGGACGGATGGATTGATGGACGGATGGCTGGCTGGATGGATGGATGGCTCGATGGATGGCTGGCTGGAGGGATGGATGGATGGATGGCTGGATGGATGGCTGGATGGAGGGATGGCTGGATGGTTGGCTGGCTTGAGGGATGGATGGATGGCTGGATTGATGGCTGGATGGTGGGGTGGCTGGATGGATGGCTGGCTGGAGGGATGGATGGATGGATTATTGGCTGGATGTATGTCTGGATGGAGGGATGGCTGTATGGGTGGATGGCTGGAGGGATGGATGGATGGCTGGATGGACGGCTGGATGGAGGGATGGCTGGCTGGATGGCTGGCTGGAGGGATGGATGGATGGATTGATGGCTGGATGGATGGCTGGATGGAGGGATGGCTGGATGGATGGCTGGCTGGAGGGATGGATGGATGGATGAATGGCCGAATGGATGGCTGGATGGATGGCTGGCTGGAGGGATGGAAGGATGGATGGAAGGCTGGATGGACGGCTGGATGGATGGCTGGATGTCTGGATGGCTGGCTGGATGGATGGATGGCTGGATGGCTGGATGGATGGATGGAAGGCTGGATGGATGGATGGATGGACGGATGGATGGAGGGATGGATGGATGGATGGATGGCTGGATGGATGGCTGGATGGATGGATGGCTGGATGGATGGATGGCTGGATGGATGGCTGGCTGGAGGGATGGATGGATGGATGGATGCATGGATGAATGGCTGGCTGGATGGATGGATGGCTGGATGGATGGCTGGATGGATGGCTGGATGGCTGGATGGACTGATGGATGGATGGCTGGATGGATGGCGGGATGGATGGATGGCTGGATGGATGGCTGGCTGGAGGGATGGATGGATGGATGGCTGGCTGGAGGGATGGATGGATGGATGGATGGCTGGATAAATGGATGGCTGGATGGCTGGCTGGCTGGAGAGATGGATGGGTGGCTGAATGGATGGATGGATGTCCGGATGGATGGCTGGCTGGAGGGATAGATGGTTGGATGGATGGCTGGATGGATGTCTGGATGGATGGATGGCTGGATGGATGGCTGGCTGGAGGGATGGATGGATGGATGGATGGCTGGATGGATGGCTGGCTGGAGGGATGGATGGATGGATGGATGGCTGGATGGATGGCTGGATGGATGGCTGGATGGATTGCTGGCTGGAGGAATGGATGGATTAATGAATGGCTGGACGGATGGCTGGATGGATGGAAGGCTGGATGGATGGCTGGCTGGAGGGATGGATGGATGGCTGGCTGAATGGATGGCTAGATCGATGGATGGCTGGATGGATGGCTTGCTGGAGGAATGGAGTCATGGATGGATGGCCGGATGGACGGCTGGATGGAAGGATGGCTGGATGCATGGCTGGCTGGAGGGATGGATTGATGGATGGTTGTCTGGATGGCTGGCTGGATGGATGGATGGCTCGATGGATGGCTGGCTGGAGGGATGGATGGATGGATGAATGGATGGCTGGATGGATGGTTGGATGGAGGGATGGATGGATGGCTGGATGGATGGCTGGATGGAGGGATGGCTGGATGGATGGCTGGCTGGAGGGATGGATGGATGGATTATTGGCTGGATGGATGGCTGGATGGAGGGATGGCTGGATGGGTGGCTGGCTGGAGGGATGGATGGATGGCTGGATGGATGGCTGGATGGAGGGATGACTGGCTGGAGTGACGGATGGATGGATGGCTGGATGGATGGCTGTATGGAGGGATGGCTGGATGGAAGGCTGGATGGATGGATGGCTGGATGGATGGATGGATGGACGGATGGATGGAGGGATGGCAGGATGGATATCTGGCTGGAGGGATGGATGGATGGATGGATGGCTGGATGGATGGCTGGATGGAGGAATGTTTGGATGGATGGATTGCTGGAGGGATGGATGGCTGGATGGATGGCTGGATGGATGGCTGGATGGATGGACGGCTGGATGGGCGATTGGCTGGAGGGATGGATGGATGGATGGCTGGATGGATGGCTGGCTGGAGGGATGGATGGATGGATGGATGGATGGATGGATGGATGGCTGGATGGATGGCTGGATGGATGGATGGCTGGATGGATGGATGGCTGGAGTGATGGATGGGTGGATGGTTCGATGGATGGCTGGTTGAATGGATGGCTGGATGGATGGCTGTCTGGAGGGATTGAAGGATGGATGGATGGCTGGATGGATGGCTGGATGGATGGCTGGATGGACGGATGGATGGATGGATGGATGGCTGGATGGATGGCTGGATGGATGGATGGATGGATGGATGGCTGGCTGGAGGGATAGATGGATGGATGGCTGGCTGGAGGGATGGTTGGATGGATGGCTGGCTGGATGGCTGGATAGATGGATGGCTAGATGGCTGGCTGGCTGGAGAGATGGATGGATGGATGGGTGGCTGGGTGGATGGCTGGATGGATGGATGTCCGGATGGTTGGCTGGCTGGAGGGATGGATGGATGGCTGGATGGATGTCTGGATGGATGGATGGCTGGATGGATGGCTGGCTGGAGGGATGGATGGATGGATGGATGGCTGGATGGATGGCTGGATGGATGGATGGCTGGATGGATGGCTGGCTGGAGGGATGGATGGATGGATGGCTGGATGGATGGCTGGATGGATGGCTGGATGGATTGTTTGCTGGAGGAATGGATGGATTAATGAATGGCTGGACGGATGGCTGGATGGATGGAAGGCTGGATGGATGGCTGGCTGGAGGGATGGATGGCTGAATGGATGGCTAGATCGATGGGTGGTTGGATGGATGGCTGGCTGGAGGAATGGAGTCATGGATGGATGGCCGGATGGACGGCTGGATGGAAGGATGGCTGGATGCATGGCTTGCTGGAGGGATGGATTGATGGATGGATGGCTGGATGGCTGGCTGGGTTGATGGATGACTCGATGGGTGGCTGGCTGGACGGATGGATGGATGGATGGCTGGATGGATGGCTGGATGGAGGGATGGCTGGATGGATGGCTGGCTGGAGGGATGGATGGATGGCTGGATTGATGGCTGGATGGTGGGGTGGCTGGATGGATGGCTGGCTGGAGGGACGGATGGATGGATTATTGGCTGGATGGATGGCTGGATAGAGGGATGGCTGTATGGGTGGCTGGCTGGAGGGATGGATGGATGGCTGGATGGACGGCTGGATGGAGGGATAGCTGGCTGGATGGATGACTGGATGGATGGCTGGAAGAATGGATGGCTGAATGTATGGCTGGCTGGAGAGATGGATGAATGGTTGGATGGCTGGATGGATGGTTGGATGGAGGGATGGCTGGATGGATGACTGGCTGGAGGGATGGAAGGATGGATGGATGGCTGGATGGGTGGCTGTATGGATGGATGGCTGGATGGATAGCTGGCTGGAGGGAAGGATGGATGGATGGATGGCTGGCTGGAGGGATGGAAGGATGGATGGAAGGCTGGATGGACGGCTGGATGGATGGCTGGATGTCTGGATTGCTGGCTGGATGGATGGATGGCTGGATGGATGGCTGGCTGGAGGGATGGATGGATGGATGGCTGAATGGATGGCTAGATCGAAGGATGGTTGGATGGATGGCTGGCTGGAGGAATGGAGTCATGGATGGTTGGCCGGATGGACGGCTGGATGGAAGGATGGCTGGATGCATGGCTGGCTGGAGGGATGGATTGATGGATGGATGGCTGGCTGGATGGATGGATGGCTCGATGGATGGCTGGCTGGAGGGATGGATGGATGGATGGCTGGATGGATGGCTGGATGGAGGGATGGCTGGATGGTTGGCTGGCTTGAGGGATGGATGGATGGCTGGATTGATGGCTGGATGGTGGGGTGGCTGGATGGATGGCTGGCTGGAGGGATGGATGGATGGATTATTGGCTGGATGTATGTCTGGATGGAGGGATGGCTGTATGGGTGGATGGCTGGAGGGATGGATGGATGGCTGGATGGACGGCTGGATGGAGGGATGGCTGGCTGGATGGCTGGCTGGAGGGATGGATGGATGGATTGATGGCTGGATGGATGGCTGGATGGAGGGATGGCAGAATGGATGGCTGGCTGGAGGGATGGATGGATGGATGAATGGCCGAATGGATGGCTGGATGGATGGCTGGCTGGAGGGATGGAAGGATGGATGGAAGGCTGGATGGACGGCTGGATGGATGGCTGGATGTCTGGATGGCTGGCTGGATGGATGGATGGCTGGATGGCTGGATGGATGGATGGAAGGCTGGATGGATGGATGGATGGACGGATGGATGGAGGGATGGATGGATGGATGGATGGCTGGATGGATGGCTGGATGGATGGATGGCTGGATGGATGGATGGCTGGATGGATGGCTGGCTGGAGGGATGGATGGATGGATGGATGCATGGATGAATGGCTGGCTGGATGGATGGATGGCTGGATGGATGGCTGGATGGATGGCTGGATGGCTGGATGGACTGATGGATGGATGGCTGGATGGATGGCGGGATGGATGGATGGCTGGATGGATGGCTGGCTGGAGGGATGGATGGATGGATGGCTGGCTGGAGGGATGGATGGATGGATGGATGGCTGGATAAATGGATGGCTGGATGGCTGGCTGGCTGGAGAGATGGATGGGTGGCTGAATGGATGGCTGGATGGATGGATGTCCGGATGGATGGCTGGCTGGAGGGATAGATGGTTGGATGGATGGCTGGATGGATGTCTGGATGGATGGATGGCTGGATGGATGGCTGGCTGGAGGGATGGATGGATGGATGGATGGCTGGATGGATGGCTGGCTGGAGGGATGGATGGATGGATGGATGGCTGGATGGATGGCTGGATGGATGGCTGGATGGATTGCTGGCTGGAGGAATGGATGGATTAATGAATGGCTGGACGGATGGCTGGATGGATGGAAGGCTGGATGGATGGCTGGCTGGAGGGATGGATGGATGGCTGGCTGAATGGATGGCTAGATCGATGGATGGCTGGATGGATGGCTTGCTGGAGGAATGGAGTCATGGATGGATGGCTGGATGGACGGCTGGATGGAAGGATGGCTGGATGCATAGCTGGCTGGAGGGATGGATTGATGGATGGTTGTCTTGATGGCTGGCTGGATGGATGGATGGCTCGATGGATGGCTGGCTGGAGGGATGGATGGATGGATGAATGGATGGCTGGATGGATGGTTGGATGGAGGGATGGATGGATGGCTGGATGGATGGCTGGATGGAGGGATGGCTGGATGGATGGCTGGCTGGAGGGATGGATGGATGGATTATTGGCTGGATGGATGGCTGGATGGAGGGATGGCTGGATGGGTGGCTGGCTGGAGGGATGGATGGATGGCTGGATGGATGGCTGGATGGAGGGATGACTGGCTGGAGTGACGGATGGATGGATGGCTGGATGGATGGCTGTATGGAGGGATGGCTGGATGGAAGGCTGGATGGATGGATGGCTGGATGGATGGATGGATGGACGGATGGATGGAGGGATGGCAGGATGGATATCTGGCTGGAGGGATGGATGGATGGATGGATGGCTGGATGGATGGCTGGATGGAGGAATGGTTGGATGGATGGATTGCTGGAGGGATGGATGGCTGGATGGATGGCTGGATGGATGGCTGGATGGATGGACGGCTGGATGGGCGATTGGCTGGAGGGATGGATGGATGGATGGCTGGATGGATGGCTGGCTGGAGGGATGGATGGATGGATGGATGGATGGATGGCTGGATGGATGGCTGGATGGATGGATGGCTGGATGGATGGATGGCTGGAGTGATGGATGGGTGGATGGTTCGATGGATGGCTGGTTGAATGGATGGCTGGATGGATGGCTGGCTGGAGGGATTGAAGGATGGATGGATGGCTGGATGGATGGCTGGATGGATGGCTGGATGGACGGATGGATGGATGGATGGATGGCTGGATGGATGGCTGGATGGATGGATGGATGGATGGATGGCTGGCTGGAGGGATAGATGGATGGATGGCTGGCTGGAGGGATGGCTGGATGGATGGCTGGCTGGATGGCTGGATAGATGGATGGCTAGATGGCTGGCTGGCTGGAGAGATGGATGGATGGATGGGTGGCTGGATGGATGGCTGGATGGATGGATGTCCGGATGGTTGGCTGGCTGGAGGGATGGATGGATGGCTGGATGGATGTCTGGATGGATGGATGGGTGGATGGATGGCTGGCTGGAGGGATGGATGGATGGATGGATGGCTGGATGGATGGCTGGATGGATGGATGGCTGGATGGATGGCTGGCTGGAGGGATGGATGGATGGATGGCTGGATGGATGGCTGGATGGATGGCTGGATGGATTGTTTGCTGGAGGAATGGATGGATTAATGAATGGCTGGACGGATGGCTGGATGGATGGAAGGCTGGATGGATGGCTGGCTGGAGGGATGGATGGCTGAATGGATGGCTAGATCGATGGGTGGTTGGATGGATGGCTGGCTGGAGGAATGGAGTCATGGATGGATGGCCGGATGGACGGCTGGATGGAAGGATGGCTGGATGCATGGCTGGCTGGAGGGATGGATTGATGGATGGATGGCTGGATGGCTGGCTGGGTTGATGGATGGCTCGATGGGTGGCTGGCTGGACGGATGGATGGATGGATGGCTGGATGGATGGCTGGATGGAGGGATGGCTGGATGGTTGGCTGGCTGGAGGGATGGATGGATGGCTGGATTGATGGCTGGATGGTGGGGTGGCTGGATGGATGGCTGGCTGGAGGGATGGATGGATGGATTATTGGCTGGATGGATGGCTGGATAGAGGGATGGCTGTATGGGTGGCTGGCTGGAGGGATGGATGGATGGCTGGATGGACAGCTGGATGGAGGGATAGCTGGCTGGATGGATGACTGGATGGATGGCTGGAAGAATGGATGGCTGAATGTATGGCTGGCTGGAGAGATGGATGAATGGTTGGATGGCTGGATGGATGGTTGGATGGAGGGATGGCTGGATGGATGACTGGCTGGAGGGATGGATGGATGGATGGATGGCTGGATGGGTGGCTGTATGGATGGATGGCTAGATGGATGGCTGGCTGGAGGGAAGGATGGATGGATGGCTGGCTGGAGGGATGGAAGGATGGATGGAAGGCTGGATGGACGGCTGGATGGATGGCTGGATGTCTGGATGGCTGGCTGGATGGATGGATGGCTGGTTGGCTGGATGGATGGATGGAAGGCTGGATGGATGGATGGATGGACGGATGGATGGAGGGATGGATATATGGATGGATGGCTGGATGGATGGCTGGATGGATGGATGGCTGGATGGATGGATGGCTGGATGGATGGCTGGCTGGAGGGATGGATGGATGGATGGATGCTTGGATGAATGGCTGGCTGGATGGATGGATGGATGGATGGCTGGATGGATGGCTGGATGGATGGCTGGATGGATGGATGGACGGATGGATGGATGGCTGGATGGATGGCGGGATGGATGGATGGCTGGATGGATGGCTGGCTGGAGGGATGGATGGATGGATGGCTGGCTGGAGGGATGGATGGATGGATGGCTGGATGGATGGCTGGATAGATGGATGGCTGGATGGCTGGCTGGCTGGAGAGATGGAGGGATGGAGGGGTGGCTGGATGGATGTCTGGATGGATGGATGGCTGGATGGATGGCTGGCTGGAGGGATGGATGGTTGGATGGCGGGATGGATGGATGGCTGGATGGATGGCTGGCTGGAGGGATGGATGGATGGATGGCTGGATGGATGGCTGGATAAATGGATGGCTGGATGGCTGGCTGGCTGGAGAGATGGATGGATGGATGGGTGGCTGAATGGATGGCTGGATGGATGGATGTCCGGATGGATGGCTGGCTGGAGGGATAGATGGTTGGATGGATGGCTGGATGGATGTCTGGATGGATGGATGGCTGGATGGATGGCTGGCTGGAGGGATGGATGGATGGATGGATGGCTGGATGAATGGCTGGCTGGAGGGATGGATGGATGGATGGATGGCTGGATGGATGGCTGGATGGATGGCTGGATGGATTGCTGGCTGGAGGAATGGATGGATTAATGAATGGCTGGACGGATGGCTGGAGGGATGGATGGATGGCTGGCTGAATGGATGGCTAGATCGATGGATGGCTGGATGGATGGCTTGCTGGAGGAATGGAGTCATGGATGGATGGCCGGATGGACGGCTGGATGGAAGGATGGCTGGATGCATGGCTGGCTGGAGGGATGGATTGATGGATGGTTGTCTGGATGGCTGGCTGGATGGATGGATGGCTCGATGGATGGCTGGCTGGAGGGATGGATGGATGGATGAATGGATGGCTGGATGGATGGCTGGATGGAGGGATGGCTGGATGGTTGGCTGGCTGGAGGAATGGAAGGATGGCTGGATGGATGGGTGGATGGAGGGATGGCTGGATGGATGGCTGGCTGGAGGGATGGATGGATGGATTATTGGCTGGATGGATGGCTGGATGGAGGGATGGCTGGATGGGTGGCTGGCTGGAGGGATGGATGGATGGCTGGATGGATGGCTGGATGGAGGGATGACTGGCTGGAGTGACGGATGGATGGATGGCTGGATGGATGGCTGTATGGAGGGTTGGCTGGATGGAAGGCTGGATGGATGGATGGCTGGATGGATGGATGGATGGACGGATGGATGGAGGGATGGCAGGATGGATATCTGGCTGGAGGGATGGATGGATGGATGGATGGCTGGATGGATGGCTGGATGGAGGAATGGTTGGATGGATGGATTGCTGGAGGGATGGATGGCTGGATGGATGGCTGGATGGATGGCTGGATGGATGGACGGCTGGATGGGCGATTGGCTGGAGGGATGGATGGATGGATGGCTGGATGGATGGCTGGCTGGAGGGATGGATGGATGGATGGATGGATGGATGGATGGATGGCTGGATGGATGGCTGGATGGATGGATGGCTGGATGGATGGATGGCTGGAGTGATGGATGGGTGGATGGTTCGATGGATGGCTGGTTGAATGGATGGCTGGATGGATGGCTGGCTGGAGGGATTGAAGGATGGATGGATGGCTGGATGGATGGCTGGATGGATGGCTGGATGGACGGATGGATGGATGGATGGATGGCTGGATGGATGGCTGGATGGATGGATGGATGGATGGATGGCTGGCTGGAGGGATAGATGGATGGATGGCTGGCTGGAGGGATGGCTGGATGGATGGCTGGCTGGATGGCTGGATAGATGGATGGCTAGATGGCTGGCTGGCTGGAGAGATGGATGGATGGATGGGTGGCTGGGTGGATGGCTGGATGGATGGATGTCCGGATGGTTGGCTGGCTGGAGGGATGGATGGATGGCTGGATGGATGTCTGGATGGATGGATGGCTGGATGGATGGCTGGCTGGAGGGATGGATGGATGGATGGATGGCTGGATGGATGGCTGGATGGATGGATGCCTGGATGGATGGCTGGCTGGAGGGATGGATGGATGGATGGCTGGATGGATGGCTGGATGGATGGCTGGATGGATTGTTTGCTGGAGGAATGGATCGATTAATGAATGGCTGGACGGATGGCTGGATGGATGGAAGGCTGGATGGATGGCTGGCTGGAGGGATGGATGGCTGAATGGATGGCTAGATCGATGGGTGGTTGGATGGATGGCTGGCTGGAGGAATAGAGTCATGGATGGATGGCCGGATGGACGGCTGGATGGAAGGATGGCTGGATGCATGGCTGGCTGGAGGGATGGATTGATGGATGGATGGCTGGATGGCTGGCTGGGTTGATGGATGGCTCGATGGGTGGCTGGCTGGACGGATGGATGGATGGATGGCTGGATGGATGGCTGGATGGAGGGATGTTTGGCTGGCTGGAGGGATGGATGGATGGCTGGATTGACGGCTGGATGGTGGGGTGGCTGGATGGATGGCTGGCTGGAGGGATGGATGGATGGATTATTGGCTGGATGGATGGCTGGATAGAGGGATGGCTGTATGGGTGGCTGGCTGGAGGGATGGATGGATGGCTGGATGGACGGCTGGATGGAGGGATAGCTGGCTGGATGGATGACTGGAATGATGGCTGGAAGAATGGATGGCTGAATGTATGGCTGGCTGGAGAGATGGATGAATGGTTGGATGGCTGGATGGATGGTTGGATAGAGGGATGGCTGGATGGATGACTGGCTGGAGGGATGGATGGATGGATGGATGGCTGGATGGGTGGCTGTATGGATGGATGGCTGGATGGATGGCTGGCTGGAGGGAAGGATGGATGGATGGATGGCTGGCTGGAGGGATGGAAGGATGGATGGAAGGCTGGATGGACGGCTGGATGGATGGCTGGATGTCTGGATGGCTGGCTGGATGGATGGATGGCTGGTTGGCTGGATGGATGGATGGAAGGCTGGATGGATGGATGGATGGACGGATGGATGGAGGGATGGATATATGGATGGATGGCTGGATGGATGGCTGGATGGATGGATGGCTGGATGGATGGATGGCTGGATGGATGGCTGGCTGGAGGGATGGATGGATGGATGGATGCATGGATGAATGGCTGGCTGGATGGATGGATCGATGGCTGGATGGATGGCTGGATGGATGGCTGGATGGATGGATGGACGGATGGATGGATGGTTGGATGGATGGCGGGATGGATGGATGGCTGGATGGATGGCTGGCTGGAGGGAGGGATGGATGGATGGCTGGCTGGAGGGATGGATGGATGGATGGATGCATGGATGAATGGCTGGCTGGATGGATGGATGGATGGCTGGATGGATGGCTGGATGGATGGCTTAATGGAGAGATGGATGGATGGATGGGTGGCTGAATGGATGGCTGGATGGATGGATGTCCGGATGGATGGCTGGCTGGAGGGATAGATGGTTGGATGGATGGCTGGATGGATGTCTGGATGGATGGATGGCTGGATGGATGGCTGGCTGGAGGGATGGATGGATGGATGGATGGCTGGATGGATGGCTGACTGGAGGGATGGATCGATGGATGGATGGCTGGATGGATGGCTGGATGGATGGCTGGATGGATTGCTGGCTGGAGGAATGGATGGATTAATGAATGGCTGGACGGATGGCTGGATGGATGGAAGGCTGGATGGATAGCTGGCTGGAGGGATGGATGGATGGCTGGCAGAATGGATGGCTAGATCGATGGATGGCTGGATGGATGGATGGCTGGAGGAATGGAGTCATGGATGGATGGCCGGATGGACGGCTGGATGGAAGGACGGCTGGATGCATGGCTGGCTGGAGGGATGGATTGATGGATGGTTGGCTGGATGGCTGGCTGGATGGATGGATGGATCGATGGATGGCTGGCTGGAGAGATGGATGGATGGATGGATGGATGGCTGGATGGATGGCTGGATGGAGGGATGGCTGGATGTTTGGCTGGCTGGAGGGATGGCTGGATGGCTGGATGGAGGGATGGCTGGATGGATGGCTGGCTGGAGGGATGGATGGATGGATTATTGGCTGGATGGATGGCTGGATGGAGGGATGGCTGGATGGATGGCTGTATGGAGGGATGGCTGGATGGAAGGCTGGCTGGATGGATGGATGGCTGGATGGATGGATGGATGGACGGATGGATGGAGGGATGGATGGATGGATATCTGGCTGGAGGGATGGATGGATGGATGGATGGCTGGATGGATGGCTGGATGGAGGAATGGTTGGATGGATGAATTGCTGGAGGGATGGATGGCTGGATGGATGGCTGGATGGATGGCTGGATCGATGGACGGCTGGATGGGCGATTGGCTGGAGGGATGGATGTATGGCTGGCTGGATGGATGGCTGGCTGGAGGGATGGATGGATGGATGGCTGGATGGATGGCTGGATGGATGGATGGCTGGATGGATGGATGGCTGGAGTGATGGATGGGTGGATGGTTCGATGGATGGCTGGTTGGATGGATGGCTGGATGGATGGCTGGCTGGAGGGATTGAAGGATGGATGGATGGCTGGATGGATGGCAGGATGGATGGCTGGATGGACGGATGGATGGATGGATGGCTGCATGGATGGCTGGATGGATGGATGGATGGATGGATGGATGGCTGGATGGATGGCTGGATGGATGGATGGCTGGATGGATGGCTGGCTGGAGGGATAGATGGATGGATGGCTGGCTGGAGGGATGGCTGGATGGATGGCTGGTTGGATGGCTGGATAGATGGATGGCTGAATGGCTGGCTGGCTTGAGAGATGGATGGATGGATGGGTGGCTGGGTGGATGGCTAGATGGATGGATGTCCGGATGGTTGGCTGGCTGGAGGGATGGATGGATGGATGGATGGCTGGACGGATGTCAGGATGGATGGATGGCTGGATGGATGGCTGGCTGGAGGGATGGATGGATGGATGGATGGCTGGATGGATGGCTGGATGGATGGATGGCTGGATGGATGACTGGCTGGAGGGATGGATTGATGGATGGCTGGATGGATGGCTGGATGGATGGCTGGATGGATTGTTTGCTGGAGGAATGGATGGATTAATGAATGGCTGGACGGATGGCTGGATGGATGGAAGGCTGGATGGATGGCTGGCTGGAGGGATGGATGGATGGATGGCTGAATGGATGGCTAGATCGAAGGATGGTTGGATGGATGGCTGGCTGGAGGAATGGAGTCATGGATGGTTGGCCGGATGGACGGCTGGATGGAAGGATGGCTGGATGCATGGCTGGCTGGAGGGATGGATTAATGGATGGATGGCTGGCTGGATGGATGGATGGCTCGAAGGATGGCTGGCTGGAGGGATGGATGGATGGATGGCTGGATGGATGGCTGGATGGAGGGATGGCTGGATGGTTGGCTGGCTTGAGGGATGGATGGATGGCTGGATTGATGGCTGGATGGTGGGGTGGCTGGATGGATGGCTGGCTGGAGGGATGGATGGATGGATTATTGGCTGGATGTATGTCTGGATGGAGGGATGGCTGTATGGGTGGATGGCTGGAGGGATGGATGGATGGCTGGATGGACGGCTGGATGGAGGGATGGCTGGCTGGATGGCTGGCTGGAGGGATGGATGGATGGATTGATGGCTGGATGGATGGCTGGATGGAGGGATGGCTGGATGGATGGCTGGCTGGAGGGATGGATGGATGGATGAATGGCCGAATGGATGGCTGGATGGATGGCTGGCTGGAGGGATGGAAGGATGGATGGAAGGCTGGATGGACGGCTGGATGGATGGCTGGATGTCTGGATGGCTGGCTGGATGGATGGATGGCTGGATGGCTGGATGGATGGATGGAAGGCTGGATGGATGGATGGATGGACGGATGGATGGAGGGATGGATGGATGGATGGATGGCTGGATGGATGGCTGGATGGATGGATGGCTGGATGGATGAATGGCTGGATGGATGGCTGGCTGGAGGGATGGATGGATGGATGGATGCATGGATGAATGGCTGGCTGGATGGATGGATTGCTGGATGGATGGCTGGATGGATGGCTGGATGGCTGGATGGACTGATGGATGGATGGCTGGATGGATGGCGGGATGGATGGATGGCTGGATGGATGGCTGGCTGGAGGGATGGATGGATGGATGGCTGGCTGGAGGGATGGATGGATGGATGGATGGCTGGATAAATGGATGGCTGGATGGCTGGCTGGCTGGAGAGATGGATGGATGGATGGGTGGCTGAATGGATGGCTGGATGGATGGATGTCCGGATGGATGGCTGGCTGGAGGGATAGATGGTTGGATGGATGGCTGGATGGATGTCTGGATGGATGGATGGCTGGATGGATGGCTGGCTGGAGGGATGGATGGATGGATGGCTGGATGGATAGATGGCTGGAGGGATGGATGGATGGATGGATGGCTGGATGGATGGCTGGATGGATGGCTGGATGGATTGCTGGCTGGAGGAATGGATGGATTAATGAATGGCTGGACGGATGGCTGGATGGATGGAAGGCTGGATGGATGGCTGGCTGGAGGGATGGATGGATGGCTGGCTGAATGGATGGCTAGATCGATGGATGGCTTGATGGATGGCTTGCTGGAGGAATGGAGTCATGGATGGATGGCCGGATGGACGGCTGGATGGAAGTATGGCTGGATGCATGGCTGGCTGGAGGGATGGATTGATGGATGGTTGTCTGGATGGCTGGCTGGATGGATGGATGGCTCGATGGATGGCTGGCTGGAGGGATGGATAAATGGATGAATGGATGGCTGGATGGATGGCTGGATGGAGGGATGGCTGGATGGTTGGCTGGCTGGAGGAATTGATGGATGGCTGGATGGATGGCTGGATGGAGGGATGGCTGGATCGATGGCTGGCTGGAGGGATGGATGGATGGATTATTGGCTGGATGGATGGCTGGATGGAGGGATGGCTGGATGGGTGGCTGGCTGGAGGGATGGATGGATGGCTGGATGGATGGCTGGATGGAGGGATGACTGGCTGGAGTGACGGATGGATGGATGGCTGGATGGATGGCTGTATGGAGGGATGGCTGGATGGAAGGCTGGATGGATGGATGGCTGGATGGATGGATGGATGGACGGATGGATGGAGGGATGGCAGGATGTATATCTGGCTGGAGGGATGGATGGATGGATGGATGGCTGGATGGATGGCTGGATGGAGGAATGGTTGGATGGATGGATTGCTGGAGGGATGGATGGCTGGATGGATGGCTGGATGGATGGCTGGATGGATGGCTGGATGGATGGACGGCCGGATGGGCGATTGGCTGGAGGGATGGATGGATGGATGGCTGGATGGATGGCTGGCTGGAGGGATGGATGGATGGATGGATGGATGGATGGATGGCTGGATGGATGGCTGGATGGATGCATGGCTGGATGGATGGATGGCTGGAGTGATGGATGGGTGGATGGTTCGATGGATGGCTGGTTGAATGGATGGCTGGATGGATGGCTGGCTGGAGGGATTGAAGGATGGATGGATGGCTGGATGGATGGCTGGATGGATGGCTGGATGGACGGATGGATGGATGGATGGATGGCTGGATGGACGGCTGGATGGATGGATGGATGGATGGATGGCTGGCTGGAGGGATAGATGGATGGATGGCTGGCTGGAGGGATGGCTGGATGGATGGCAGGCTGGATGGCTGGATAGATGGATGGCTAGATGGCTGGCTGGCTGGAGAGATGGATGGATGGATGGGTGGCTGGGTGGATGGCTGGATGGATGGATGTCCGGATGGTTGGCTGGCTGGAGGGATGGATGGATGGCTGGATGGATGTCTGGATGGATGGATGGCTGGATGGATGGCTGGCTGGAGGGATGGATGGATGGATGGATGGCTGGATGGATGGCTGGATGGATGGATGGCTGGATGGATGGCTGGCTGGAGGGATGGATGGATGGATGGCTGGATGGATGGCTGGATGGATGGCTGGATGGATTGTTTGCTGGAGGAATGGATGGATTAATGAATGGCTGGACGGATGGCTGGATGGATGGAAGGCTGGATGGATGGCTGGCTGGAGGGATGGATGGCTGAATGGATGGCTAGATCGATGGGTGGTTGGATGGATGGCTGGCTGGAGGAATGGAGTCATGGATGGATGGCCGGATGGACGGCTGGATGGAAGGATGGCTGGATGCATGGCTGGCTGGAGGGATGGGTTGATGGATGGATGGCTGGATGGCTGGCTGGGTTGATGGATGGCTCGATGGGTGGCTGGCTGGACGGAAGGATGGATGGATGGCTGGATGGATGGCTGGATGGAGGGATGGCTGGATGGTTGGCTGGCTGGAGGGATGGATGGATGGCTGGATTGATGGCTGGATGGTGGGGTGGCTGGATGGATGGCTGGCTGGAGGGATGGATGGATGGATTATTGGCTGGATGGATGGCTGGATAGAGGGATGGCTGTATGGGTGGCTGGCTGGAGGGATGGATGGATGGCTGGATGGACGGCTGGATGGAGGGATAGCTGGCTGGACGGATGACTGGATGGATGGCTGGAAGAATGGATGGCTGAATGTATGGCTGGCTGGAGAGATGGATGAATGGTTGGATGGCTGGATGGATGGTTGGATGGAGGGATGGCTGGATGGATGACTGGCTGGAGGGATGGATGGATGGATGGCTGGCTGGAGGGAAGGATGGATGGATGGATGGCTGGCTGGAGGGATGGAAGGATGGATGGAAGGCTGGATGGACGGCTGGATGGATGGCTGGATGTCTGGATGGCTGGCTGGATGGATGGATGGCTGGTTGGCTGGATGGATGGATGGAAGGCTGGATGGATGGATGGATGGACTGATGGATGGAGGGATGGATATATGGATGGATGGCTGGATGGATGGCTGGATGGATGGATGGCTGGATGGATGGATGGCTGGATGGATGGCTGGCTGGAGGGATGGATGGATGGATGGATGCATGGATGAATGGCTGGCTGGATGGATGGATGGATGGCTGGATGGATGGCTGGATGGATGGCTGGATGGATGGATGGACGGATGGATGGATGGCTGGATGGATGGCGGGATGGATGGATGGCTGGATGGATGGCTGGCTGGAGGGATGGATGGATGGATGGCTGGCTGGAGGGATGGATGGATGGATGGCTGGATGGATGGCTGGATAGATGGATGGCTGGATGGCTGGCTGGCTGGAGAGATGGAGGGATGGAGGGGTGGCTGGATGGATGTCTGGATGGATGGATGGCTGGATGGATGGCTGGCTGGAGGGATGGATGGATGGATGGCGGGATGGATGGATGGCTGGATGGATGGCTGGCTGGAGGGATGGATGGATGGATGGCTGGCTGGAGGGATGGATGGATGGATGGCTGGATGGATGGCTGGATAAATGGATGGCTGGATGGCTGGCTGGCTGGAGAGATGGATGGATGGATGGGTGGCTGAATGGATGGCTGGATGGATGGATGTCCGGATGGATGGCTGGCTGGAGGGATAGATGGTTGGATGGATGGCTGGATGGATGTCTGGATGGATGGATGGCTGGATGGATGGCTGGCTGGAGGGATGGATGGATGGATGGATGGCTGGATGGATGGCTGGCTGGAGTGATGGATGGATGGATGGATGGCTGGATGGATGGCAGAATGGATGGCTGGATGGATTGCTGGCTGGAGGAATGGATGGATTAATCAATGGCTGGACGGATGGCTGGAGGGATGGATGGATGGCTGGCTGAATGGATGGCTAGATCGATGGATGGCTGGATGGATGGCTTGCTGGAGGAATGGAGTCATGGATGGATGGCCGGATGGACGGCTGGATGGAAGGATGGCTGGATGCATGGCTGGCTGGAGGGATGGATTGATGGATGGTTGTCTGGATGGCTGGCTGGATGGATGGATGGCTCGATGGATGGCTGGCTGGAGGGATGGATGGATGGATGAATGGATGGCTGGATGGATGGCTGGATGGAGGGATGGCTGGATGGTTGGCTGGCTGGAGGAATGGATGGATGGCTGGATGGATGGCTGGATGGAGGGATGGCTGGATGGATGGCTGGCTGGAGGGATGGATGGATGGATTATTGGCTGGATGGATGGCTGGATGGAGGGATGGCTGGATGGGTGGCTGGCTGGAGGGATGGATGGATGGCTGGATGGATGGCTGGATGGAGGGATGACTGGCTGGAGTGACGGATGGATGGATGGCTGGATGGATGGTTGTATGGAGGGATGGCTGGATGGAAGGCTGGATGGATGGATGGCTGGATGGATGGATGGATGGACGGATGGATGGAGGGATGGCAGGATGGATATCTGGCTGGAGGGATGGATGGATGGATGGATGGCTGGATGGATGGCTGGATGGAGGAATGGTTGGATGGATGGATTGCTGGAGGGATGGATGGCTGGATGGATGGCTGGATGGATGGACGGCTGGATGGGCGATTGGCTGGAGGGATGGATGGATGGATGGATGGATGGATGGATGGCTGGATGGATGGCTGGATGGATGGATGGCTGGATGGATGGATGGCTGGAGTGATGGATGGGTGGATGGTTCGATGGATGGCTGGTTGAATGGATGGCTGGATGGATGGCTGGCTGGAGGGATTGAAGGATGGATGGATGGCTGGATGGATGGCTGGATGGATGGCTGGATGGACGGATGGATGGATGGATGGATGGCTGGATGGATGGCTGGATGGATGGATGGATGGATGGATGGCTGGCTGGAGGGATAGATGGATGGATGGCTGGCTGGAGGGATGGCTGGATGGATGGCTGGCTGGATGGCTGGATGGATGGATGGCTAGAAGGCTGGCTGGCTGGAGAGATGGATGGATGGATGGGTGGCTGGGTGGATGGCTGGATGGATGGATGTCCGGATGGTTGGCTGGCTGGAGGGATGGATGGATGGCTGGATGGATGTCTGGATGGATGGATGGCTGGATGGATGGCTGGCTGGAGGGATGGATGGATGGATGGATGGCTGGATGGATGGCTGGATGGATGGATGGCTGGATGGATGGCTGGCTGGAGGGATGGATGGATGGATGGCTGGATGGATGGCTGGTTGGATGGCTGGATGGATTGTTTGCTGGAGGAATGGATGGATTAATGAATGGCTGGACGGATGGCTGGATGGATGGAAGGCTGGATGGATGGCTGGCTGGAGGGATGGATGGCTGAATGGATGGCTAGATCGATGGGTGGTTGGATGGATGGCTGGCTGGAGGAATGGAGTCATGGATGGATGGCCCTATGGACGGCTGGATGGAAGGATGGCTGGATGCATGGCTGGCTGGAGGGATGGATTGATGGATGGATGGCTGGATGGCTGGCTGGGTTGATGGATGGCTCGATGGGTGGCTGGCTGGACGGATGGATGGATGGATGGCTGGATGGATGGCTGGATGGAGGGATGGCTGGATGGTTGGCTGGCTGGAGGGATGGATGGATGGCTGGATTGATGGCTGGATGGTGGGGTGGCTGGATGGATGGCTGCCTGGAGGGATGGATGGATGGATTATTGGCTGGATGGATGGCTGGATAGAGGGATGGCTGTATGGGTGGCTGGCTGGAGGGATGGGTGGATGGCTGGATGGACGGCTGGATGGAGGGATAGCTGGCTGGATGGATGACTGGATGGATGGCTGGAAGAATGGATGGCTGAATGTATGGCTGGCTGGAGAGATGGATGAATGGTTGGATGGCTGGATGGATGGTTGGATGGAGGGATGGCTGGATGGATGACTGGCTGGAGGGATGGATGGATGGATGGATGGCTGGATGGGTGGCTGTATGGATGGATGGCTGGATGGATGGCTGGCTGGAGGGAAGGATGGATGGATGGATGGCTGGCTGGAGGGATGGAAGGATGGATGGAAGGCTGGATGGACGGCTGGATGGATGGCTGGATGTCTGGATGGCTGGCTGGATGGATGGATGGCTGGTTGGCTGGATGGATGGATGGAAGGCTGGATGGATGGATGGATGGACGGATGGATGGAGGGATGGATATATGGATGGATGGCTGGATGGATGGCTGGATGGATGGATGGCTGGATGGATGGATGGCTGGATGGATGGCTGGCTGGAGGGATGGATGGATGGATGGATGCATGGATGAATGGCTGGCTGGATGGATGGATGGATGGCTGGATGGATGGCTGGATGGATGGCTGGATGGATGGATGGACGGATGGATGGATGGCTGGATGGATGGCGGGATGGATGGATGGCTGGATGGATGGCTGGCTGGAGGGATGGATGGATGGATGGCTGGCTGGAGGGATGGATGGATGGATGGCTGGATGGATGGCTGGATAGATGGATGGCTGGATGGCTGGCTGGCTGGAGAGATGGAGGGATGGAGGGGTGGCTGGATGGATGTCTGGATGGATGGATGGCTGGATGGATGGCTGGCTGGAGGGATGGATGGATGACTGGATGGATGGCTGGAAGAATGGATGGCTGAATGTATGGCTAGCTGGAGAGATGGATGAATGGTTGGATGGCTGGATGGATGGTTGGATGGAGGGATGGCTGGATGGATGACTGGCTGGAGGGATGAATGGATGGATGGATGGCTGGATGGGTGGCTGTATGGATGGATGGCTGGATGGATGGCTGGCTGGAGGGAATGATGGATGGATGGATGGCTGGATCGATGGCTGGATCGATGGTTGGCTGGATGGATGGCTGGCTGGAGGGACGGATGGATGGCTGGATGGATGGTTGGATGGATGGATGGCTGGATGGATGGCTGGCAGGAGGGATGGATGGATGGATGGATGGCTGGATGGATGGCTGGATGGATGGATGGCTGGATGGATGGCTGGCTGGAGGGATGGATGAATGTATGTCTGGATGGATGGATGGCCGAATGGATGTCTGGCTGATGGGATGGATGGATGGATGGATGGCTAAATGGATGGCTGGATGGATGGATGGCTGGATGGATGGTTCGCTGGAGGGATGGATGAATGGATAGATGGCTGGATGGATGGCGGGATGGCTGGTTGGCTGGATGGGTGGCTGGCTGGGCGGATGGATTGATGGATGGATGGCTGGATGGATGGCTGGATGGATGGATGAATGGATGGCTGGCCGGCTGGAGGTATGGATGGATGGATGAATGGCTGGATGGATGGCTGGATGGAGAGATGGATGAATGCATGGATGGATGGATGGATGGCTGGATGGACGGGTGGCTGGATTGATGGCTGGCGGGAGGGATGAATGGATGGATGGCTGGATGGATGGCTGGATGGATGGATGGCTGGATGAATGGCTTGCTGGAGGGATGGATGGATGGAGGGATGGATGGATGGTTGGCTGGCTGGAGGAATGGATGGAAGGCTGGATGGATGGCTGGATGGAGGGATGGCTGGATGGATGGCTGGCTGGAGGGATGGATGTATGGATTAACGGCTGGATGGATGGCTGGATGGAGGGATGGCTGGATGGGTGGCTGGCTGGAGGGATGGATGGATGGCTGAATGGATAGCTGGATGGAGGGATGACTGGCTGGAGCGACGGATGGATGGATGGCTGGATGGATGGCTGTATGGAGGGATGGCTGGATGGAAGGCTGGATGGATGGATGGCTGGATGGATGGATGGATGGAAGGCTGGATGGATGGATGGCTGGATGGATGGATGGATGGACGGATGGATGGAGGGATGGCTGGATGGATATCTGGCTGGAGGGATGGATGGATGGATGGATGGCTGGATGGATGGCTGGATGGAGGAATGGATGGATGGATGGATTGCTGGAGGGATGGATGGCTGGATGGATGGCTGGATGGATGGCTGGATGGATGGGCGGCTGGATGGCCGATTGGCTGGAGGGATGGATGGATGGATGGCTGGATGGATGGCTGGCTGGAGGGATTTATGGATGGATGGATGGATGGATGGCTGGATGGATGGCTGGATGGATGGATGGCTGGATGGATGGATGGCTGGAGTGATGGATGGGTGGATGGTTCGATGGATGGCTGGTTGAATGGATGGCTGGATGGATGGCTGGCTGGAGGGATTGAAGGATGGCTGGATGGCTGGATGGATGGCTGGATGGATGGCTGGATGGACGGATGGATGGATGGATGGCTGGATGGATGGCTGGATGGATGGATGGATGGATGGATGGCTGGCTGGAGGGATAGATGGATGGATGGCTGGCTGCAGGGATGGCTGGATGGATGGCTGGCTGGATGGCTGGATAGATGGATGGCTGGATGGATGGCTGGCTGGAGGGATGGATGGATGGATTATTGGCTGGATGGATGGCTGGATGGAGGGATGGCTGTATGGGTGGCTGGCTGGAGGGATGGATGGATGGCTGGATGGACGGCTGGATGGAGGGATGGCTGGCTGGATGGATGACTGGATGGATGGCTGGAAGAATGGATGGCTGAATGTATGGCTGGCTGGAGAGATGGATGAATGGTTGGATGGCTGGATGGATGGTTGGATGGAGGGATGGCCGGTTAGATGACTGGCTGGAGGGATGGGTGGATGGATGGATGGCTGGATGGGTGGCTGTATGGATGGATGGCTGGATGGATGGCTGGCTGGAGGGAAGGATGGATGGATGGATGGCTGGCTGGAGGGATGGAAGAATGGATGGAAGGCTGGATGGACGGCTGAATGGATGGCTGGATGTCTGGTTGGCTGGCTGGATGGATGGATGGCTGGTTGGCTGGATGGATGGATGGAAGGCTGGATTGATGGATGGATGGACGGATGGATGGAGGGATGGATGGATGGATGGATGGCTGGATGGATGGCTGGATGGATGGATGGCTGGATGGATGGATGGCTGGATGGATTGCTGGCTGGAGGGATGGATGGATGGATGGATGCATGGATGAATGGCTGGCTGAATGGATGGATGGATGGCTGGATGGATCGCTGGATGGATGGTTGGATGGATGGATGGACGGATGGATGGCTGGCTGGATGGATGGCGGGATGGATGGATGGCTGGATGGATGGCTGGCTGGAGGGATGGATGGATGGATGGCTGGCTGGAGGGATGGATGGATGGATGGCTGGATGGATGGCTGGATAGGTGGATGGCTGGATGGCTGGCTGGCTGGAGAGATGGAGGGATGGAGTGGTGGCTGGATGGATGTCTGGATGGATGGATGGCTGGATGGATGGCTGGCTGGAGGGATGGATGGATGGATGGATGACTGGATGGATGGCTGGAAGAATGGATGGCTGAATGTATGGCTGGCTGGAGAGATGCATGAATGGTTGGATGGCTGGATGGATGGTTGGATGGAGGGATGGCTGGATGGATGACTGGCTGGAGGGATGAATGGATGGATGGATGGCTTGATGGGTGGCTGTATGGATGGATGGCTGGATGCATGGCTGGCTGGAGGGAAGGACGGATTGATGGATGGCTGGATCGATGGCTGGATGGATGGTTGGCTGGATGGATGGCTGGCTGGAGGGACGGATGGATGGCTGAATGGATGGTTGGATGGATGGATGGCTGGATGGATGGCTGGCAGGAGGGATGGATGGATGGATGGATGGCTGGATGGATGGCTGGATGGATGGATGGCTGGATGGATGGCTGGCTGGAGGGATGGATGAATGTATGTCTGGATGGATGGATGGCCGAATGTATGTCTGGCTGATGGGATGGATGGATGGCTAAATGGATGGCTGGATGGATGGATGGCTGGATGGATGGTTCGCTGGAGGGATGGATGAATGGATAGATGGCTGGATGGATGGCGGGATGGCTGGTTGGCTGGATGGGTGGCTGGCTGGGCGGATGGATTGATGGATGGATGGCTGGATGGATGTCTGGATGGATGGATGAATGGATGGCTGGACGGCTGGAGGTATGGATGGATGGATGAATGGCTGGATGGATGGCTGGATGGAGAGATGGATGAATGCATGGATGGCTGGATGGATGGCTGGATGGACGGATGGCTGGATTGATGGCTGGCGGGAGTGATGAATTGATGGATGGCTGGATGGATGGCTGGATGGATGGATGGCTGGATGAATGGCTTGCTGGAGGGATGGATGGATGGAGGGATGGATGGATGGTTGGCTGGCTGGAGGAATGGATGGATGGCTGGATGGAAGGCTGGATGGAGGGATGGCTGGATGGATGGCTGGCTGGAGGGATGGATGGATGGATTATTGGCTGGATGGATGGCTGGATGGAGGGATGGCTGGATGGGTGGCTGGCTGGAGGGATGGATGGATGGCTGGATGGATGGCTGGATGGAGGGATGACTGGCTGGAGTGACGGATGGATGGATGGCTGGATGGATGGCTGTATGGAGGGATGGCTGGATGGAAGGCTGGTTGGATGGATTGCTGGATGGATGGATGGATGGACGGATGGATGGAGGGATGGCTGGATGGATATCTGGCTGGAGGGATGGATGGATGGATGGATGGCTGGATGGATGGCTGGATGGAGGAATGGTTGGATGGATGGATTGCTGGAGGGATGGATGGCTGGATGGATGGATGGATGGATGGCTGGATGGATGGGCGGCTGGGTGGGCGATTGGCTGGAGGGATGGACGGATGGATGGCTGGATGGATGGCTGGCTGGAGGGATGGATGGATGGATGGATGGATGGATGGCTGGATGGATGGCTGGATGGATGGATGGCTGGATGGATGGATGGCTGGAGTGATGGATGGGTGGATGGTTCGATGGATGGCTGGTTGAATGGATGGCTGGATGGATGGCTGGCTGGAGGGATTGAAGGATGGATGGATGGCTGGATGGATGGCTGGATGGATGGCTGGATGGACGGATGGATGGATGGATGGCTGGATGGATGGCTGGATGGATGGATGGATGGATGGATGGCTGGCTGGAGGGATAGATGGATGGATGGCTAGCTGGAGGGATGGATGGATGGATGGCTGGCTGGATGGCTGGATAGATGGATGGCTGGATGGCTGGCTGGCTGGAGAGATGGATGGATGGATGGGTGGCTGGGTGGATGGCTGGATGGATGGATGTCCGGATGGTTGGCTGGCTGGAGGGATGGATGGATGGCTGGATGGACGGCTGGATGGAGGGATGGCTGGCTGGATGGCTGGCGGGAGGGATGGATGGATGGATGGATGGCTGGATGGATGGCTGGATGGAGGGATGGCTGGATGGATGGCTGGCTGGAGGGATGGATGGATGGATGAATGGCCGAATGGATGGCTGGATGGATGGCTGGCTGGAGGGATGGAAGAATGGATGGAAGGCTGGATGGACGGCTGGATGGATGGCTGGATGTCTGGATGGCTGGCTGGATGGATGGATGGCTGGTTGGCTGGATGGATGGATGGAAGGCTGGATGGATGGATGGATGGACGGATGGATGGAGGGATGGATGGATGGATGGATGGATGGATGACTGGAGGGATGGCTGGCTGGATGGATGGCTGGATGGATGGATGGCTGGATGGATGGCTGGCTGGAGGGATGGATGGATGGATGGATGCATGGATGAATGGCTGGCTGGATGGATGGATGGATGGATGGATGGCTGGATGGATGGCTGGATGGATGGCTGGATGGATGGATGGACGGATGGATGGATGGTTGGATGGATGGCGGGATGGATGGATGGCTGGATGGATGGCTGGCTGGAGGGATGGATGGATGGATGGCTGGCTGGAGGGATGGATGGATGGATGGCTGGATGGATGGCTGGATAAATGGATGGCTGGATGGCTGGCTGGCTGGAGAGATGGATGGATGGATGGGTGGCTGAATGGATGGCTGGATGGATGGATGTCCGGATGGATGGATGGCTGGAGGGATAGATGGTTGGATGGATGGCTGGATGGATGTCTGGATGGATGGATGGCTGGATGGATGGCTGGCTGGAGGGATGGATGGATGGATGGATGGCTGGATGGATGGCTGTCTGGAGGGATGGATGGATGGATGGATGGCTGGATGGATGGCTGGATGGATGGCTGGATGGATTGCTGGCTGGAGGAATGGATGGATTAATGAATAGCTGGACGGATGGCTGGATGGATGGAAGGCTGGATGGATGGCTGGCTGGAGGGATGGATGGATGGCTGGCTGAATGGATGGCTAGATCGATTGATGGCTGGATGGATGGCTTGCTGGAGGAATGGAGTCATGGATGGATGGCCGCATGGACGGCTGGATGGAAGGATGGCTGGATGCATGGCTGGCTGGAGGGATGGATTGATGGATGGTTGTCTGGATGGCTGGCTGGATGAATGGATGGCTCGATGGATGGCTGGCTTGGGGGATGGATGGATGGATGGATGGATGGCTGGATGGATGGCTGGATGGAGGGATGGCTGGATGGTTGGCTGGTTGGAGGAATGGATGGATGGCTGGATGGAGGGATGGCTGGATGGATGGCTAGCTGGAGGGATGGATGGATTGATTATTGGCTGGATGGATGACTGGATGGAGGGATGGCTGGATGGGTGGCTGGCTGGAGGGATGGATGGATGGCTGGATGGATGGCTGGATGGAGGGATGACTGGCTGGAGTGACGGATGGATGGATGGCTGGATGGATGGCTGTATGGAGTGATGGCTGGATGGAAGGCTGGATGGATGGATGGCTGGATGGATGGATGGATGGACGGATGGATGGAGGGATGGCTGGATGGATATCTGGCTGGAGGGATGGATGGATGGATGGATGGCTGGATGGATGGCTGGATGGAGGAATGGTTGGATGGATGGATTGCTGGAGGGATGGATGGCTGGATGGATGGCTGGATGGATGGCTGGATGGATGGACGGCTGGATGGGCGATTGGCTGGAGGGATGGATGGATGGATGGCTGGATGGATGGCTGGCTGGAGGGATGGATGGATGGATGGATGGATGGATGGATGGCTGGATGGATGGCTGGATGGATGGATGGCTGGATGGATGGATGGCTGGAGTGATGGATGGGTGGATGGTTCGATGGATGGCTGGTTGAATGGATGGCTGGATGGATGGCTGGCTGGAGGGATTGAAGGATGGATGGGTGGCTGGATGGATGGCTGGATGGATGGCTGGATGGACGGATGGATGGATGGATGGCTGGATGGATGGCTGGATGGATGGATGGATGGATGGATGGCTGGCTGGAGGGATAGATGGATGGATGGCTGGCTGGAGGGATGGCTGGATGAATGGCTGGCTGGATGGCTGGATAGATGGATGGCTGGATGGCTGGCTGGCTGGAGAGATGGATGGATGGATGGGTGGCTGGGTGGATGGCTGGATGGATGGATGTCCGGATGGTTGGCTGGCTGGAGGGATGGATGGATGGCTGGATGGATGTCTGCATGGATGGATGGCTGGATGGATGGCTGGCTGGAGGGATGGATGGATGGATGGATGGCTGGATGGATGGCTGGATGGATGGATGGCTGGACGGATGGCTGGCTGGAGGGATGGATGGATGGATGGCTGGATGGATGGCTGGATGGATGGCTGGATGGATTGTTTGCTGGAGGAATGGATGGATTAATGAATGGCTGGACGGATGGCTGGATGGATGGAAGGCTGGATGGATGGCTGGCTGGAGGGATGGATGGATGGATGGCTGAATGGATGGCTAGATCGATGGATGGTTGGATGGATGGCTGGCTGGAGGAATGGAGTCATGGTTGGATGGCCGGATGGACGGCTGGATGGAAGGATGGGTGGATGCATGGCTGGCTGGAGGGATGGATTGATGGATGGATGGCTGAATGGCTGGCTGGGTTGATGGATGGCTCGATGGATGGCTGGCTGGACGGATGGATGGATGGACGGCTGGATGGATGGTTGGATGGAGGGATGGCTGGATGGTTGGCTGGCTGGAGGGATGGATGGATGGCTGGATTGATGGCTGGATGGTGGGGTGGCTGGATGGATGGCTGGCTGGAGGGATGGATGGATGGATTATTGGCTGGATGGATGGCTGGATGGAGGGATGGCTGTATGTGTGGCTGGCTGGAGGGATGGATGGATGGCTGGATGGACGGCTGGATGGAGGGATGGCTGGCTGGATGGATGACTGGATGGATGGCTGGAAGAATGGATGGCTGAATGTATGGCTGGCTGGAGAGATGGATGAATGGTTGGATGGCTGGATGGATGGTTAGATGGAGGGATGGCTGGATGGATGACTGGCTGGAGGGATGGATGGATGGAGGGATGGCTGGATGGGTGGCTGCATGGATGAATGGCTGGATGGATGGCTGGTTTGAGGGAAGGATGGATGGATGATGGCTGGCTGGAGGGATGGAAGGATGGATGGAAGGCTGGATGGACGGCTGGATGGATGGCTGGATGTCTGGATGGCTGGCTGGATGGATGGATGGCTGGTTGGCTGGATGGATGGATGGAAGGCTGGATGGATGGATGGATGGACGGATGGATGGAGGGATGGATGGATGGATGGATGGCTGGATGGATGGCTGGATGGATGGATGGCTGGATGGATGGATGGCTGGATGGATGGCTGGCTGGAGGGATGGATGGATGGATGGATGCATGGATGAATGGCTGGCTGGATGGATGGATGGATGGCTGGCTGGATGGATGGCTGGATGGATGGCTGGATGGATGGATGGACGGATGGATGGATGGCTGGATGGATGGCGGGATGGATGGATAGCTGGATGGATGGCTGGCTGGAGGGATGGATGGATGGATGGCTGGCTGGAGGGATGGATGGATGGATGGCTGGATGGATGGCTGGATTGATGGATGGCTGGATGGCTGGCTGGCTGGAGAGATGGAGGGATGGAGGGGTGGCTGGATGGATGTCTGGATGGATGGATGGCTGGATGGATGGCTGGCTGGAGGGATGGATGGATGGATGGATGACTGGATGGATGGCTGGAAGAATGGATGGCTGAATGTATGGCTGGCTGGAGAGATGGATGAATGGTTGGATGGCTGGATGGATGGTTGGATGGAGGGATGGCTGGATGGATGACTGGCTGGAGGGATGAATGGATGGATGGATGGCTTGATGGGTGGCTGTATGGATGGATAGCTGGATGGATGGCCGGCTGGAGGGAATGATGGATGGATGGATGGCTGGATCGATGGCTGGATCGATGGTTGGCTGGATGGATGGCTGGCTGGAGGGACGGATGGATGGCTGCATGGATGGTTGGATGGATGGATGGCTGGATGGATGGCTGGATGGATGGATGGCTGGATGGATGGCTGGCTGGAGGGATGGATGAATGTATGTCTGGATGGATGGATGGCCGAATGGATGTCTGGCTGATGGGATGGATGGATGGATGGCAAAATGGATTGCTGGATGGATGGATGGCTGGATGGATGGTTCGCTGGAGGGATGGATGAATGGATAGATGGCTGGATGGATGGCGGGATGGCTGGTTGGCTGGATGGGTGGCTGGCTGGGCGGATGGATTGATGGATGGATGGCTGGATGGATGGCTGGATGGATGGATGAATGGATGGCTGGCCGGCTGGAGGTATGGATGGATGGATGAATGGCTGGATGGATGGCTGGATGGAGAGATGGATGAATGCATGGATGGATGGATGGATGGCTGGATGGACGGGTGGCTGGATTGATGGCTGGCGGGAGGGATGAATGGATGGATGGCTGGATGGATGGCTGGATGGATGGATGGCTGGATGAATGGCTTGCTGGAGGGATGGATGGATGGAGGGATGGATGGATGGTTGGCTGGCTGGAGGAATGGATGGATGGCTGGATGGATGGCTGGATGGAGGGATGGCTGGATGGATGGCTGGCTGGAGGGATGGATGGATGGATTATTGGCTGGATGGATGGCTGGATGGAGGGATGGCTGGATGGGTGGCTGGCTGGAGGGATGGATGGATGGCTGGATGGATGGCTGGATGGAGGGTTGACTGGCTGGAGCGACGGATGGATGGATGGCTGGATGGATGGCTGTATGGAGGGATGGCTGGATGGAAGGCTGGATTGATGGATGGCTGGATGGATGGATGGATGGACGGATGGATGGAGGGATGGCTGGATGGATATCTGGCTGGAGGGATGGATGGATGGATGGATGGCTGGATGGATGGCTGGATGGAGGAATGGATGGATGGATGGATTGCTGGAGGGATGGATGGCTGGATGGATGGCTGGATGGATGGCTGGATGGATGGGCGGCTGGATGGCCGATTGGCTGGATGGATGGATGGATGGATGGCTGGATGGATGGCTGGCTGGAGGGATGGATGGATGGATGGATGGATGGATGGCTGGATGGATGGCTGGATGGATGGATGGCTGGATGGATGGATGGCTGGAGTGATGGATGGGTGGATGGTTCGATGGATGGCTGGTTGAATGTATGGCTGGATGGATGGCTGGCTGGAGGGATTGAAGGATGGATGGATGGCTGGATGGATGGCTGGATGGATGGCTGGATGGACGGATGGATGGATGGCTGGATGGATGGCTGGATGGATGGATGGATGGATGGATGGCTGGCTGGAGGGATAGATGGCTGGATGGCTGGCTGCAGGGATGGCTGGATGGATGGCTGGCTGGATGGCTGGATAGATGGATGGCTGGATGGATGGCTGGCAGGAGGGATGGATGGATGGATTATTGGCTGGATGGATGGCTGGATGGAGGGATGGCTGTATGGGTGGCTGGCTGGAGGGATGGATGGATGGCTGGATGGACGGCTGGATGGAGGGATGGCTGGCTGGATGGATGACTGGATGGATGGCTGGAAGAATGGATGGCTGAATGTATGGCTGGCTGGAGAGATGGATGAATGGTTGGATGGCTGGATGGATGGTTGGATGGAGGGATGGCTGGATGGATGACTGGCTGGAGGGATGGATGGATGGATGGATGGCTGGATGGGTGGCTGTATGGATGGATGGCTGGATGGATGGCTGGCTGGAGGGAAGGATGGATGGATGGATGGCTGGCTGGAGGGATGGAAGGATGGATGGAAGGCTGGATGGACGGCTGGATGGATGGCTGGATGTCTGGTTGGCTGGCTGGATGGATGGATGGCTGGTTGGCTGGATGGATGGATGGAAGGCTGGATTGATGGATGGATGGACGGATGGATGGAGGGATGGATGGATGGATGGATGGCTGGATGGATGGCTGGATGGATGGATGGCTGGATGGAAGGATGGCTGGATGGATTGCTGGCTGGAGGGATGGATGGGTGGATGGATGCATGGATGAATGGCTGGCTGAATGGATGGATGGATGGCTGGATGGATGGCTGGATGGATGGCTGGATGGATGGATGGACGGATGGATGGATGGCTGGATGGATGGCGGGATGGAAGGATGGCTGGATGGATGGCTGGCTGGAGGGATGGATGGATGGATGGCTGGCTGGAGGGATGGATGGATGGATGGCTGGATGGATGGCTGGATAGGTGGATGGCTGGATGGCTGGCTGGCTGGAGAGATGGAGGGATGGAGGGGTGGCTGGATGGATGTCTGGATGGATGGATGGCTGGATGGATGGCTGGCTGGAGGGATGGATGGATGGATGGATGACTGGATGGATGGCTGGAAGAATGGATGGCTGAATGTATGGCTGGCTGGAGAGATGGATGAATGGTTGGATGGCTGGATGGATGGTTGGATGGAGGGATGGCTGGATGGATGACTGGCTGGAGGGATGAATGGATGGATGGATGGCTGGATGGGTGGCTGTATGGATGGATGGCTGGATGCATGGCTGGCTGGAGGGAAGGACGGATTGATGGATGGCTGGATCGATGGCTGGATGGATGGTTGGCTGGATGGATGGCTGGCTGGAGGGACGGATGGATGGCTGGATGGATGGTTGGATGGATGGATGGCTGGATGGATGGCTGGCAGGAGGGATGGATGGATGGATGGATGGCTGGAGGGATGGCTGGATGGATGACTGGCTGGAGGGATGGATGGATGGATGGATGGCTGGATGGGTGGCTGTATGGATGGATGGCTGGATGGATGGCTGGCTGGAGGGAAGGATGGATGGATGGATGGCTGGCTGGAGGGATGGAAGGATGGATGGAAGGCTGGAGGGACGGCTGGATGGATGGCTGGATGTCTGGTTGGCTGGCTGGATGGATGGATGGCTGGTTGGCTGGATGGATGGATGGAAGGCTGGATTGATGGATGGATGGACGGATGGATGGAGGGATGGATGGATGGATGGATGGCTGGATGGATGGCTGGATGGATGGATGGCTGGATGGAAGGATGGCTGGATGGATTGCTGGCTGGAGGGATGGATGGGTGGATGGATGCATGGATGAATGGCTGGCTGAATGGATGGATGGATGGCTGGATGGATGGCTGGATGGATGGCTGGATGGATGGATGGACGGATGGATGGATGGCTGGATGGATGGCGGGATGGATGGATGGCTGGATGGATGGCTGGCTGGAGGGATGGATGGATGGATGGCTGGCTGGAGGGATGGATGGATGGATGGCTGGATGGATGGCTGGATAAGTGGATGGCTGGATGGCTGGCTGGCTGGAGAGATGGAGGGATGGAGGGGTGGCTGGATGGATGTCTGGATGGATGGATGGCTGGATGGATGGCTGGCTGGAGGGATGGATGGATGGATGGATGACTGGATGGATGGCTGGAAGAATGGATGGCTGAATGTATGGCTGGCTGGAGAGATGGATGAATGGTTGGATGGCTGGATGGATGGTTGGATGGAGGGATGGCAGGATGGATGACTGGCTGGAGGGATGAATGGATGGATGGATGGCTGGATGGGTGGCAGTATGGATGGATGGCTGGATGCATGGCTGGCTGGAGGGAAGGACGGATTGATATATGGCTGGATCGATGGCTGGATGGATGGTTGGCTGGATGGATGGCTGGCTGGAGGGACGGATGGATGGCTGGATGGATGGTTGGATGGATGGATGGCTGGATGGATGGCTGGCAGGAGGGATGGATGGATGGATGGATGGCTGGATGGATGGCTGGATGGATGGATGGCTGGATGGATGGATGGCTGGAGGGATGGATGAATGTATGTCTGGATGGATGGATGGCCGAATGTATGTCTGGCTGATGGGATGGATGGATGGATGGATGGCTAAATGGATGGCTGGATGGATGGTTCGCTGGAGGGATGGATGAATGGATAGATGGCTGGATGGATGGCGGGATGGCTGATTTGCTGGATGGGTGGCTGGCTGGGCGGATGTATTGATGGATGGATGGCTGGATGGATGGCTGGATGGATGGATGAATGTATGGCTGGACGGCTGGAGGTATGGATGGATGGATGAATGGCTGGATGGATGGCTGGATGGAGAGATGGATGAATGCATGGATGGCTGGATGGATGGCTGGATGGACGGATGGCTGGATTGATGGCTGGCGGGAGGGATGAATGGATGGATGGCTGGATGGATGGCTGGATGGATGGATGGCTGGATGAATGGCTTGCTGGAGGGATGGATGGATGGAGGGATGGATGGATGGTTGGCTGGCTGGAGGAATGGATGGATGGCTGGATGGAAGGCTGGATGGAGGGATGGCTGGCTGGATGGCTGGCTGGAGGGATGGATGGATGGATTATTGGCTGGATGGATGGCTGGATGGAGGGATGGCTGGATGGGTGGCTGGCTGGAGGGATGGATGGATGGCTGGATGGATGGCTGGATGGAGGGATGACTGGCTGGAGTGACGGATGGATGGATGGCTGGATGGATGGCTGTATGGAGGGATGGCTGGATGGAAGGCTGGATGGATGGATTGCTGGATGGATGGATGGATGGACGGATGGATGGAGGGATGGCTGGATGGATATCTGGCTGGAGGGATGGATGGATGGATGGATGGCTGGATGGGTGGCTGTATGGATGGATGGCTGGATGCATGGCTGGCTGGAGGGAAGGACGGATTGATATATGGCTGGATCGATGGCTGGATGGATGGTTGGCTGGATGGATGGCTGGCTGGAGGGACGGATGGATGGCTGGATGGATGGTTGGATGGATGGATGGCTGGCTGGATGGATGGATGGCTGGTTGGCTGGATGGATGGATGGAAGGCTGGATGGATGGATGGATGGACGGATGGATGGAGGGATGGATGGATGGATGGATGACTGGAGGGATGGCTGGCTGGATGGATGGCTGGATGGATGGATGGCCGGATGGATGGCTGGCTGGAGGGATGGATGGATGGATGGATGCATGGATGAATGGCTGGCTGGATGGATGGATGGATGGATGGCTGGATGGATGGCTGGATGGATGGCTGGATGGATGGATGGACGGATGGATGGATGGTTGGATGGATGGCGGGGTGGATGGATGGCTGGATGGATGGCTGGCTGGAGGGATGGATGGATGGATGGCTGGCTGGAGGGATGAATGGATGGATGGCTGGATGGATGGCTGGATAAATGGATGGCTGGATGGCTGGCTGGCTGGAGAGATGGATGGATGGATGGGTGGCTGAATGGATGGCTGGATGGATGGATGTCCGGATGGATGGCTGGCTGGAGGGATAGATGGTTGGATGGATGGCTGGATGGATGTCTGGATGGATGGATGGCTGGATGGATGGCTGGCTGGAGGGATGGATGGATGGATGGATGGCTGGATGGATGGCTGGCTGGAGGGATGGATGGATGGATGGATGGCTGGATGGATGGCTGGATGGAAGGCTGGATGGATTGCTGGCTGGAGGAATGGATGGATTAATGAATGGCTGGACGGATGGCTGGATGGATGGAAGGCTGGATGGATGGCTGGCTGGAGGGATGGATGGATGGCTGGCTGAATGGATGGCTAGATCGATGGATGGCTGGATGGATGGCTTGCTGGAGGAATGGAGTCATGGATGGATGGCCGGATGGACGGCTGGATGGAAGGATGGCTGGATGCATGGCTGGCTGGAGGGATGGATTGATGGATGGTTGTCTGGATGGCTGGCTGGATGAATGGATGGCTCGATGGATGGCTGGCTGGAGGGATGGATGGATGGATGGATGGATGGATGGCTGGATGGATGGCTGGATGGAGGGATGGCTGGATGGTTGGCTGGCTGGAGGAATGGATGGATGGCTGGATGGAGGGATGGCTGGATGGATGGCTAGCTGGAGGGATGGATGGATGGATTATTGGCTGGATGGATGGCTGGATGGAGGGATGGCTGGATGGGTGGCTGGATGAATGGCTTGCTGGAGGGATGGATGGATGGAGGGATGGATGGATGGTTGGCTGGCTGGAGGAATGGATGGATGGCTGGATGGAAGGCTGGATGGAGGGATGGCTGGCTGGATGGCTGGCTGGAGGGATGGATGGATGGATTATTGGCTGGATGGATGGCTGGATGGAGGGATGGCTGGATGGGTGGCTGGCTGGAGGGATGGATGGATGGCTGGATGGATGGCTGGATGGAGGGATGACTGGCTGGAGTGACGGATGGATGGATGGCTGGATGGATGGCTGTATGGAGGGATGGCTGGATGGAAGGCTGGATGGATGGATTGCTGGATGGATGGATGGATGGACGGATGGATGGAGGGATGGCTGAATGGATATCTGGCTGGAGGGATGGATGGATGGATGGATGGCTGGATGGGTGGCTGTATGGATGGATGGCTGGATGCATGGCTGGCTGGAGGGAAGGACGGATTGATATATGGCTGGATCGATGGCTGGATGGATGGTTGGCTGGATGGATGGCTGGCTGGAGGGACGGATGGATGGCTGGATGGATGGTTGGATGGATGGATGGCTGGATGGATGGCTGGCAGGAGGGATGGATGGATGGATGGATGGCTGGATGGATGGCTGGATGGATGGATGGCTGGATGGATGGATGGCTGGAGGGATGGATGAATGTATGTCTGGATGGATGGATGGCCGAATGTATGTCTGGCTGATGGGATGGATGGATGGATGGATGGCTAAATGGATGGCTGGATGGATGGATGGCTGGATGGATGGTTCGCTGGAGGGATGGATGAATGGATAGATGGCTGGATGGATGGCGGGATGGCTGGTTGGCTGGATGGGTGGCTGGCTGGGCGGATGTATTGATGGATGGATGGCTGGATGGATGGCTGGATGGATGGATGAATGTATGGCTGGACGGCTGGAGGTATGGATGGATGGATGAATGGCTGGATGGATGGCTGGATGGAGAGATGGATGAATGCATGGATGGCTGGATGGATGGCTGGATGGACGGATGGCTGGATTGATGGCTGGCGGGAGGGATGAATGGATGGATGGCTGGATGGATGGCTGGATGGATGGATGGCTGGATGAATGGCTTGCTGGAGGGATGGATGGATGGAGGGATGGATGGATGGTTGGCTGGCTGGAGGAATGGATGGATGGCTGGATGGAAGGCTGGATGGAGGGATGGCTGGCTGGATGGCTGGCTGGAGGGATGGATGGATGGATTATTGGCTGGATGGATGGCTGGATGGAGGGATGGCTGGATGGGTGGCTGGCTGGAGGGATGGATGGATGGCTGGATGGATGGCTGGATGGAGGGATGACTGGCTGGAGTGACGGATGGATGGATGGCTGGATGGATGGCTGTATGGAGGGATGGCTGGATGGAAGGCTGGATGGATGGATTGCTGGATGGATGGATGGATGGACGGATGGATGGAGGGATGGCTGGATGGATATCTGGCTGGAGGGATGGATGGATGGATGGATGGCTGGATGGATGGCTGGATGGAGGAATGGTTGGATGGATGGATTGCTGGAGGGATGGATGGCTGGATGGATGGATGGATGGATGGCTGGATGGATGGGCGGCTGGATGGGCGATTGGCTGGAGGGATGGATGGATGGATGGCTGGATGGATGGCTGGCTGGAGGGATGGATGGATGGATGGATGGATGGATGGCTGGATGGATGGCTGGATGGATGGATGGCTGGATGGATGGATGGCTGGAGTGATGGATGGGTGGATGGTTCGATGGATGGCTGTTTGAATGGATGGCTGGATGGATGGCTGGCTGGAGGGATTGAAGGATGGATGCATGGCTGGATGGATGGCTGGATGGATGGCTGGATGGACGGATGGATGGATGGATTGCTGGATGGATGGCTGGATGGATGGATGGATGGATGGATGGCTGGCTGGAGGGATAGATGGATGGATGGCTGGCTGGAGGGATGGATGGATGGATGTCTGGCTGGATGGCTGGATAGATGGATGGCTGGATGGCTGGCTGGCTGGAGAGATGGATGGATGGATGGGTGGCTGGGTGGATGGCTGGATGGATGGATGTCCGGATGGTTGGCTGGCTGGAGGGATGGATGGATGGCTGGATGGACGGCTGGATGGAGGGATGGCTGGCTGGATGGCTGGCGGGAGGGATGGATGGATGGATGGATGGCTGGATGGATGGCTGGATGGAGGGATGGATGGCTGGCTGGAGGGATGGATGGATGGATGAATGGCCGAATGGATGGCTGGATGGATGGCTGGCTGGAGGGATGGAAGAATGGATGGAAGGCTGGATGGACAGCTGGATGGATGGCTGGATGTCTGGATGGCTGGCTGGATGGATGGATGGCTGGTTGGCTGGATGGATGGATGGAAGGCTGGATGGATGGATGGATGGACGGATGGATGGAGGGATGGATGGATGGATGGATGACTGGAGGGATGGCTGGCTGGATGGATGGCTGGATGGATGGATGGCCGGATGGATGGCTGGCTGGAGGGATGGATGGATGGATGGATGCATGGATGAATGGCTGGCTGGATGGATGGATGGATGGATGGCTGGATGGATGGCTGGATGGATGGCTGGATGGATGGATGGACGGATGGATGGATGGTTGGATGGATGGCGGGGTGGATGGATGGCTGGATGGATGGCTGGCTGGAGGGATGGATGGATGGATGGCTGGCTGGAGGGATGGATGGATGGATGGCTGGATGGATGGCTGGATAAATGGATGGCTGGATGGCTGGCTGGCTGGAGAGATGGATGGATGGATGGGTGGCTGAATGGATGGCTGGATGGATGGATGTCCGGATGGATGGCTGGCTGGAGGGATAGATGGTTGGATGGATGGCTGGATGGATGTCTGGATGGATGGATGGCTGGATGGATGGCTGGCTGGAGGGATGGATGGATGGATGGATGGCTGGATGGATGGCTGGCTGGAGGGATGGATGGATGGATGGATGGCTGGATGGATGGCTGGATGGAAGGCTGGATGGATTGCTGGCTGGAGGAATGGATGGATTAATGAATGGCTGGACGGATGGCTGGATGGATGGAAGGCTGGATGGATGGCTGGCTGGAGGGATGGATGGATGGCTGGCTGAATGGATGGCTAGATCGATGGATGGCTGGATGGATGGCTTGCTGGAGGAATGGAGTCATGGATGGATGGCCGGATGGACGGCTGGATGGAAGGATGGCTGGATGCATGGCTGGCTGGAGGGATGGATTGATGGATGGTTGTCTGGATGGCTGGCTGGATGAATGGATGGCTCGATGGATGGCTGGCTGGAGGGATGGATGGATGGATGGATGGATGGATGGCTGGATGGATGGCTGGATGGAGGGATGGCTGGATGGTTGGCTGGCTGGAGGAATGGATGGATGGCTGGATGGAGGGATGGCTGGATGGATGGCTAGCTGGAGGGATGGATGGATGGATTATTGGCTGGATGGATGGCTGGATGGAGGGATGGCTGGATGGGTGGCTGGCTGGAGGGATGGATGGATGGCTGGATGGATGGCTGGATGGAGGGATGACTGGCTGGAGTGACGGATGGATGGATGGCTGGATGGATGGCTGTATGGAGGGATGGCTGGATGGAAGGCTGGATGGATGGATGGCTGGATGTATGGATGGATTGACGGATGGATGGAGTGATGGCTGGATGGATATCTGGCTGGAGGGATGGATGGATGGATGGATGGCTGGATGGATGGCTGGATGGAGGAATGGTTGGATGGATGGATTGCTGGAGGGATGGATGGCTGGATGGATGGCTGGATGGATGGCTGGATGGATGGACGGCTGGATGGGCGATTGGCTGGAGGGATGGATGGATGGATGGCTGGATGGATGGCTGGCTGGAGGGATGGATGGATGGATGGATGGATGGATGGCTGGATGGATGGCTGGATTGATGGATGGCTGGATGGATGGATGGCTGGAGTGATGGATGGGTGGATGGTTCGATGGATGGCTGGTTGAATGGATGGCTGGATGGATGGCTGGCTGGAGGGATTGAAGGATGGATGGGTGGCTGGATGGATGGCTGGATGGATGGCTGGATGGACGGATGGATGGATGGATGGCTGGATGGATGGCTGGATGGATGGATGGATGGATGGATGGCTGGCTGGAGGGATAGATGGATGGATGGCTGGCTGGAGGGATGGCTGGATGAATGGCTGGCTGGATGGCTGGATAGATGGATGGCTGGATGGCTGGCTGGCTGGAGAGATGGATGGATGGATGGGTGGCTGGGTGGATGGCTGGATGGATGGATGTCCGGATGGTTGGCTGGCTGGAGGGATGGATGGATGGCTGGATGGACGTCTGGATGGATGGATGGCTGGATGGATGGCTGGCTGGAGGGATGGATGGATGGATGGATGGCTGGATGGATGGATGGCTGGACGGATGGCTGGCTGGAGGGATGGATGGATGGACGGCTGGATGGATGGCTGGATGGATGGCTGGATGGATTGTTTGCTGGAGGAATGGATGGATTAATGAATGGCTGGACGGATGGCTGGATGGATGGAAGGCTGGATGGATGGCTGGCTGGAGGGATGGATGGATGGATGGCTGAATGGATGGCTAGATCGATGGATGGTTGGATGGATGGCTGGCTGGAGGAATGGAGTCATGGTTGGATGGCCGGATGGACGGCTGGATGGAAGGATGGGTGGATGCATGGCTGGCTGGAGGAATGGATTGATGGATGGATGGCTGAATGGCTGGCTGGGTTGATGGATGGCTCGATGGATGGCTGGCTGGACGGATGGATGGATGGATGGCTGGATGGATGGCTGGATGGAGGGATGGCTGGATGGTTGGCTGGCTGGAGGGATGGATGGATGGCTGGATTGATGGCTGGATGGTGGGGTGGCTGGATGGATGGCTGGCTGGAGGGATGGATGGATGGATTATTGGCTGGATGGATGGCTGGATGGAGGGATGGCTGTATGGGTGGCTGGCTGGAGGGATGGATGGATGGCTGGATGGACGGCTGGATGGAGGGATGGCTGGCTGGATGGATGACTGGATGGATGGCTGGAAGAATGGATGGCTGAATGTATGGCTGGCTGGAGAGATGGATGAATGGTTGGATGGCTGGATGGATGGTTGGATGGAGGGATGGCTGGATGGATGACTGGCTGGAGGGATGGATGGATGGATGGATGGCTGGATGGGTGGCTGCATGGATGAATGGCTGGATGGATGGCTGGTTTGAGGGAAGGATGGATGGATGATGGCTGGCTGGAGGGATGGAAGGATGGATGGAAGGCTGGATGGACGGCTGGATGGATGGCTGGATGTCTGGATGGCTGGCTGGATGGATGGATGGCTGGTTGGCTGGATGGATGGATGGAAGGCTGGATGGATGGATGGATGGACGGATGGATGGAGGGATGGATGGATGGATGGATGGCTGGATGGATGGCTGGATGGCTGGATGGATGGATGGCTGGATGGATGGCTGGCTGGAGGGATGTATGGATGGATGGATGCATGGATGAATGGCTGGCTGGATGGATGGATGGATGGCTGGATGGATGGCTGGATGGATGGCTGGATGGATGGATGGACGGATGGATGGATGGCTGGATGGATGGCGGGATGGATGGATGGCTGGATGGATGGCTGGCTGGAGGGATGGATGGATGGATGGCTGGCTGGAGGGATGGATGGATGGATGGCTGGATGGATGGCTGGATAGATGGATGGCTGGATGGCTGGCTGGCTGGAGAGATGGAGGGATGGAGGGGTGGCTGGATGGATGTCTGGATGGATGGATGGCTGGATGGATGGCTGGCTGGAGGGATGGATGGATGGATGGATGACTGGATGGATGGCTGGAAGAATGGATGGCTGAATGTATGGCTGGCTGGAGAGATGGATGAATGGTTGAATGGCTGGATGGATGGTTGGATGGAGGGATGGCTGGATGGATGACTGGCTGGAGGGATGAATGGATGGATGGATGGCTGGATGGGTGGCTGTATGGATGGATGGCTGGCTGGAGGGAAGGATGGATGGATGGATGGCTGGATCGATGGCTGGATGGATGGTTGGCTGGATGGATGCCTGGCTGGAGGGACGGATGGATGGCTGGATGGATGGTTGGATGGATGGATGGCTGGATGGATGGCTGGCAGGAGGGATGGATGGATGGATGGATGGCTGGATGGATGGCTGGATGGATGGATGGCTGGATGGATGGCTGGCTGGAGGGATGGATGAATGTATGTCTGGATGGATGGATGGCCGAATGGATGTCTGGCTGATGGGATGGATGGATGGATGGATGGCTAAATGGATGGCTGGATTGATGGATTGCTGGATGGATGGTTCGCTGGAGGGATGGATGAATGGATAGATGGCTGGATGGATGGCGGGATGGCTGGTTGGCTGGATGGGTGGCTGGCTGGGCGGATGGATTGATGGATGGATGGCTGGATGGATGGCTGGATGGATGGATGAATGGATGGCTGGCCGGCTGGAGGTATGGATGGATGGATGAATGGCTGGATGGATGGCTGGATGGAGAGATGGATGAATGCATGGATGGCTGGATGGATGACGGGATGGCTGGTTGGCTGGATGGGTGGCTGGCTGGGCGGATGGATTGATGGATGGATGGCTGGATGGATGGCTGGATGGATGGATGAATGGATGGCTGGCCGGCTGGAGGTATGGATGGATGGATGAATGGATGGATGGCTGGCTGGAGGGAAGGATGGATTGATGGATGGCTGGATCGATGGCTGGATGGATGGTTGGCTGGATGGATGGCTGGCTGGAGGGACGGATGGATGGCTGGATGGATGGTTGGATGGATGGATGGCTGGATGGATGGCTGGCAGGAGGGATGGATGGATGGATGGATGGCTGGATGGATGGCTGGATGGATGGATGGCTGGATGGATGGATGGCTGGAGGGATGGATGAATGTATGTCTGGATGGATGGATGGCCGAATGTATGTCTGGCTGATGGGATGGATGGATGGATGGATGGCTAAATGGATGGCTGGATGGATGGATGGCTGGATGGATGGTTCGCTGGAGGGATGGATGAATGGATAGATGGCTGGATGGATGGCGGGATGGCTGGTTGGCTGGATGGGTGGCTGGCTGGGCGGATGGATTGATGGATGGATGGCTGGATGGATGGCTGGATGGATGGATGAATGTATGGCTGGACGGCTGGAGATATGGATGGATGGATGAATGGCTGGATGGATGGCTGGATGGAGAGATGGATGAATGCATGGATGGCTGGATGGATGGCTGGATGGACGGATGGCTGGATTGATGGCTGGCGGGAGGGATGAATGGATGGATGGCTGGATGGATGGCTGGATGGATGGATGGCTGGATGAATGGCTTGCTGGAGGGCTGGATGGATGGAGGGATGGATGGATGGTTGGCTGGCTGGAGGAATGGATGGATGGCTGGATGGAAGGCTGGATGGAGGGATGGCTGGATGGATGGCTGGCTGGAGGGATGGATGGATGGATTATTGGCTGGATGGATGGCTGGATGGAGGGATGGCTGGATGGGTGGCTGGCTGGAGGGATGGATGGATGGCTGGATGGATGGCTGGATGGAGGGATGACTGGCTGGAGTGACGGATGGATGGATGGCTGGATGGATGGCTGTATGGAGGGATGGCTGGATGGAAGGCTGGATGGATGGATTGCTGGATGGATGGATGGATGGACGGATGGATGGAGGGATGGCTGGATGGATATCTGGCTGGAGGGATGGATGGATGGATGGATGGCTGGATGGATGGCTGGATGGAGGAATGGTTGGATGGATGGATTGCTGGAGGGATGGATGGCTGGATGGATGGATGGATGGATGGCTGGATGGATGGGCGGCTGGATGGGCGATTGGCTGGAGGGATGGATGGATGGATGGCTGGATGGATGGCTGGCTGGAGGGATGGATGGATGGATGGATGGATGGATGGCTGGATGGATGGCTGGATGGATGGATGGCTGGATGGATGGATGGCTGGAGTGATGGATGGGTGGATGGTTCGATGGATGGCTGGTTGAATGGATGGCTGGATGGATGGCTGGCTGGAGGGATTGAAGGATGGATGCATGGCTGGATGGATGGCTGGATGGATGGCTGGATGGACGGATGGATGGATGGATGGCTGGATGGATGGCTGGATGGATGGATGGATGGATGGATGGCTGGCTGGAGGGATAGATGGATGGATGGCTGGCTGGAGGGATGGATGGGTGGATGGCTGGCTGGATGGCTGGATAGATGGATGGCTGGATGGCTGGCTGGCTGGAGAGATGGATGGATGGATGGGTGGCTGGGTGGATGGCTGGATGGATGGATGTCCGGATGGTTGGCTGGCTGGAGGGATGGATGGATGGCTGGATGGACGGCTGGATGGAGGGATGGCTGGCTGGATGGCTGGCGGGAGGGATGGATGGATGGATGGATGGCTGGATGGATGGCTGGATGGAGGGATGGATGGCTGGCTGGAGGGATGGATGGATGGATGAATGGCCGAATGGATGGCTGGATGGATGGCTGGCTGGAGGGATGGAAGAATGGATGGAAGGCTGGATGGACGGCTGGATGGATGGCTGGATGTCTGGATGGCTGGCTGGATGGATGGATGGCTGGTTGGCTGGATGGATGGATGGAAGGCTGGATGGATGGATGGATGGACGGATGGATGGAGGGATGGATGGATAGATGGATGACTGGAGGGATGGCTGGCTGGATCGATGGCTGGATGGATGGATGGCTGGATGGATGGCTGGCTGGAGGGATGGATGGATGGATGGATGCATGGATGAATGGCTGGCTGGATGGATGGATGGATGGATGGATGGCTGGATGGATGGCTGGATGGATGGCTGGATGGATGGATGGACGGATGGATGGATGGTTGGATGGATGGCGGGATGGATGGATGGCTGGATGGATGGCTGGCTGGAGGGATGGATGGATGGATGGCTGGCTGGAGGGATGGATGGATGGATGGCTGGATGGATGGCTGGATAAATGGATGGCTGGATGGCTGGCTGGCTGGAGAGATGGATGGATGGATGGGTGGCTGAATGGACGGCTGGATGGATGGATGTCCGGATGGATGGCTGGCTGGAGGGATAGATGGTTGGATGGATGGCTGGATGGATGTCTGGATGGATGGATGGCTGGATGGATGGCTGGCTGGAGGGATGGATGGATGGATGGATGGCTGGATGGATGGCTGGCTGGAGGGATGGATGGATGGATGGATGGCTGGATGGATGGCTGGATGGAAGGCTGGATGGATTGCTGGCTGGAGGAATGGATGGATTAATGAATGGCTGGACGGATGGCTGGATGGATGGAAGGCTGGATGGATGGCTGGCTGGAGGGATGGATGGATGGCTGGCTGAATGGATGGCTAGATCGATGGATGGCTGGATGGATGGCTTGCTGGAGGAATGGAGTCATGGATGGATGGCCGGATGGACGGCTGGATGGAAGGATGGCTGGATGCATGGCTGGCTGGAGGGATGGATTGATGGATGGTTGTCTGGATGGCTGGCTGGATGAATGGATGGCTCGATGGATGGCTGGCTGGAGGGATGGATGGATGGATGGATGGATGGCTGGATGGATGGCTGGATGGAGGGATGGCTGGATGGTTGGCTGGCTGGAGGAATGGATGGATGGCTGGATGGAGGGATGGCTGGATGGATGGCTAGCTGGAGGGATGGATGGATGGATTATTGGCTGGATGGATGGCTGGATGGAGGGATGGCTGGATGGGTGGCTGGCTGGAGGGATGGATGGATGGCTGGATGGATGGCTGGATGGAGGGATGACTGGCTGGAGTGACGGATGGATGGATGGCTGGATGGATGGCTGTATGGAGGGATGGCTGGATGGACGGCTGGATGGATGGATGGCTGGATGGATGGATGGATGGACGGATGGATGGAGTGATGGCTGGATGGATATCTGGCTGGAGGGATGGATGGATGGATGGCTGTATGGATGGCTGGATGGAGGAATGGTTGGATGGATGGATTGCTGGAGGGATGGATGGCTGGATGGATGGCTTGATGGATGGCTGGATGGATGGACGGCTGAATGGGCGATTGGCTGGAGGGATGGATGGATGGATGGCTGGATGGATGGCTGGCTGGAGGGATGGATGGATGGATGGATGGATGGATGGCTGGATGGATGGCTGGATGGATGGATGGCTGGATGGATGGATGGCTGGAGTGATGGATGGGTGGATGGTTCGATGGATGGCTGGTTGAATGGATGGCTGGATTAATGGCTGGCTGGAGGGATTGAAGGATGGATGGGTGGCTGGATGGATGGCTGGATGAATGGCTGGATGGACGGATGGATGGATGGATGGCTGGATGGATGGCTGGATGGATGGATGGATGGATGGATGGCTGGCTGGAGGGATAGATGGATGGATGGCTGGCTGGAGGGATGGCTGGATGAATGGCTGGCTGGATGGCTGGATAGATGGATGGCTGGATGGCTGGCTGGCTGGAGAGATGGATGGATGGATGGGTGGCTGGGTGGATGGCTGGATGGATGGATGTCCGGATGGTTGGCTGGCTGGAGGGATGGATGGATGGCTGGATGGACGTCTGGATGGATGGATGGCTGGATGGATGGCTGGCTGGAGGGATGGATGGATGGATGGATGGCTGGATGGATGGATGGCTGGACGGATGGCTGGCTGGAGGGATGGATGGATGGACGGCTGGATGGATGGCTGGATGGATGGCTGGATGGATTGTTTGCTGGAGGAATGGATGGATTAATGAATGGCTGGACGGATGGCTGGATGGATGGAAGGCTGGATGGATGGCTGGCTGGAGGGATGGATGGATGGATGGCTGAATGGATGGCTAGATCGATGGATGGTTGGATGGATGGCTGGCTGGAGGAATGGAGTCATGGTTGGATGGCCGGATGGACGGCTGGATGGAAGGATGGGTGGATGCATGGCTGGCTGGAGGAATGGATTGATGGATGGATGGCTGAATGGCTGGCTGGGTTGATGGATGGCTGGATGGATGGCTGGCTGGAGGGATGGATGGATGGATTATTGGCTGGATGGATGGCTGGATGGAGGGATGGCTGTATGGGTGGCTGGCTGGAGGGATGGATGGATGGCTGGATGGACGGCTGGATGGAGGGATGGCTGGCTGGATGGATGACTGGATGGATGGCTGGAAGAATGGATGGCTGAATGTATGGCTGGCTGGAGAGATGGATGAATGGTTGGATGGCTGGATGGATGGTTGGATGCAGGGATGGCTGGATGGATGACTGGCTGGAGGGATGGATGGATGGATGGATGGCTGGATGGGTGGCTGCATGGATGAATGGCTGGATGGATGGCTGGTTTGAGGGAAGGATGGATGGATGATGGCTGGCTGGAGGGATGGAAGGATGGATGGAAGGCTGGATGGACGGCTGGATGGATGGCTGGATGTCTGGATGGCTGGCTGGATGGATGGATGGCTGGTTGGCTGGATGGATGGATGGAAGGCTGGATGGATGGATGGATGGACGGATGGATGGAGGGATGGATGGATGGATGGATGGCTGGATGGATGGCTGGATGGCTGGATGGATGGATGGCTGGATGGATGGCTGGCTGGAGGGATGTATGGATGGATGGATGCATGGATGAATGGCTGGCTGGATGGATGGATGGATGGCTGGATGGATGGCTGGATGGATGGCTGGATGGATGGATGGACGGATGGATGGATGGCTGGATGGATGGCGGGATGGATGGATGGCTGGATGGATGGCTGGCTGGAGGGATGGATGGATGGATGGCTGGCTGGAGGGATGGATGGATGGATGGCTGGATGGATGGCTGGATAGATGGATGGCTGGATGGCTGGCTGGCTGGAGAGATGGAGGGATGGAGGGGTGGCTGGATGGATGTCTGGATGGATGGATGGCTGGATGGATGGCTGGCTGGAGGGATGGATGGATTGATGGATGACTGGATGGATGGCTGGAAGAATGGATGGCTGAATGTATGGCTGGCTGGAGAGATGGATGAATGGTTGGATGGCTGGATGGATGGTTGGATGGAGGGATGGCTGGATGGATGACTGGCTGGAGGGATGAATGGATGGATGGATGGCTGGATGGGTGGCTGTATGGATGGATGGCTGGCTGGAGGGAAGGATGGATGGATGGATGGCTGGATCGATGGCTGGAAGGATGGTTGGCTGGATGGATGCCTGGCTGGAGGGACGGATGGATGGCTGGGTGGATGGTTGGATGGATGGATGGCTGGATGGATGGCTGGCAGGAGGGATGGATGGATGGCTGGATGGATGGCTGGATGGATGGATGGCTGGATGGATGGCTGGCTGGAGGGATGGATGAATGTATGTCTGGATGGATGGATGGCCGAATGGATGTCTGGCTGATGGGATGGATGGATGGATGGATGGCTAAATGGATGGCTGGATTGATGGATGGCTGGATGGATGGTTCGCTGGAGGGATGGATGAATGGATAGATGGCTGGATGGATGGCGGGATGGCTGGTTGGCTGGATGGGTGGCTGGCTGGGCGGATGGATTGATGGATGGATGGCTGGATGGATGGCTGGATGGATGGATGAATGGATGGCTGGCCGGCTGGAGGTATGGATGGATGGATGAATGGCTGGATGGATGGCTGGATGGAGAGATGGATGAATGCATGGATGTCTGGATGGATGGCTGGATGGACGGATGGCTGGATTGATGGCTGGCGGGAGGGATGAATGAATGGATGGCTGGATGGATGGCTGGATGAATGGATGGCTGGATGAATGGCTTGCTGGAGGGATGGATGGATGGAGGGATGGATGGATGGTTGCCTGGCTGGAGGAATGGATGGATGGCTGGATGGATGGCTGGATGGAGGGATGGCTGGATGGATGGCTGGCTGGAGGGATGGATAAATGGATTATTGGCTGGATGGATGGCTGGATGGAGGGATGGCTGGATGGGTGGCTGGCTGGAGGGATGGATGGCTGGCTGGATGGATGGCTGGATGGAGGGATGACTGGCTGGAGTGACGGATGGATGGATGGCTGGATGGATGGCTGTATGGAGGGATGGCTGGATGGAAGGCTGGATGGATGGATGGCTGGATGGATGGATGGATGGACGGATGGATGGAGGGATGGCTGGATGGATATCTGGCTGGAGGGATGGATGGATGGATGGATGGCTGGATGGATGGCTGGATGGAGGAATGGTTGGATGGATGGATTGCTGGAGGGATGGATGGCTGGATGGATGGCTGGATGGATGGGCGGCTGGATGGGCGATTGGCTGGAGGGATGGATGGATGGATGGCTGGATGGATGGCTGGCTGGAGGGATGGATGGATGGATGGATGGCTGGATGGCTGGATGGATGGCTGGATGGATGGATGGCTGGATGGATGGATGGCTGGAGTGATGGATGGGTGGATGGTTCGATGGATGGCTGGTTGAATGGATGGCTGGTTGGATGGCTGGCTGGAGGGATTGAAGGATGGATGGATGGCTGGATGGATGGCTGGATGGATGGCTGGATGGACGGATGGATGGATGGCTGGCTGGAGGGATGGCTGGATGGATGGCTGGCTGGATGGCTGGAAAGATGGATGGCTGGATGGCTGGCTGGCTGGAGAGATGGATGGATGGATGGGTGGCTGGGTGGATGGCTGGATGGATGGATGTCCGGATGGTTGGCTGGCTGGAGGGATGGATGGATGGCTGGATGGATGTCTGGATGGATGGATGGCTGGATGGATGGCTGGCTGGAGGGATGGATGGATGGATGGATGGCTGGATGGATGGCTGGATGGATGGATGGCTGGATGGAAGGCTGGCTGGAGGTATGGATGGATGGATGGCTGGATGGATGGCTGGATGGATGGCTGGATGGATTGTTTGATGGAGGAATGGATGGATTAATGAATGGCTGGACGGATGGCTGGATGGATGGAAGGCTGGATGGATGGCTGGCTGGAGGGATGGATGGATGGATGGCTGAATGGATGGCTAGATCGATGGATGGTTGGATGGATGGCTGGCTGGAGGAATGGAGTCATGGATGGATGGCCGGATGGACGGCTGGATGGAAGGATGGCTGGATGCATGGCTGGCTGGAGGGATGGATTGATGGATGGATGGCTGGATGGCTGGCTGGGTTGATGGATGGCTCGATGGATGGCTGGCTGGACGGATGGATGGATGGATGGCTGGATGGATGGCTGGATGGAGGGATGGCTGGATGGTTGGCTGGCTGGAGGGATGGATGGATGGCTGGATTGATGGCTGGATGGTGGGGAGGCTGGATGGATGGCTGGCTGGAGGGATGGATGGATGGATTATTGGCTGGATGGATGGCTGCATGGTGGGATGGCTGTATGGGTGGCTGGCTGGAGGGATGGATGGATGGCTGAATGGACGGCTGGATGGAGGGATGGCTGGCTGGATGGATGACTGGATGGATGGCTGGAAGAATGGATGGCTGAATGTATGGCTGACTGGAGAGATGGATGAATGGTTGGATGGCTGGATGGATGGTTGGATGGAGGGATGGCTGGATGGATGACTGGCTGGAGGGATGGACGGATGGATGGATGGCTGGATGGGTGGCTGTATGGATGGATGGCTGGATGGATGGCTGGCTGGAGGGAAGGATGGATGGATGGATGGCTGGCTGGAGGGATGGAAGGATGGATGGAAGGCTGGATGGACGGCTGGATGGATGGCTGGATGTCTGGATGGCTGGCTGGATGGATGGATGGATGGTTGGCTGGATGGATGGATGGAAGGCTGGATGGATGGATGGATGGACGGATGGATGGAGGGATGGATGGATGGATGGATGGCTGGATGGATGGCTGGATGGATGGATGGCTGGATGGATGGATGGCTGGATGGTTGGCTGGCTGGAGGGATGGATGGATGGATGGATGCATGGATGAATGGCTGGCTGGATGGATGGATGGATGGCTGGATGGATAGCTGGATGGATGGCTGGATGGATGGATGGACGGATGGAAGGATGGCTGGATGGATGGAGGGATGGATGGATGGCTGGATGGATGGCTGGCTGGAGGGATGGATGGATGGATGGCTGGCTGGAGGGATGGATGGATGGATGGCTGGATGGATGGCTGGATAGATGGATGGTTGGATGGCTGGCTGGCTGGAGAGATGGAGGGATGGAGGGGTGGCTGGATGGATGTCTGGATGGATGGATGGCTGGATGGATGGCTGGCTGGAGGGATGGATGAATGGATGGATGACTGGATGGATGGCTGGAAGAATGGATGGCAGCATGTATGGCTGGCTGGAGAGATGGATGAATGGTTGGATGGCTGGATGGATAGTTGGATGGAGGGATGGCTGGATGGATGACTGGCTGGAGGGATGAATGGATGGATGGATGGCTGGATGGGTGGCTGTATGGATGGATGGCTGGATGGATGGCTGGCTGGAGGGAAGGATGGATGGATGGATGGCTGGATCGATGGCTGGATGGATGGTTGGCTGGATGGATGGCTGGCTGGAGGGACGGATGGATGGCTGGATGGATGGTTGGATGGATGGATGGCTGGATGGATGGCTGGCAGGAGGGATGGATGGATGGATGGATGGCTGGATGGATGGCTGGATGGATGGATGGCTGGATGGATGGCTGGCTGGAGGGATGGATGAATGTATGTCTGGATGGATGGATGGCAGAATGGATGTCTGGCTGATGGGATGGATGGATGGATGGATGGCTAAATGGATGGCTGGATGGATGGATGGCTGGATGGATCGTTCGCTGGAGGGATGGATGAATGGATAGATGGCTGGATGGATGGCGGGGTGGCTGGTTGGCTGGATGGGTGGCTGGCTGGGCGGATGGATTGATGGATGGATGGCTGGATGGATGGCTGGATGGATGGATGGATGAATGGATGGCTGGCCGGCTGGAGGTATGGATGGATGGATGAATGGCTGGATGGATGGCTGGATGGAGAGATGGATGAATGTATGGATGGCTGGATGGATGGCTGGATGGACGGATGGCTGGATTGATGGCTGGCTGGAGGGATGAATGGATGGATGGCTGGATGGATGGCTGGATGGATGGATGGCTGGATGAATGGCTTGTTGGAGGGATGGATGGATGGATGTATGGCTGGATGGATGGCTGGATGGATGGATGGCTGGATGATTGGCTGGCTGGAGGGATGAATGGATGGATGGATGGCTGGATGGATGGCTGGATGGATGGATGGCTGGATGGATGGCTGGACGGATGGATGGATGGATAGCTGGATGGAAGGGATGGATGGATTGCTGAATGGATGGCTGGATGGATGGCTGGCTGGAGGGATGGATTGATGGATGGATGGCTGGATGGATGGCTGGATGGATGGATGGCTGGATGGATGGATGGCTGGATGGATGGCTGGCTGGATGGATGGATAGCTGGATGGAGGGATGGCTGGATGGTTGGCTGGCTGGAGGGATGGATGGATGGATGGATGGATGGATGGCTGGATGGAGGGATGGCTGGATGACTGGCTGGCTGGAGGGATGGATGGCTGGCTGGATGGATGGATGGCTTAATGACTGGCTGGAAGGAGGGCTGGATGGATGGATGGATGGATGGCTGGATGGATGGATGGATGGCTGGATGTATGGCTGGCTGGAGAGATGGATGAATGGTTGGATGGCTGGATGGATGGCTGAATGAATGGATGGCTGGATGGATGGCTTGCTGGAGGAATGGATGGTTGGATGGCTGGATGGATGGCTGAATGGATGGATGGCTGGATGAATGGCTGGCTGGTGGGATGGATGGATGGATGGATGGCTGGATGGATGGCTGGATGGATGGATGGCTGGTTGGATGACTGGCTGGAGGGATGGATGGATGGATGGATGGCTGGATGGGTGGCTGGATGGATGGATGGCTGGTTGGATGGCTGGCTGGATGGAAGGATGGTTGGATGGATGGCTGGATGGAAGGCTGGATGGATGGATGGCTGGATGGATGACTTGCTGGAGGGACGGATGGATTGATGGATGGCTGGATGGATGGCTGGATGGATGGATGGCTGAATGGATGGCTGGCGGGAGGGATGGATGGATGGATGGATGGCTGGATGGATGGCTGGATGGATGGATGGCTGGATGGATGGCTGGCTGGAGGGATGGATGGATGGATGGCTGGATGGATGGTTGGCCGAATGGATGGCTGGCTGAAGGGATGGATGGATGGACGGATTGCTGAATGGATGGCTGGATGGATGGATGGCTGGATGGCTGGCTGGCTGGAGGGATGGATTAATGGATGGATGGATGGATGGATGGCTGGATGGCTGGATGGCTGGATGGATGGCTGGCTGGGCGGATGGATTGATAGATGGATGGGTGGATGGATGGCTGGATGGATGGATGGCTGGCTGGCTGGAGGTATGGATGGATGGAGGGATGGCTGGATGGATGGCTGGCTGGAGGGATGGATGGCTGGATGGATGGAGGGCCGGATGGATGGCTGGCTGGAGGGATGGATGGATGGCTGGATGGATGGATGGCTGGATGGATGGCTGGCTGGAGGGATGGATGGATGAATGGATGGCTCGATGGATGGCTGGATGGATGGATGGCTGGATGAATGGCTGGCTGGAGGGATGGATGGATGGATGGATGGATGGATGGATGGCTGGATGGATGGATGGCTGGTTGGATGACTGGCTGGAGGGATGGATGGATGTATGGATGGCTGGATGGGCGGCTGGATGGATGGATGGCTGGATGGATGGCTGGCTGGAGGGAAGGATGGATGGATGGATGGCTGGATGGAAGGCTGGATGGATGGATGGCTGGATGGATGGCTGGCTGGAGGGACGGATGGATGGATGGCTGAATGGATGGCTGGATGGATGGATGGCTGAATGGATGGCTGGCGGGAGGGATGGATGAATGGATGGATGGCTGGATGGATGGCTGGATGGATGGATGGCTGGATGGATGGCTGGCTGGAGGGATGGATGGATGGATGGCTGGATGGATGGATGGCCGAATGGATGGCTGGCTGAAGGGATGGATGGATGGATGGATTGCTGAATGGATGGCTGGATGGATGGATGGCTGGATGGATGGCTGGCTGGAGGGATGGATTAATGGATGGATGGATGGATGGATGGCTGGATGGCTGGATGGATGTCTGGCTGGGCAGATGGATTGATGGATGGATGGCTGGATGGATGGCTGGTTGGATGGATGGCTGGAAAGATGGCTGGCTGGAGGGATGGAAGGATGGTGGATGGCTGGATGGATGGCTGGATGGGTGCCTAGATGTCTGGATGGCTGGCTGGATGGATGGATGGATGGCTGGTAGTATGGCTGGATGGATGGATGGATTGATGGATGGCTGGATGGATGGATGAATGGATGGCTGAATGGATGGCTGAATGGATGGCTTGATGGATGGCTGGATGGATGGATTGAACAAACAAAGAACAAAGAACAAAGAAATGTACAGCACAGGAACAGGCCCTTCGGCCCTCCAAGCCCGTGCCGACCATACTGCCCGACTAAACTACAATCTTCTACACTTCCTGGGTCCGTATCCTTCTATTCCCATCCTAATGATATATTTGTCAAGATGCCCCTTAAATGTCCCTATCGTCCCTGCTTCCACTACCTCCTCCGGTAGTGAGTTCCAGGCACCCACTACCCTCTGCGTAAAAACTTGCCTCGTACATCTACTCTAAACTTTGCCCCTCTCACCTTAAACCTATGCCCCCTAGTAATTGACCCCTCTACCCTGGGGAAAAGCCTCTGACTATCCACTCTGTCTATGCCCCTCATAATTTTGTATACCTCTATCAGGTCGCCCCTCAACCTCCTTCGTTCCAGTGAGAACAAACCGAGTTTATTCAATCGCTCCTCATAGCTTCTGCCCTCCATACCAGGCAACATTCTGGTAAATCTCTTCTGCACCCTCTCTAAAGCCTCCACATCCTTCTGGTAGTGTGGCGACCAGAATTGAACACTATACTCCAAGTGTGGCCTAACTAAGGTTCTATACAGCTGCAACATGACTTGCCAATTCTTATACTCAATGCCCCGGCCAATGAAGGCAAGCATGCCGTATGCCTTCTTGACGACCTTCTCCACCTGTGTTGCCCCTTTCAATGACCTGTGGACCTGTACTCCTAGATCTCTTTGACTTTCAATACTCTTGAGGGTTCTACCATTCACTGTATATTCCCTACCTGCATTAGCCCTTCCAAAATGCATTACCACACATTTGTCCGGATTAAACTCCATCTGCCATCTCTCCGCCCAAGTCTCCAGACAATCTAAATCCTGCTGTATCCTCAGACAGTCCTCATCGCTATCCGCAATTCCACAAACCTTTGTGTCGTCTGCAAACTTACTAATCAGACCAGTTACATTTTCCTCCAAATCATTTATATATACTACAAAGAGCAAAGGTCCCAGCACTGATCCCTGTGGAACACCACTGGTCACAGCCCTCCAATGAGAAAAGCATCCCTCCATTGCTACCCTCTGCCTTCTATGGCCTAGCCAGTTCTGTATCCACCTTGCCAGTTCACCCCTGATCCCGTGTGACTTCACCTTTTGTACTAGTCTACCATGAGGGACCTTGTCAAAGGCCTTACTGAAGTCCATATAGACAACATCTACTGCCCTACCTGCATCAATCATCTTAGTGACCTCCTCGAAAAACTCTATCAAGTTAGTGAGACACGACCTTCCCTTCACAAAACCGTGCTGCCTCTCACTAATACGTCCATTTGCTTCCAAATGGGAGTAGATCCTGTCTCGAAGAATTCTCTCCAGTAATTTCCCTACCACTGATGTCAGGCTCACCGGCCTGTAGTTCCCGGGATTATCCTTGCTACCCTTCTTAAACAGAGGAACAACATTGGCTATTCTCCAGTCCTCCGGGACATCTCCTGAAGACAGCGAGGATCCAAAGATTTCTGTCAAGGCCTCAGCAATTGACTCTCCAGCCTCCTTCAGTATTCTGTGGTAGATCCCATAAATGGGGTAGATCCCATTGATGGATGGATGGCTGGATGGATTGCTGGATGGATGGACGATTGGCTGGAGGGATGGATGGATGGTTGGATGGCTGGATGGACGATTGGCTGGAGGGATGGATGGATGGATGGCTGGATGGATGGCAGGATGGAGGGATGGATGGATGGATGGGTGGATGGATGGATGGCTGGCTGGATGGATGGCTGGATGGATGGCTGGCTGGAGTGATGGATGGGTGGATGGTTGGATGGATGGCTGGTTGGATGGATGGCTGGATGGATGGCTGGTTGGAGGGATGGAAGGATGGTGGATGGCTGGGTGGATGGCTGGATGGATGGCTAGATGTCTGGATGGCTGGCTGGATGGATGGATGGATGGATGGCTGGTTGGCTGGATGGATGGGTGGCTGGTAGAATGGCTGGATGGATGGATGGATTGATGGATGGCTGGATGGATGGATGAATGTATGGCTGAATGGATGGCTGAATGGATGGCTGGATGGATGGCTGGATGGATGGATTGATGGATGGATGGCTGGATGGATTGCTGGATGGATGGATGGCTGGATGGAAGACTGGCTGGAGGGATGGATGGTTGGATGGCTGACTGGAGGGATGGATGGATGGTTGGCGGTTTGAACGCTGGATAGATGGATGGCTGGATGGATGGCTGGCTGGAGGGATGGATGGATGGATGGGTGGCTGGATGGATGGCTGGATGGATGGATGTCCGGATGGATGGCTGGCTGGAGGGATGGATGGATGGATGGATGGATGGGTGGCTGGATGGATGGCTGGATGGATGGCTGGCTGGAGGGATGGATGGATGGATGGATGGCTGGATGGATGGCTGGATGGATGGATGGCTGGATGGATGGCTGGATGAAGTGATGGATGGATGGATGGATGGCTGGATGGATGGCTGGATGGATGGCTGGATGGATTGCTGGCTGGAGGAATGGATGGATTAATGGATGGCTGGACGGATGGCTGGATGGATGGAAGGCTGGATGGATGGCTGGCTGCAGGGATGGATGGATGGATGGATGGCTGAATGGATGGCTAGATCGATGGATGGATGGATGGCTGGCTGGAGGGATGGAGTCATGGATGGATGTCTGGATGGATGGCTTAATGGAAGGATGGCTGGATGCATGGCTGGCTGGAGGGATGGATTGATGGATGGATGGCTGGAGGGCTGGCTGGATGGATGGCTGGCTGGAGGCATGGATGGATGGATGGATGGCTGGATGGATGGCTGGAAGGATGGATGGCTGGATGGATGGCTGGCTGGAGGGATGGATGGATGGATGGATGGCTGGATGGATGGCTGGACGGATGGATGGCTGGATGGATGGCTGGCTGGAGGGATGGATGGATGGATGGATGGCTGGATGGTTGGCTGGATGGATGGATGGCTGGATGGATGGCTGGCTGAAGGAATGGATGGATGGTTGGCTGGCTGGAGTGATGGATGGATGGATGGATGACTGGATGGATGGCTGGCAGGAGGGATGCATGGATGGATGGATGGCTGGATGGACGGCTGGTTTGGATGGATGGCTTGATGGATGGCTGGCTGGAGGGATGGATTGATGGATGGATGGCTGGATGGATGGCTGGATGGATAGATGGCAGGATGGATGAATGGCTGGAGGGATGGATGGATGGATGGATGGCTGTATGTGGGGATGGCTGGATGGTTGGCTGGCTGGATGGATGGATGGATGGATGGATGGATGGATGGATGGCTGGATGGATGGCTGGATGGAGGGATGGCTGGATGGATGGCTGGCTGGAGGGATGGATGGATGGCTGGATGGATGGCTGAATGGATGAATGGCTTAATGGCTGGCTGGCTGGAGGGATGGATGGATGGATGGATGGCTGGATGAATGGCTGAATGGATGGATGGCTGGATGTATGGCTGGCTGGAGAGTTGGATGGATGGATGGATGGCTGGATGGATGGCTGGATGGAGGAATGGATGGATGGATGGCTGGCTAGAAGGGTGGATGGATGGATGGATGGCTGGATGGATGGCTGGATGGACGGACGGCTGGATGGATGGCTGGCTGAAAGGTTGGATGGATGGATGGATGGCTGGATGGATGGCTGGATGGATGGATGGCTGGATGGATGACTCGCTGGCGGGATGGATGGATGGATGGATGGCTGGATGGATGGCTGGATGGATGGATGGCTTGAAGGATGGCTGGATGGATGGATGGATGGATGGCTGGATGGATGGATGGTTGGATGGATGGATGGCTGGATGGCTGGAAGGCTGGATGGATGGATGGCTGGATGGATGGCTGGATGGATGGATGGATGGATGGATGGATGGCTGGATGCATGGCTGGATGGAGGGATGGCTGGATGGATGACTGGCGGGGGTGACGGATGGATGGATGGCTGGATGAATGGCTGTATGGAGGGATGGATGGATGACTGGCTGGCTGGAGGTATGGATGGATGGATGAATGGCTGGATGGATGGCTGGATGGAGAGATGGATGAATGCATGGATGGCTGGATGGATGGCTGGATGGAGGGATGGCTGGATGGATGGCTGGCTGGAGGGAAGGATGGATGGATGTATGGCTGGATGGATGGCTGGATGGAAGGCTGGATGGATGAATGGCTGGATGGATGGCTGGCTGGAGGGACGGATGGATGGATGGATGGCTGGATGGATGGCTGGATGGATGGATGGCTGGATGAATGGCTGGCTGGAGGGATGGATGGATGGATGGATGGCAGGATGGATGGCTGGATGAATGGATGGCTGGATGGATGACTCGCTGGCGGGATGGATGGATGGATGGATGGCTCGATGGATGGCTGGATGGATGGATGGCTTGAAGGATGGCTGGATGGGTGGATGGATGGATGGCTGGATGGATGGATGGTTGGATGGATGGATGGCTGGATGGCTGGAAGGCTGGATGGATGGATGGCTGGATGGATGGCTGGATGGATGGATGGATGGATGGATGGATGGCTGGATGCATGGCTGGATGGAGGGATGGCTGGATGGATGGCTGGCGGGGGTGACGGATGGATGGATGGCTGGATGAATGGCTGTATGGAGGGATGGCTGGCTGGACGGCTGGCTGGATGGTTGGATGGCTGGATGGATGGATGGATGGACGGATGGATGGAGGGATGGCTGGGTGGATGGCTGGCTGGAGGGATGGTTGGATGGATGGATGGCTGGATGGCTGGAAGGCTGGATGGATGGGTGGCTGGATGGATGGCTGGATGGATGGATGGATGGCTGGATGGATGGATGGCTGGATGGATGGCTGGCTGGAGGGACGGAAGGATGGATGGCTGGATGGATGGCTAGATGGATGGATGGCTGAATGGATGGCTGGCGGGAGGGATGGATGGATGGATGGATGGATGGCTGGATGGATGGCTGGATGGATGGATGGCTGGATGGATGGGTGGCTGGAGGGATGGATGGATGGATGGCTGGATGGATGGATGGCCGAATGGGTGGCTGGCTGAAGGGATGGATGGATGGATGTATTGCTGAATGGATGGCTGGATGGATGGATGGCTGGATGGATGGCTGGCTGGAGGGATGGATTAATGGATGGTTGGATGGATGGATGGCTGGATGGCTGGATGGCTGGATGGATGTCTGGCTGGGCGGATGGATTGATGGATGGATGGCTGGATGGATGGCTGGATGGATGGATGAATGGATGGCTGGCTGGCTTGAGGTATGGATGGATGGATGAATGGCTGCATGGATGGCTGGATGGAGAGATGGATGAATGCATGGATGGCTAGATGGATAGCTGGATGGAGGGATGGCTGGATGGATGGCTGGCTGGAGGGATGGATGGATGGATGGATGGCTGGATGGATGGCTGGATGGCTGGATGGATGGCTTGCTGGAGGGATGGAAGGATGGATGGATGGATAGCTGGACGGATGGCTGGATGGATGGATGGCTGGATGAATGGCTGGCTGGAGGGATGGATGGATGGATGGATGGCAGGATGGATGGCTGGATGGATGGATGGCTGGATGGATGACTCGCTGGCGGGATGGATGGATGGATGGCTGGATGGATGGCTGGATGGATGGATGGCTTGATGGATGGCTGGATGGATGGATGGATGGATGGCTGGATGGATGGATGGTTGGATGGATGGATGGCTGGATGGCTGGAAGGCTGGATGGATGGATGGCTGGATGGATGGCTGGATGGATGGATGGATGGATGGATGGATGGCTGGATGCATGGCTGGATGGAGGGATGGCTGGATGGATGGCTGGCGGGGGTGACGGATGGATGGATGGCTGGATGAATGGCTGTATGGAGGGATGGCTGGATGGACGGCTGGCTGGATGGTTGGATGGCTGGATGGATGGATGGATGGACGGATGGATGGAGGGATGGCTGGGTGGATGGCTGGCTGGAGGGATGGATGGATGGATGGATGGCTGGTTGGATGGCTGGATGGATGGATGGCTGGATGGACGATTTGCTGGAGGGATGGATGGATGGATGGCTGGATGGATGGCAGGCTGGAGGGATGGATGAATGGATGGGTGGCTGGATGGATGGCTGGCTGGATGGATGGCTGGATGGATGGCTGGCTGGAGTGATGGATGGGTGGATGGTTGGATGGATGGCTGGTTGGATGGATGGCTGGATGGATGGCTGGCTGGAGGGATGGAAGGATGGTGGATGGCTGGATGGATGGCTGGATGGGTGGCTAGATGTCTGGATGGCTGGCTGGATGGATGGATGGATGGCTGGTTGGCTGGATGGATGGACGGGTGGCTGGTAGTATGGCTGGATGGATGGATGGATTGATGGATGGCTCGATGGATGGATGAATGGATGGCTGAATGGATGGCTGAATGGATGGCTGGATGGATGGCTGGATGGATGGATTGAACAAACAAAGCAAAGAACAAAGAAATGTACAGCACAGGAACAGGCCCTTCGGCCCTCCAAGCCCGTGCCGACCATACTGCCCGACTAAACTACAATCTTCTACACTTCCTGGGTCCGTATCCTTCTATTCCCATCCGAATGATATATTTGTCAAGATGCCCCTTAAATGTCCCTATCGTCCCTGCTTCCACTACCTCCTCCGGTAGTGAGTTCCAGGCACCCACTACCCTCTGCGTAAAAAACTTGCCTCGTACATCTACTCTAAACTTTGCCCCTCTCACCTTAAACCTATGCCCCCTAGTAATTGACCCCTCTACCCTGGGGAAAAGCCTCTGACTATCCACTCTGTCTATGCCCCTCATAATTTTGTATACCTCTATCAGGTCGCCCCTCAACCTCCTTCGTTCCAGTGAGAACAAACCGAGTTTATTCAATCGCTCCTCATAGCTTCTGCCCTCCATACCAGGCAACATTCTGGTAAATCTCTTCTGCACCCTCTCTAAAGCCTCCACATCCTTCTGGTAGTGTGGCGACCAGAATTGAACACTATACTCCAAGTGTGGCCTAACTAAGGTTCTATACAGCTGCAACATGACTTGCCAATTCTTATACTCAATGCCCCGGCCAATGAAGGCAAGCATGCCGTATGCCTTCTTGACGACCTTCTCCACCTGTGTTGCCCCTTTCAATGACCTGTGGACCTGTACTCCTAGATCTCTTTGACTTTCAATACTCTTGAGGGTTCTACCATTCACTGTATATTCCCTACCTGCATTAGCCCTTCCAAAATGCATTACCACACATTTGTCCGGATTAAACTCCATCTGCCATCTCTCCGCCCAAGTCTCCAGACAATCTAAATCCTGCTGTATCCTCAGACAGTCCTCATCGCTATCCGCAATTCCACAAACCTTTGTGTCGTCTGCAAACTTACTAATCAGACCAGTTACATTTTCCTCCAAATCATTTATATATACTACAAAGAGCAAAGGTCCCAGCACTGATCCCTGTGGAACACCACTGGTCACAGCCCTCCAATGAGAAAAGCATCCCTCCATTGCTACCCTCTGCCTTCTATGGCCTAGCCAGTTCTGTATCCACCTTGCCAGTTCACCCCTGATCCCGTGTGACTTCACCTTTTTTACTAGTCTACCATGAGGGACCTTGTCAAAGGCCTTACTGAAGTCCATATAGACAACATCTACTGCCCTACCTGCATCAATCATCTTAGTGACCTCCTCGAAAAACTCTATCAAGTTAGTGAGACACGACCTTCCCTTCACAAAACCGTGCTGCCTCTCACTAATACGTCCATTTGCTTCCAAATGGGAGTAGATCCTGTCTCGAAGAATTCTCTCCAGTAATTTCCCTACCACTGATGTCAGGCTCACCGGCCTGTAGTTCCCGGGATTATCCTTGCTACCCTTCTTAAACAGAGGAACAACATTGGCTATTCTCCAGTCCTCCGGGACATCTCCTGAAGACAGCGAGGATCCAAAGATTTCTGTCAAGGCCTCAGCAATTTCCTCTCCAGCCTCCTTCAGTATTCTGGGGTAGATCCCATAAATGGGGTAGATCCCATTGATGGATGGATGGCTGGATGGATTGCTGGATGGATGGACGATTGGCTGGAGGGATGGATGGATGGTTGGATGGCTGGATGGACGATTGGCTGGAGGGATGGATGGATGGATGGCTGGATGGATGGCAGGATGGAGGGATGGATGGATGGATGGGTGGATGGATGGATGGCTGGCTGGATGGATGGCTGGATGGATGGCTGGCTGGAGTGATGGATGGGTGGATGGTTGGATGGATGGCTGGTTGGATGGATGGCTGGATGGATGGCTGGTTGGAGGGATGGAAGGATGGTGGATGGCTGGGTGGATGGCTGGATGGATGGCTAGATGTCTGGATGGCTGGCTGGATGGATGGATGGATGGATGGCTGGTTGGCTGGATGGATGGGTGGCTGGTAGAATGGCTGGATGGATGGATGGATTGATGGATGGCTGGATGGATGGATGAATGTATGGCTGAATGGATGGCTGAATGGATGGCTGGATGGATGGCTGGATGGATGGATTGATGGATGGATGGCTGGATGGATTGCTGGATGGATGGATGGCTGGATGGATGGCTGGCTGGAGGGATGGATGGTTGGATGGCTGACTGGAGGGATGGATGGATGGTTGGCGGTTTGAACGCTGGATAGATGGATGGCTGGATGGATGGCTGGCTGGAGGGATGGATGGATGGATGGGTGGCTGGATGGATGGCTGGATGGATGGATGTCCGGATGGATGGCTGGCTGGAGGGATGGATGGATGGATGGATGGATGGGTGGCTGGATGGATGGCTGGATGGATGGCTGGCTGGAGGGATGGATGGATGGATGGATGGCTGGATGGATGGCTGGATGGATGGATGGCTGGATGGATGGCTGGATGAAGTGATGGATGGATGGATGGATGGCTGGATGGATGGCTGGATGGATGGCTGGATGGATTGCTGGCTGGAGGAATGGATGGATTAATGGATGGCTGGACGGATGGCTGGATGGATGGAAGGCTGGATGGATGGCTGGCTGCAGGGATGGATGGATGGATGGATGGCTGAATGGATGGCTAGATCGATGGATGGATGGATGGCTGGCTGGAGGGATGGAGTCATGGATGGATGTCTGGATGGATGGCTTAATGGAAGGATGGCTGGATGCATGGCTGGCTGGAGGGATGGATTGATGGATGGATGGCTGGAGGGCTGGCTGGATGGATGGCTGGCTGGAGGCATGGATGGATGGCTGGATGGATGGCTGGAAGGATGGATGGCTGGATGGATGGCTGGCTGGAGGGATGGATGGATGGATGGATGGCTGGATGGATGGCTGGACGGATGGATGGCTGGATGGATGGCTGGCTGGAGGGATGGATGGATGGATGGATGGCTGGATGGTTGGCTGGATGGATGGATGGCTGGATGGATGGCTGGCTGAAGGAATGGATGGATGGTTGGCTGGCTGGAGTGATGGATGGATGGATGGATGACTGGATGGATGGCTGGCTGGAGGGATGCATGGATGGATGGATGGCTGGATGGACGGCTGGTTTGGATGGATGGCTTGATGGATGGCTGGCTGGAGGGATGGATTGATGGATGGATGGCTGGATGGATGGCTGGATGGATAGATGGCAGGATGGATGAATGGCTGGGGGATGGATGGATGGATGGATGGCTGTATGTGGGGATGGCTGGATGGTTGGCTGGCTGGATGGATGGATGGATGGATGGATGGCTGGATGGATGGCTGGATGGAGGGATGGCTGGATGGATGGCTGGCTGGAGGGATGGATGGATGGCTTGATGGATGGCTGAATGGATGAATGGCTTAATGGCTGGCTGGCTGGAGGGATGGATGGATGGATGGATGGCTGGATGAATGGCTGAATGGATGGATGGCTGGATGTATGGCTGGCTGGAGAGTTGGATGGATGGATGGCTGGATGGATGGCTGGATGGAGGAATGGATGGATGGTTCCTGGCTAGAAGGGTGGATGGATGGATGGATGGCTGGATGGATGGCTGGATGGATGGACGGCTGGGTGGATGGCTGGCTGGAAGGTTGGATGGATGGATGGATGGCTGGATGGATGGCTGGATGGATGGATGGCTGGCTGGAGGGATGCATGGATGGATGGATGGCTGGATGGACGGCTGGTTTGGATGGATGGCTTGATGGATGGCTGGCTGGAGGGATGGATTGATGGATGGATGGCTGGATGGATGGCTGGATGGATAGATGGCAGGATGGATGAATGGCTGGGGGATGGATGGATGGATGGATGGCTGTATGTGGGGATGGCTGGATGGTTGGCTGGCTGGATGGATGGATGGATGGATGGATGGCTGGATGGATGGCTGGATGGAGGGATGGCTGGATGGATGGCTGGCTGGAGGGATGGATGGATGGCTTGATGGATGGCTGAATGGATGAATGGCTTAATGGCTGGCTGGCTGGAGGGATGGATGGATGGATGGATGGCTGGATGAATGGCTGAATGGATGGATGGCTGGATGTATGGCTGGCTGGAGAGTTGGATGGATGGATGGATGGCTGGATGGATGGCTGGATGGAGGAATGGATGGATGGTTCCTGGCTAGAAGGGTGGATGGATGGATGGATGGCTGGATGGATGGCTGGATGGATGGACGGCTGGGTGGATGGCTGGCTGGAAGGTTGGATGGATGGATGGATGGCTGGATGGATGGCTGGATGGATGGATGGCTGGATGATTGGCTGGCTGGAGGGATGGATGGATGGATGGATGGCTGGATGGATGGCTGGACGGATGGATGGCTGGATGGATGGCTGGCTGGAGGGATGGCTGGATGGATGGATGGCTGGATGGATGGCTGGATGGATGGATGGCTGGATGGATGGCTGGCTGAAGGAATGGATGGATGGATCGATGGATGGCTGGATGGATGGCTGGATGGATGGATGGCTGGATGGGTGGCTGAATGGATGGCTGGATGGATGGATGGCTGGAATGATATCTGGCTGGAGGGATGGATGGATGGATCGATGGCTGGATGGATGGCTGGATGGATGGATGGCTGGAGGGATGGCTGGATGGATGGCTGGCTGGAGGGATGGATGGATGGATGTATGGCTGGATGGATGTCTGGATAGAGGGATGGCTGGATGGATGGCTGGTGGAGGGATGGATGGATGGATGGATGGCTGGATGGATGGCTGAATGGATGGATGGCTGGCTGAAGTGATGGATGGATGGATGGATGGCTGGATGGATGGATAGCTGGATGGATGGCTGGCTGGATGGATGAATGAATGGATGGATGGCTGGATGGATGGCTGGATGGCTGGATGGCTGGATGGATGGCTGGCTGGGCGGGTGGATTGATGGATGGATGGCTGGATGGATGGATGGCTGGATGGATGGATGCATGGATGGATGGCTGGCTGGATGTATGGATGGATGGATGAATGGCTGGATGGATGGCTGGATGGAGAGATGGATGAATGCATGGATGGCTGGATGGATGGCTGGATGGAGGGATGGTTGGATGGATGGCTGGCTGGAGGGATGGATGGATGGAGGGATGGCTGGATGGATGTCTGGATGGATGGATGGCTGGATGGATGGCTGGCTGGAGGGATGGATGGATTGATGGATGACTGGATGGATGGCTGGAAGAATGGATGGCTGAATGTATGGCTGGCTGGAGAGATGGATGAATGGTTGGATGGCTGGATGGATGGTTGGATTGAGGGATGGCTGGATGGATGACTGGCTGGAGGGATGAATGGATGGATGGATGGCTGGATGGGTGGCTGTATGGATGGATGGCTGGCTGGAGGGAAGGATGGATGGATGGATGGCTGGATCGATGGCTGGATGGATGGTTGGCTGGATGGATGCCTGGCTGGAGGGACGGATGGATGGCTGGATGGATTGTTGGATGGATGGATGGCTGGATGGATGGCTGGCAGGAGGGATGGATGGATGGATGGATGGCTGGATGGATGGCTAGATGGATGGATGGCTGGATGGATGGCTGGCTGGAGGGATGGATGAATGTATGTCTGGATGGATGGATGGCCGAATGGATGTCTGGCGGATGGGATGGATGGATGGATGGATGGCTAAACGGATGGCTGGATGGATGGATGGCTGGATGGATGGTTCCCTGGAGGGATGGATGAATGGATAGATGGCTGGATGGATGGCGGGATGGCTGGTTGGCTGGATGGGTGGCTGGCTGGGCGGATGGATTGATGGATGGATGGCTGGATGGATGGCTGGATGGATGGATGAATGGATGGCTGGCCGGCTGGAGGTATGGATGGATGGATGAATGGCTGGATGGATGGCTGGATGGAGAGATGGATGAATGCATGGATGGCTGGATGGATGGCTGGATGGACGGATGGCTGGATTGATGGCTGGCGGGAGGGATGAATGGATGGATGGCTGGATGGATGGCTGGATGGATGGATGGCTGGATGAATGGCTTGCTGGAGGGATGGATGGATGGAGGGATGGATGGATGGTTGGCTGGCTGGAGGAATGGATGGATGGCTGGATGGATGGCTGGATGGAGGGATGGCTGGATGGATGGCTGACTGGAGAGATGGATGGATGGATTATTGGCTGGATGGATGGCTGGATGGAGGGATGGCTGGATGGGTGGCTGGCTGGAGGGATGGATGGCTGGCTGGATGGATGGCTGGATGGAGGGATGACTGGCTGGAGTGACGGATGGATGGATGGCTGGATGGAAGGCTGTATGGAGGGATGGCTGGATGGAAGGCTGGATGGATGGATGGCTGGATGGATGGATGGATGGACGGATGGATGGAGGGATGGCTGGATGGATATCTGGCTGGAGGGATGGATGGATGGATGGATGGCTGGATGGATGGCTGGATGGAGGAATGGTTGGATGGATGGATTGCTGGAGGGATGGATGGCTGGATGTATGGCTGTATGGATGGCTGGATGGATGGGCGGCTGGATGGGCGATTGGCTGGAGGGATGGATGGATGGATGGCTGGATGGATGGCTGGCTGGAGGGATGGATGGATGGATGGATGGATGGATGGCTGGATGGATGGCTGGATGGATGGATGGCTGGATGGATCGATGGCTGGAGTGATGGATGGGTGGATGGTTCGATGGATGGCTGGTTGAATGGATGGCTGGTTGGATGGCTGGCTGGAGGGATTGAAGGATGGATGGATGGCTGGATGGGTGGCTGGATGGATGGCTGGATGGACGGATGGATGGATGGATGGCTGGATGGATGGCTGAATGGATGGATGGATGGATGGATGGCTGGCTGGAGGGATAGATGGATGGATGGCTGGCTGGAGGGATGGCTGGATGGATGGCTGGCTGGATGGCTGGATAGATGCATGGCTGGATGGCTGGCTGGCTGGAGAGATGGATGGATGGATGGGTGGCTGGGTGGATGGCTGGATGGATGGATGTCCGGATGGTTGGCTGGCTGGAGGGATGGATGGATGGATGGATGGCTGGATGGATGGCTGGATGGATGGATGGCTGGATGGAAGGCTGGCTGGAGGTATGGATGGATGGATGGCTGAATGGATGGCTAGATCGATGGATGGTTGGATGGATGGCTGGCTGGATTGTTTGCTGGAGGAATGGATGGATTAATGAATGGCTGGACGGATGGCTGGATGGATGGAAGGCTGGATGGATGGCTGGCTGGAGGGATGGATGGATGGATGGCTGAATGGATGGCTAGATCGATGGATGGTTGGATGGATGGCTGGCTGGAGGAATGGAGTCATGGATGGATGGCCGGATGGACGGCTGGATGGAAGGATGTATGGATGCATGGCTGGCTGGAGGGATGGATTGATGGATGGATGGCTGGATGGCTGGCTGGGTTGATGGATGGCTCGATGGATGGCTGGCTGGACGGATGGATGGATGGATGGATGGCTGGATGGATGGCTGGATGGAGGGATGGCTGGATGGTTGGCTGGCTGGAGGGATGGATGGATGGCTGGATTGATGGCTGGATGGTGGGGAGGCTGGATGGATGGCTGGCTGGAGGGATGGATGTATGGATTATTGGCTGGATGGATGGCTGGATGGAGGGATGGCTGTATGGGTGGCTGGCTGGAGGGATGGATGGATGGCTGGATGGAATGCTGGATGGAGGGATGGCTGGCTGGATGGATGACTGGATGGATGGCGGGAAGAATGGATGGCTGAATGTATGGCTGACTGGAGAGATGGATGAATGGTTGGATGGCTGGATGGATGGTTGGATGGAGGGATTGCTGGATGGATGACTGGCTGGAGGGATGGATGGATGGAAGGATGGCTGGATGGGTGGCTGTTTGGATGGATGGTTGGATGGATGGCTGGCTGGAGGGAAGGATGGATGGATGGATGGCTGGCTGGAGGGATGGAAGGATGGATGGAAGGCTGGATGGACGGCTGGATGGATGGCTGGATGTCTGGATGGCTGGCTGGATGGATGGATGGCTGGTTGGCTGGATGGATGGATGGAAGGCTGGATGGATGGATAGATGGACGGATGGATGGAGGGATGGATGGATGGATGGATGGCTGGATGGATGGCTGGATGGATGGATGGCTGGATGGATGGATGGCTGGATGGTTGGCTGGCTGGAGGGATGGATGGATGGATGGATGCATGGATGAATGGCTGGCTGGATGGATGGATGGATGGCTGGATGGATGGCTGGATGGATGGCTGGATGGATGGATGGACGGATGGAAGGATGGCTGGATGGATGGAGGGATGGATGGATGGCTGGATGGATGGCAGGCTGGAGGGATGGATGGATGGATGGCTGGCTGGAGGGATGGATGGATGGCTGGATGGATGGCTGGATAGATGGATGGTTGGATGGCTGGCTGGCTGGAGAGATGGAGGGATGGAGGGGTGGCTGGATGGATGTCTGGATGGATGGATGGCTGGATGGATGGCTGGCTGGAGGGATGGATGAATGGATGGATGACTGGATGGATGGCTGGAAGAATGGATGGCAGCATGTATGGCTGGCTGGAGAGATGGATGAATGGTTGGATGGCTGGATGGATAGTTGGATGGAGGGATGACTGGATGGATGACTGGCTGGAGGGATGAATGGATGGATGGATGGCTGGATGGGTGGCTGTATGGATGGATGGCTGGATGGATGGCTGGCTGGAGGGAAGGATGGATGGATGGATGGCTGGATCGATGGCTGGATGGATGGTTGGCTGGATGGATGGCTGGCTGGAGGGACGGATGGATGGCTGGATGGATGGTTGGATGGATGGATGGCTGGATGGATGGCTGGCAGGAGGGATGGATGGATGGATGGATGGATGGCTGGATGGATGGCTGGATGGATGGATGGCTGGATGGATGGCTGGCTGGAGGGATGGATGAATGTATGTCTGGATGGATGGATGGCAGAATGGATGTCTGGCTGATGGGATGGATGGATGGATGGATGGCTAAATGGATGGCTGGATGGATGGATGGCTGGATGGATGGTTCGCTGTAGGGATGGATGAATGGATAGATGGCTGGATGGATGGCAGGGTGGCTGGTTGGCTGGATGGGTGGCTGGCTGGGCGGATGGATTGATGGATGGATGGCTGGATGGATGGCTGGATGGATGGATGAATGGATGGCTGGCCGGCTGGAGGTATGGATGGATGGATGAATGGCTGGATGGATGGCTGGATGGAGAGATGGATGAATGTATGGATGGCTGGATGGATGGCTGGATGGACGGATGGCTGGATTGATGGCTGGCTGGAGGGATGAATGGATGGATGGCTGGATGGATGGCTGGATGGATGGATGGCTGGATCGATGGCTGGATGGATGGTTGGCTGGATGGATGCCTGGCTGGAGGGACGGATGGATGGCTGGATGGATGGTTGGATGGATGGATGGCTGGATGGATGGCTGGCAGGAGGGATGGATGGATGGATGGATGGCTGGATGGATGGCTGGATGGATGGATGGATGGCTGGATGGATGGCTGGCTGGAGGGATGGATGAATGTATGTCTGGATGGATGGATGGCCGAATGGATGTCTGGCGGATGGGATGGATGGATGGATGGATGGCTAAATGGATGGCTGGATGGATGGATGGTTCGCTGGAGGGATGGATGAATGGATAGATGGCTGGATGGATGGCGGGATGGCTAGTTGGCTGGATGGGTGGCTGGGTGGGCGGATGGATTGATGGATGGATGGCTGGATGGATGGCTGGATGGAGGGATGGCTGGATGACTGGCTGGCTGGAGGGATGGATGGCTGGCTGGATGGATGGATGGCTTAATGACTGGCTGGAAGGAGGGATGGATGGATGGATGGATGGCTGGATGGATGGATGGATGGCTGGATGTATGGCTGGCTGGAGAGATGGATGAATGGTTGGATGGCTGAATGGATGGCTCAATGAATGGATGGCTGGATGGATGGCTTGCTGGACGAATGGATGGTTGGATGGCTGGATGGATGGCTGAATGGATGGATGGCTGGATGAATGGCTGGCTGGAGGGATGGATGGATGGATGGATGGCTGGATGGATGGCTGGATGGATGGATGGCTGGTTGGATGACTGGCTGGAGGGATGGATGGATGGATGGATGGCTGGATGGGTGGCTGGATGGATGGATGGCTGGTTGGATGGCTGGCTGGATGGAAGGATGGTTGGATGGATGGCTGGATGGAAGGCTGGATGGATGGATGGCTGGATGGATGACTGGCTGGAGGGACGGATGGATTGATGGATGGCTGGATGGATGGCTGGATGGATGGCTGAATGGATGGCTAGCGGGAGGGATGGATGGATGGATGGATGGCTGGATGGATGGCTGGATGGATGGATGGCTGGATGGATGGCTGGCTGGAGGGATGGATGGATGGATGGCTGGATGGATGGTTGGCCGAATGGATGGCTGGCTGAAGGGATGGATGGATGGACGGATTGCTGAATGGATGGCTGGATGGATGGATGGCTGGATGGCTGGCTGGCTGGAGGGATGGATTAATGGATAGATGGATGGATGGATGGCTGGATGGCTGGATGGCTGGATGGATGGCTGGCTGGGCGGATGGATTGATGGATGGATGGGTGGCTGGATGGCTGGATGGATGGATGGATGGATGGCTGGCTGGCTGGAGGTATGGATGGATGGATGAATGGCTGGGTGGATGGCTGGATGGAGAGATGGATGAATGCATGGATGGCTGGATGGATGGCTGGATGGAGGGATGGCTGGATGGATGGCTGGCTGGAGGGATGGATGGCTGGATGGATGGAGGTCCGGATGGATGGCTGGCTGGAGGGATGGATGGATGGCTGGATGGATGGATGGCTGGATGGATGGCTGGCTGGAGGGATGGATGGATGAATGGATGGCTCGATGGATGGCTGGATGGATGGATGGCTGGATGAATGGCTGGCTGGAGGGATGGATGGATGGATGGATGGATGGCTGGATGGATGGATGGCTGGTTGGATGACTAGCTGGAGGGATGGATGGATGTATGGATGGCTGGATGGGCGGCTGGATGGATGGATGGCTGGATGGATGGCTGGCTGGAGGGAAGGATGGATGGATGGATGGCTGGATGGAAGGCTGGATGGATGGATGGCTGGATGGATGGCTGGCTGGAGGGACGGATGGATGGATGGCTGAATGGATGGCTGGATGGATGGATGGCTGAATGGATGGCTGGCGGTAGGGATGGATGGATGGATGGATGGCTGGATGGATGGCTGGATGGATGGATGGCTGGATGGATGGCTGGCTGGAGGGATGGATGGATGGATGGCTGGATGGATGGATGGCCGAATGGATGGCTGGCTGAATGGATGGATGGATGGATGGATTGCTGAATGGATGGCTGGATGGATGGATGGCTGGATGGAAGGCTGGCTGGAGGGATGGATTAATGGATGGATGGATGGATGGATGGCTGGATGGCTGGATGGATGTCTGGCTGGGCAGATGGATTGATGGATGGATGGCTGGATGGATGGCTGGATGGATGGATGAATGGATGACTGGCTGGCTGGAGGTATGGATGGATGAATGAATGGCTGGATGGATGGCTGGATGGAGAGATGGATGAATGCATGGATGGCTGGATGGATGGCTGGATGGAGGGATGGCTGGTTGGATGGCTGGCTGGAGGGATGGATGGATGGATGTATGGCTGGATGGATGGCTGGATGGAAGGCTGGATGGATGGATGGCTGGATGGATGGCTGGCTGGAGGGACGGATGGATGGATGGATGGCTGGATGGATGGCTGGATGGATGGATGGCTGGATGAATGGCTGGCTGGAGGGATGGATGGATGGATGGATGGCAGGATGGATGGCTGGACGAATGGATGGCTGGATGGATGACTCGCTGGCGGGATGGATGGATGGCTGGATGGCTGGATGGATGGCTGGATGGATGGATGGCTTGAAGGATGGCTGGATGGATGGATGGATGGATGGCTGGATGGATGGATGGTTGAATGGATGGATGGCTGGATGGCTGGAAGGCTGGATGGATGGGTGGCTGGATGGATGGCTGGATGGATGGATGGATGGATGGATGGATGGCTGGATGCATGGCTGGATGGAGGGATGGCTGGATGGATGGCTGGCGGGGGTGACGGATGGCTGGATGGCTGGATGAATGGCTGTATGGAGGGATGGCTGGCTGGACGGCTGGCTGGATGGTTGGATGGCTGGATGGATCGATGGATGGACGGATGGATGGAGGGATGGCTGGGTGGATGGCTGGCTGGAGGGATGGTTGGATGGATGGATGGCTGGATGGCTGGAAGGCTGGATGGATGGGTGGCTGGATGGATGGCTGGATGGATGGATGGATGGCTGGATGGATGGATGCCTGGATGGATGGCTGGCTGGAGGGACGGAAGGATGGATGGCTGGATGGATGGCTAGATGGATGGATGGCTGAATGGATGGCTGGCGGGAGGGAAGGCTGGATGGATGGATGGCTGGATGGATGACTGGCTGGAGGGACGGATGGATTGATGGATGGCTGGATGGATGGCTGGATGGATGGCTGAATGAATGGCTAGCGGGAGGGATGGATGGATGGATGGATGGCTGGATGGATGGCTGGATGGATGGATGGCTGGATGGATGGCTGGCTGGAGGGATGGATGGATGGATGGCTGGATGGATGGTTGGCCGAATGGATGGCTGGCTGAAGGGATGGATGGATGGACGGATTGCTGAATGGATGGCTGGATGGATGGATGGCTGGATGGCTGGCTGGCTGGAGGGATGGATTAATGGATAGATGGATGGATGGATGGCTGGATGGCTGGATGGCTGGATGGATGGCTGGCTGGGCGGATGGATTGATGGATGGATGGGTGGCTGGATGGCTGGATGGATGGATGGATGGATGGCTGGCTGGCTGGAGGTATGGATGGATGGATGAATGGCTGGATGGATGGCTGGATGGAGAGATGGATGAATGCATGGATGGCTGGATGGATGGCTGGATGGAGGGATGGCTGGATGGATGGCTGGCTGGAGGGATGGATGGCTGGATGGATGGAGGTCCGGATGGATGGCTGGCTGGAGGGATGGATGGATGGCTGGATGGATGGATGGCTGGATGGATGGCTGGCTGGAGGGATGGATGGATGAATGGATGGCTCGATGGATGGCTGGATGGATGGATGGCTGGATGAATGGCTGGCTGGAGGGATGGATGGATGGATGGATGGATGGCTGGATGGATGGATGGCTGGTTGGATGACTAGCTGGAGGGATGGATGGATGTATGGATGGCTGGATGGGCGGCTGGATGGATGGATGGCTGGATGGATGGCTGGCTGGAGGGAAGGATGGATGGATGGATGGCTGGATGGAAGGCTGGATGGATGGATGGCTGGATGGATGGCTGGCTGGAGGGACGGATGGATGGATGGCTGAATGGATGGCTGGATGGATGGATGGCTGAATGGATGGCTGGCGGTAGGGATGGATGGATGGATGGATGGCTGGATGGATGGCTGGATGGATGGATGGCTCGATGGATGGCTGGCTGGAGGGATGGATGGATGGATGGCTGGATGGATGGATGGCCGAATGGATGGCTGGCTGAATGGATGGATGGATGGATGGATTGCTGAATGGATGGCTGGATGGATGGATGGCTGGATGGAAGGCTGGCTGGAGGGATGGATTAATGGATGGATGGATGGATGGATGGCTGGATGGCTGGATGGATGTCTGGCTGGGCAGATGGATTGATGGATGGATGGCTGGATGGATGGCTGGATGGATGGATGAATGGATGACTGGCTGGCTGGAGGTATGGATGGATGAATGAATGGCTGGATGGATGGCTGGATGGAGAGATGGATGAATGCATGGATGGCTGGATGGATGGCTGGATGGAGGGATGGCTGGTTGGATGGCTGGCTGGAGGGATGGATGGATGGATGTATGGCTGGATGGATGGCTGGATGGAAGGCTGGATGGATGGATGGCTGGATGGATGGCTGGCTGGAGGGACGGATGGATGGATGGATGGCTGGATGGATGGCTGGATGGATGGATGGCTGGATGAATGGCTGGCTGGAGGGATGGATGGATGGATGGATGGCAGGATGGATGGCTGGACGAATGGATGGCTGGATGAATGACTCGCTGGCGGGATGGATGGATGGCTGGATGGCTGGATGGATGGCTGGATGGATGGATGGCTTGAAGGATGGCTGGATGGATGGATGGATGGATGGCTGGATGGATGGATGGTTGAATGGATGGATGGCTGGATGGCTGGAAGGCTGGATGGATGGGTGGCTGGATGGATGGCTGGATGGATGGATGGATGGATGGATGGATGGCTGGATGCATGGCTGGATGGAGGGATGGCTGGATGGATGGCTGGCGGGGGTGACGGATGGCTGGATGGCTGGATGAATGGCTGTATGGAGGGATGGCTGGCTGGACGGCTGGCTGGATGGTTGGATGGCTGGATGGATCGATGGATGGACGGATGGATGGAGGGATGGCTGGGTGGATGGCTGGCTGGAGGGATGGTTGGATGGATGGATGGCTGGATGGCTGGAAGGCTGGATGGATGGGTGGCTGGATGGATGGCTGGATGGATGGATGGATGGCTGGATGGATGGATGCCTGGATGGATGGCTGGCTGGAGGGACGGAAGGATGGATGGCTGGATGGATGGCTAGATGGATGGATGGCTGAATGGATGGCTGGCGGGAGGGATGGATGGATGGATGGATGGATGGATGGCTGGATGGATGGCTGGATGGATGGCTGGATGGATGGCTGGTTGGAGGGATGGATGGATGGATGGCTGGATGGATGGATGGCCGAATGGATGGCTGGCTGAAGGGATGGATGGATGGATGGATTGCTGAATGGATGGCTGGATGGATGGATGGCTGGATGGATGGCTGGCTGGAGGGATGGATTAATGGATGGATGGATGGATGGATGGCTGGATGGCTGGATGGCTGGATGGATGTCTGGCTGGGCGGATGGATTGATGGATGGATGGCTGGATGGATGGCTGGATGGATGGATGAATGGATGGCTGGCTGGCTTGAGGTATGGATGGATGGATGAATGGCTGCATGGATGGCTGGATGGAGATATGGATGAATGCATGGATGGCTGGATGGATAGCTGGATGGAGGGATGGCTGGATGGATGGCTGGCTGGAGGGATGGATGGATGGATGGATGGCTGGATGGATGGCTGGATGGCTGGATGGATGGCTTGCTGGAGGGATGGAAGGATGGATGGATGGATAGCTGGACGGATGGCTGGATGGATGGATGGCTGGATGAATGGCTGGTTGGAGGGATGGATGGATGGATGGATGGCAGGATGGATGGCTGGATGGATGGATGGCTGGATGGATGACTCGCTGGCGGGATGGATGGATGGTGGATGGCTGGATGGATGGCTGGATGGATGGATGGCTTGATGGATGGCTGGATGGATGGATGGATGGATGGCTGGATGGATGGATGGTTGGATGGATGGATGGCTGGATGGCTGGAAGGCTGGATGGATGGATGGCTGGATGGATGGCTGGATGGATGGATGGATGGATGGATGGATGGATGGCTGGATGCATGGCTGGATGGAGGGATGGCTGGATGGATGGCTGGCGGGGGTGACGGATGGATGGATGGCTGGATGAATGGCTGTATGGAGGGATGGCTGGATGGACGGCTGGCTGGATGGTTGGGTGGCTGGATGGATGGATGGATGGACGGATGGATGGAGGGATGGCTGGTTGGATGGCTGGCTGGAGGGATGGATGGATGGATGGATGGCTGGTTGGATGGCTGGATGGATGGATGGCTGGATGGACGATTTGCTGGAGGGATGGATGGATGGATGGCTGGATGGATGGCAGGATGGAGGGATGGTTGGATGGATGGGTGGCTGGATGGATGGCTGGCTGGATGGATGGCTGGATGGATGGCTGGCTGGAGTGATGGATGGGTTGATGGTTGGATGGATGGCTGGTTGGATGGATGGCTGGAAAGATGGCTGGCTGGAGGGATGGAAGGATGGTGGATGGCTGGATGGATGGCTGGATGGGTGCCTAGATGTCTGGATGGCTGGCTGGATGGATGGATGGATGGCTGGTAGTATGGCTGGATGGATGGATGGATTGATGGATGGCTGGATGGATGGATGAATGGATGGCTGAATGGATGGCTGAATGGATGGCTTGATGGATGGCTGGATGGATGGATTGAACAAACAAAGAACAAAGAACAAAGAAATGTACAGCACAGGAACAGGCCCTTCGGCCCTCCAAGCCCGTGCCGACCATACTGCCCGACTAAACTACAATCTTCTACACTTCCTGGGTCCGTATCCTTCTATTCCCATCCTAATGATATATTTGTCAAGATGCCCCTTAAATGTCCCTATCGTCCCTGCTTCCACTACCTCCTCCGGTAGTGAGTTCCAGGCACCCACTACCCTCTGCGTAAAAACTTGCCTCGTACATCTACTCTAAACTTTGCCCCTCTCACCTTAAACCTATGCCCCCTAGTAATTGACCCCTCTACCCTGGGGAAAAGCCTCTGACTATCCACTCTGTCTATGCCCCTCATAATTTTGTATACCTCTATCAGGTCGCCCCTCAACCTCCTTCGTTCCAGTGAGAACAAACCGAGTTTATTCAATCGCTCCTCATAGCTTCTGCCCTCCATACCAGGCAACATTCTGGTAAATCTCTTCTGCACCCTCTCTAAAGCCTCCACATCCTTCTGGTAGTGTGGCGACCAGAATTGAACACTATACTCCAAGTGTGGCCTAACTAAGGTTCTATACAGCTGCAACATGACTTGCCAATTCTTATACTCAATGCCCCGGCCAATGAAGGCAAGCATGCCGTATGCCTTCTTGACGACCTTCTCCACCTGTGTTGCCCCTTTCAATGACCTGTGGACCTGTACTCCTAGATCTCTTTGACTTTCAATACTCTTGAGGGTTCTACCATTCACTGTATATTCCCTACCTGCATTAGCCCTTCCAAAATGCATTACCACACATTTGTCCGGATTAAACTCCATCTGCCATCTCTCCGCCCAAGTCTCCAGACAATCTAAATCCTGCTGTATCCTCAGACAGTCCTCATCGCTATCCGCAATTCCACAAACCTTTGTGTCGTCTGCAAACTTACTAATCAGACCAGTTACATTTTCCTCCAAATCATTTATATATACTACAAAGAGCAAAGGTCCCAGCACTGATCCCTGTGGAACACCACTGGTCACAGCCCTCCAATGAGAAAAGCATCCCTCCATTGCTACCCTCTGCCTTCTATGGCTTAGCCAGTTCTGTATCCACCTTGCCAGTTCACCCCTGATCCCGTGTGACTTCACCTTTTGTACTAGTCTACCATGAGGGACCTTGTCAAAGGCCTTACTGAAGTCCATATAGACAACATCTACTGCCCTACCTGCATCAATCATCTTAGTGACCTCCTCGAAAAACTCTATCAAGTTAGTGAGACACGACCTTCCCTTCACAAAACCGTGCTGCCTCTCACTAATACGTCCATTTGCTTCCAAATGGGAGTAGATCCTGTCTCGAAGAATTCTCTCCAGTAATTTCCCTACCACTGATGTCAGGCTCACCGGCCTGTAGTTCCCGGGATTATCCTTGCTACCCTTCTTAAACAGAGGAACAACATTGGCTATTCTCCAGTCCTCCGGGACATCCCCTGAAGACAGCGAGGATCCAAAGATTTCTGTCAAGGCCTCAGCAATTTCCTCTCCAGCCTCCTTCAGTATTCTGGGGTAGATCCCATAAATGGGGTAGATCCCATTGATGGATGGATGGCTGGATGGATTGCTGGATGGATGGACGATTGGCTGGAGGGATGGATGGATGGATGGATGGCTGGATGGACGATTGGCTGGAGGGATGGATGGATGGATGGCTGGATGGATGGCAGGATGGAGGGATGGATGGATGGATGGGTGGATGGATGGATGGCTGGCTGGATGGATGGCTGGATGGATGGCTGGCTGGAGTGATGGATGGGTGGATGGTTGGATGGATGGCTGGTTGGATGGATGGCTGGATGGATGGCTGGCTGGAGGGATGGAAGGATGGTGGATGGCTGGATGGATGGCTGGATGGATGGCTCGATGTCTGGATGGCTGGCTGGATGGATGGATGGATGGCTGGTTGGCTGGATGGATGGATGGGTGGCTGGTAGAATGGCTGGATGGATGGATGGATTGATGGATGGCTGGATGGATGGATGAATGTATGGCTGAATGGATGGCTGAATGGATGGCTGGATGGATGGCTGGATGGATGGATTGATGGATGGATGGCTGGATGGATTGCTGGATGGATGGATGGCTGGATGGATGGCTGGCTGGAGGGATGGATGGTTGGATGGCTGACTGGAGGGATGGATGGATGGTTGGCGGTTTGAACGCTGGATAGATGGATGGCTGGATGGATGGCTGGCTGGAGGGATGGATGGATGGATGGGTGGCTGGATGGACGATTGGCTGGAGGGATGGATGGATGGATGGCTGGATGGATGGCAGGATGGAGGGATGGATGGATGGGTGGATGGATGGATGGCTGGCTGGATGGATGGCTGGATGGATGGCTGGCTGGAGTGATGGATGGGTGGATGGTTGGATGGATGGCTGGTTGGATGGATGGCTGGATGGATGGCTGGCTGGAGGGATGGAAGGATGGTGGATGGCTGGATGGAATGCTGTATGGATGGCTCGATGTCTGGATGGCTGGCTGGATGGATGGATGGATGGCTGGTTGGCTGGATGGATGGATGGGTGGCTGGTAGAATGGCTGGATGGATGGATGGATTGATGGATGGCTGGATGGATGGATGAATGTATGGCTGAATGGATGGCTGAATGGATGGCTGGATGGATGGCTGGATGGATGGATTGATGGATGGATGGCTGGATGGATTGCTGGATGGATGGATGGCTGGATGGATGGCTGGCTGGAGGGATGGATGGTTGGATGGCTGACTGGAGGGATGGATGGATGGTTGGCGGTTTGAACGCTGGATAGATGGATGGCTGGATGGATGGCTGGCTGGAGGGATGGATGGATGGATGGGTGGCTGGATGGATGGCTGGATGGATGGATGTCCGGATGGATGGCTGGCTGGAGGGATGAATGGATGGATGGCTGGATGGATGGTTGGCCGAATGGATGGCTGGCTGAAGGGATGGATGGATGGACGGATTGCTGAATGGATGGCTGGATGGATGGATGGCTGGATGGCTGGCTGGCTGGAGGGATGGATTAATGGATAGATGGATGGATGGATGGCTGGATGGCTGGATGGCTGGATGGATGGCTGGCTGGGCGGATGGATTGATGGATGGATGGGTGGCTGGATGGCTGGATGGATGGATGGATGGATGGCTGGCTGGCTGGAGGTATGGATGGATGGATGAATGGCTGGATGGATGGCTGGATGGAGAGATGGATGAATGCATGGATGGCTGGATGGATGGCTGGATGGAGGGATGGCTGGATGGATGGCTGGCTGGAGGGATGGATGGCTGGATGGATGGAGGTCCGGATGGATGGCTGGCTGGAGGGATGGATGGATGGCTGGATGGATGGATGGCTGGATGGATGGCTGGCTGGAGGGATGGATGGATGAATGGATGGCTCGATGGATGGCTGGATGGATGGATGGCTGGATGAATGGCTGGCTGGAGGGATGGATGGATGGATGGATGGATGGCTGGATGGATGGATGGCTGGTTGGATGACTAGCTGGAGGGATGGATGGATGTATGGATGGCTGGATGGGCGGCTGGATGGATGGATGGCTGGATGGATGGCTGGCTGGAGGGAAGGATGGATGGATGGATGGCTGGATGGAAGGCTGGATGGATGGATGGCTGGATGGATGGCTGGCTGGAGGGACGGATGGATGGATGGCTGAATGGATGGCTGGATGGATGGATGGCTGAATGGATGGCTGGCGGTAGGGATGGATGGATGGATGGATGGCTGGATGGATGGCTGGATGGATGGATGGCTGGATGGATGGCTGGCTGGAGGGATGGATGGATGGATGGCTGGATGGATGGATGGCCGAATGGATGGCTGGCTGAATGGATGGATGGATGGATGGATTGCTGAATGGATGGCTGGATGGATGGATGGCTGGATGGAAGGCTGGCTGGAGGGATGGATTAATGGATGGATGGATGGATGGATGGCTGGATGGCTGGATGGCTGGATGGATGTCTGGCTGGGCAGATGGATTGATGGATGGATGGCTGGATGGATGGCTGGATGGATGGATGAATGGATGACTGGCTGGCTGGAGGTATGGATGGATGGATGAATGGCTGGATGGATGGCTGGATGGAGAGATGGATGAATGCATGGATGGCTGGATGGATGGCTGGATGGAGGGATGGCTGGTTGGATGGCTGGCTGGAGGGATGGATGGATGGATGTATGGCTGGATGGATGGCTGGATGGAAGGCTGGATGGATGGATGGCTGGATGGATGGCTGGCTGGAGGGACGGATGGATGGATGGATGGCTGGATGGATGGCTGGATGGATGGATGGCTGGATGAATGGCTGGCTGGAGGGATGGATGGATGGATGGATGGCAGGATGGATGGCTGGACGAATGGATGGCTGGATGGATGACTCGCTGGCGGGATGGATGGATGGCTGGATGGCTGGATGGATGGCTGGATGGATGGATGGCTTGAAGGATGGCTGGATGGATGGATGGATGGATGGCTGGATGGATGGATGGTTGAATGGATGGATGGCTGGATGGCTGGAAGGCTGGATGGATGGGTGGCTGGATGGATGGCTGGATGGATGGATGGATGGATGGCTGGATGCATGGCTGGATGGAGGGTTGGCTGGATGGATGGCTGGCGGGGGTGACGGATGGCTGGATGGCTGGATGAATGGCTGTATGGAGGGATGGCTGGCTGGACGGCTGGCTGGATGGTTGGATGGCTGGATGGATCGATGGATGGACGGATGGATGGAGGGATGGCTGGGTGGATGGCTGGCTGGAGGGATGGTTGGATGGATGGATGGCTGGATGGCTGGAAGGCTGGATGGATGGGTGGCTGGATGGATGGCTGGATGGATGGATGGATGGCTGGATGGATGGATGCCTGGATGGATGGCTTGCTGGAGGGACGGAAGGATGGATGGCTGGATGGATGGCTAGATGGATGGATGGCTGAATGGATGGCTGGCGGGAGGGATGGATGGATGGATGGCTGGATGGATGGCTGGATGGATGGCTGGATGGATGGCTGGTTGGAGGGATGGATGGATGGATGGCTGGATGGATGGATGGCCGAATGGATGGCTGGCTGAAGGGATGGATGGATGGATGGATTGCTGAATGGATGGCTGGATGGATGGATGGCTGGATGGATGGCTGGCTGGAGGGATGGATTAATGGATGGATGGATGGATGGATGGCTGGATGGCTGGATGGCTGGATGGATGTCTGGCTGGGCGGATGGATTGATGGATGGATGGCTGGATGGATGGCTGGATGGATGGATGAATGGATGGCTGGCTGGCTTGAGGTATGGATGGATGGATGAATGGCTGCATGGATGGCTGGATGGAGATATGGATGAATGCATGGATGGCTGGATGGATAGCTGGATGGAGGGATGGCTGGATGGATGGCTGGCTGGAGGGATGGATGGATGGATGGATGGCTGGATGGATGGCTGGATGGCTGGATGGATGGCTTGCTGGAGGGATGGAAGGATGGATGGATGGATAGCTGGACGGATGGCTGGATGGATGGATGGCTGGATGAATGGCTGGCTGGAGGGATGGATGGATGGATGGATGGCAGGATGGATGGCTGGATGGATGGATGGCTGGATGGATGACTCGCTGGCGGGATGGATGGATGGTGGATGGCTGGATGGATGGCTGGATGGATGGATGGCTTGATGGATGGCTGGCTGGATGGATGGATGGATGGCTGGATGGATGGATGGTTGGATGGATGGATGGCTGGATGGCTGGAAGGCTGGATGGATGGATGGCTGGATGGATGGCTGGATGGATGGATGGATGGATGGATGGATGGATGGCTGGATGCATGGCTGGATGGAGGGATGGCTGGATGGATGGCTGGCGGGGGTGACGGATGGATGGATGGCTGGATGAATGGCTGTATGGAGGGATGGCTGGATGGACGGCTGGCTGGATGGTTGGATGGCTGGATGGATGGATGGATGGACGGATGGATGGAGGGATGGCTGGGTGGATGGCTGGCTGGAGGGATGGATGGATGGATGGATGGCTGGTTGGATGGCTGGATGGATGGATGGCTGGATGGACGATTTGCTGGAGGGATGGATGGATGGATGGCTGGATGGATGGCAGGATGGAGGGATGGATGGATGGATGGGTGGCTGGATGGATGGCTGGCTGGATGGATGGCTGGATGGATGGCTGGCTGGAGTGATGGATGGGTTGATGGTTGGATGGATGGCTGGTTGGATGGATGGCTGGAAAGATGGCTGGCTGGAGGGATGGAAGGATGGTGGATGGCTGGATGGATGGCTGGATGGGTGGCTAGATGTCTGGATGGCTGGCTGGATGGATGGATGGATGGCTGGTAGTATGGCTGGATGGATGGATGGATTGATGGATGGCTGGATGGATGGATGAATGGATGGCTGAATGGATGGCTGAATGGATGGCTTGATGGATGGCTGGATGGATGGATTGAACAAACAAAGAACAAAGAACAAAGAAATGTACAGCACAGGAACAGGCCCTTCGGCCCTCCAAGCCCGTGCCGACCATACTGCCCGACTAAACTACAATCTTCTACACTTCCTGGGTCCGTATCCTTCTATTCCCATCCTAATGATATATTTGTCAAGATGCCCCTTAAATGTCCCTATCGTCCCTGCTTCCACTACCTCCTCCGGTAGTGAGTTCCAGGCACCCACTACCCTCTGCGTAAAAACGTGCCTCGTACATCTACTCTAAACTTTGCCCCTCTCACCTTAAACCTATGCCCCCTAGTAATTGACCCCTCTACCCTGGGGAAAAGCCTCTGACTATCCACTCTGTCTATGCCCCTCATAATTTTGTATACCTCTATCAGGTCGCCCCTCAACCTCCTTCGTTCCAGTGAGAACAAACCGAGTTTATTCAATCGCTCCTCATAGCTTCTGCCCTCCATACCAGGCAACATTCTGGTAAATCTCTTCTGCACCCTCTCTAAAGCCTCCACATCCTTCTGGTAGTGTGGCGACCAGAATTGAACACTATACTCCAAGTGTGGCCTAACTAAGGTTCTATACAGCTGCAACATGACTTGCCAATTCTTATACTCAATGCCCCGGCCAATGAAGGCAAGCATGCCGTATGCCTTCTTGACGACCTTCTCCACCTGTGTTGCCCCTTTCAATGACCTGTGGACCTGTACTCCTAGATCTCTTTGACTTTCAATACTCTTGAGGGTTCTACCATTCACTGTATATTCCCTACCTGCATTAGCCCTTCCAAAATGCATTACCACACATTTGTCCGGATTAAACTCCATCTGCCATCTCTCCGCCCAAGTCTCCAGACAATCTAAATCCTGCTGTATCCTCAGACAGTCCTCATCGCTATCCGCAATTCCACAAACCTTTGTGTCGTCTGCAAACTTACTAATCAGACCAGTTACATTTTCCTCCAAATCATTTATATATACTACAAAGAGCAAAGGTCCCAGCACTGATCCCTGTGGAACACCACTGGTCACAGCCCTCCAATGAGAAAAGCATCCCTCCATTGCTACCCTCTGCCTTCTATGGCCTAGCCAGTTCTGTATCCACCTTGCCAGTTCACCCCTGATCCCGTGTGACTTCACCTTTTGTACTAGTCTACCATGAGGGACCTTGTCAAAGGCCTTACTGAAGTCCATATAGACAACATCTACTGCCCTACCTGCATCAATCATCTTAGTGACCTCCTCGAAAAACTCTATCAAGTTAGTGAGACACGACCTTCCCTTCACAAAACCGTGCTGCCTCTCACTAATACGTCCATTTGCTTCCAAATGGGAGTAGATCCTGTCTCGAAGAATTCTCTCCAGTAATTTCCCTACCACTGATGTCAGGCTCACCGGCCTGTAGTCCCCGGGATTATCCTTGCTACCCTTCTTAAACAGAGGAACAACATTGGCTATTCTCCAGTCCTCCGGGACATCCCCTGAAGACAGCGAGGATCCAAAGATTTCTGTCAAGGCCTCAGCAATTTCCTCTCCAGCCTCCTTCAGTATTCTGGGGTAGATCCCATAAATGGGGTAGATCCCATTGATGGATGGATGGCTGGATGGATTGCTGGATGGATGGACGATTGGCTGGAGGGATGGATGGATGGATAGATGGCTGGATGGACGATTGGCTGGAGGGATGGATGGATGGATGGCTGGATGGATGGCAGGATGGAGGGATGGATGGATGGATGGGTGGATGGATGGATGGCTGGCTGGATGGATGGCTGGATGGATGGCTGGCTGGAGTGATGGATGGGTGGATGGTTGGATGGATGGCTGGTTGGATGGATGGCTGGATGGATGGCTGGCTGGAGGGATGGAAGGATGGTGGATGGCTGGATGGATGGCTGGATGGATGGCTCGATGTCTGGATGGCTGGCTGGATGGATGGATGGATGGCTGGTTGGCTGGATGGATGGATGGGTGGCTGGTAGAATGGCTGGATGGATGGATGGATTGATGGATGGCTGGATGGATGGATGAATGTATGGCTGAATGGATGGCTGAATGGATGGCTGGATGGATGGCTGGATGGATGGATTGATGGATGGATGGCTGGATGGATTGCTGGATGGATGGATGGCTGGATGGATGGCTGGCTGGAGGGATGGATGGTTGGATGGCTGACTGGAGGGATGGATGGATGGTTGGCGGTTTGAACGCTGGATAGATGGATGGCTGGATGGATGGCTGGCTGGAGGGATGGATGGATGGATGGGTGGCTGGATGGACGATTGGCTGGAGGGATGGATGGATGGATGGCTGGATGGATGGCAGGATGGAGGGATGGATGGATGGATGGGTGGATGGATGGATGGCTGGCTGGATGGATGGCTGGATGGATGGCTGGCTGGAGTGATGGATGGGTGGATGATTGGATGGATGGCTGGTTGGATGGATGGCTGGATGGATGGCTGGCTGGAGGGATGGAAGGATGGTGGATGGCTGGATGGAATGCTGTATGGATGGCTCGATGTCTGGATGGCTGGCTGGATGGATGGATGGATTGATGGATGGCTGGATGGATGGATGAATGTATGGCTGAATGGATGGCTGAATGGATGGCTGGATGGATGGCTGGATGGATGGATTGATGGATGGATGGCTGGATGGATTGCTGGATGGATGGATGGCTGGATGGATGGCTGGCTGGAGGGATGGATGGTTGGATGGCTGACTGGAGGGATGGATGGATGGTTGGCGGTTTGAACGCTGGATAGATGGATGGCTGGATGGATGGCTGGCTGGAGGGATGGATGGATGGATGGGTGGCTGGATGGATGGCTGGATGGATGGATGTCCGGATGGATGGCTGGCTGGAGGGATGGATGGATGGATGGATGGATGGGTGGCTGGATGGATGGATGGCTGGATGGATGGATGGCTGGAGGGATGGATGGATGGATGGATGGCTCGATGGATGGCTGGATGGATGGATGGCTGGATGGATGGCTGGATGAAGTGATGGATGGATGGATGGATGGCTGGATGGATGGCTGGATGGATGGCTGGATGGATTGCTGGCTGGAGGAATGGATGGATTAATGGATGGCTGGACGGATGGCTGGATGGATGGAAGGCTGGATGGATAGCTGGCTGCAGGGATGGATGGATGGCTGAATGGATGGCTAGATCGATGGATGGATGGATGGCTGGCTGGAGGGATGGAGTCATGGATGGATGTCTGGATGGATGGCTTAATGGAAGGATGGCTGGATGCATGGCTGGCTGGAGGGATGGAATGATGGATGGATGGCTGGAGGGCTGGCTGGATGGATGGCTGGCTGGAGGGATGGATGGATGGATGGATGGCTGGATGGATGGCTGGAAGGATGGATGGCTGGATGGATGGCTGGCTGGAGGGATGGATGGATGGATGGATGGCTGGATGGATGGCTGGACGGATGGATGGCTGGATGGATGGCTGGCTGGAGGGATGGATGGATGGATGGATGGCTGGATGGTTGGCTGGATGGATGGATGGCTGGATGGATGGCTTGCTGGAGGGATGGAAGGATGGATGGATGGATAGCTGGACGGATGGCTGGATGGATGGATGGCTGGATGAATGGCTGGCTGGAGGGATGGATGGATGGATGGATGGCTGGATGGATGGCTGGATGGCTGGATGGATGGCTTGCTGGAGGGATGGAAGGATGGATGGATGGATAGCTGGACGGATGGCTGGACGGATGGATGGCTGGATGAATGGCTGGCTGGAGGGATGGATGGATGGATGGATGGCAGGATGGATGCCTGGATGGATGGCTGGCTGGAGGGACGGAAGGATGGATGGCTGGATGGATGGCTAGATGGATGGATGGCTGAATGGATGGCTGGCGGGAGGGATGGATGGATGGATGGATGGACGGCTGGATGGATGGCTGGATGGATGGATGGCTGGATGGATGGCTGGTTGGAGGGATGGATGGATGGATGGCTGGATGGATGGATGGCCGAATGGATGGCTGGCTGAAGGGATGGATGGATGGATGGATTGCTGAATGGATGGCTGGATGGATGAATGGCTGGATGGATGGCTGGCTGGAGGGATGGATTAATGGATGGATGGATGGATGGATGGCTGGATGGCTGGATGGCTGGATGGATGTCTGGCTGGGCGGATGGATTGATGGATGGATGGCTGGATGGATGGCTGGATGGATGGATGAATGGATGGCTGGCTGGCTTGAGGTATGGATGGATGGATGAATGGCTGCATGGATGGCTGGATGGAGATATGGATGAATGCATGGATGGCTGGATGGATAGCTGGATGGAGGGATGGCTGGATGGATGGCTGGCTGGAGGGATGGATGGATGGATGGATGGCTGGATGGATGGCTGGATGGCTGGATGGATGGCTTGCTGGAGGGATGGAAGGATGGATGGATGGATAGCTGGACGGATGGCTGGATGGATGGATGGCTGGATGAATGGCTGGCTGGAGGGATGGATGGATGGATGGATGGCAGGATGGATGGCTGGATGGATGGATGGCTGGATGGATGACTCGCTGGCGGGATGGATGGATGGCTGGATGGATGGCTGGATGGATGGATGGATTGATGGATGGCTGGATGGATGGATGGATGGATGGCTGGATGGATGGATGGTTGGATGGATGGATGGATGGATGGATGGATGACAGAAATCTTTGGATCCTCGCTGTCTTCAGGGGATGTCCCGGAGGACTGGAGAATAGCCAATGTTGTTCCTCTGTTTAAGAAGGGTGGCAGGGATAATCCCGGGAACTACAGGCCGGTGAGCCTTACTTCAGTGGTAGGGAAATTACTGGAGAGAATTCTTCGAGACAGGATCTACTCCCATTTGGAAGCAAATGGACGTATTAGTGAGAGGCAGCACGGTTTTGTGAAGGGGAGGTCGTGTCTCACTAACTTGATAGAGTTTTTCGAGGAGGTCACTAAGATGATTGATGCAGGTAGGGCAGTAGATGTTGTCTATATGGACTTCAGTAAGGCCTTTGACAAGGTCCCTCATGGTAGACTAGTACAAAAGGTGAAGTCACACGGGATCAGGGGTGAACTGGCAAGGTGGATACAGAACTGGCTAGGCCATAGAAGGCAGAGGGTAGCAATGGAGGGATGCTTTTCTAATTGGAGGGCTGTGACCAGTGGTGTTCCACAGGGATCAGTGCTGGGACCTTTGCTCTTTGTAGTATATATAAATGATTTGGAGGAAAATGTAACTGGTCTGATTAGTAAGTTTGCAGACGACACAAAGGTTGGTGGAATTGCGGATAGCGATGAGGACTGTCTGAGGATACAGCAGGATTTAGATTGTCTGGAGACTTGGGCGGAGAGATGGCAGATGGAGTTTAACCTGGACAAATGTGAGGTAATGCATTTTGGAAGGGCTAATGCAGGTAGGGAATATACAGTGAATGGTAGAACCCTCAAGAGTATTGAAAGTCAAAGAGATCTAGGAGTACAGGTCCACAGATCACTGAAAGGGGCTACACAGGTGGAGAAGGTAGTCAAGAAGGCATACGGCATGCTTGCCTTCATTGGCCGGGGCATTGAGTATAAGAATTGGCAAGTCATGTTGCAGCTGTATAGAACCTTAGTTAGGCCACACTTGGAGCATAGTGTTCAATTCTGGTCGCCACACTACCAGAAGGATGTGGAGGCTTTAGAGAGGGTGCAGAAGAGATTTACCAGAATGTTGCCTGGTATGGAGGGCATAAGCTATGAGGAGCGATTGAATAAACTCGGTTTGTTCTCACTGGAACGAAGGAGGTTGAGGGGCGACCTGATAGAGGTATACAAAATTATGAGGGGCATAGACAGAGTGGATAGTCAGAGGCTTTTCCCCAGGGTAGAGGGGTCAATTACTAGGGGGCATAGGTTTAAGGTGAGAGGGGCAAAGTTTAGAGTAGATGTACGAGGCAAGTTTTTTACGCAGAGGGTAGTGGGTGCCTGGAACTCACTACCGGAGGAGGTAGTGGAGGCAGGGACGATAGGGACATTTAAGGGGCATCTTGACAAATATATGAATAGGATGGGAATAGAAGGATACGGACCCAGGAAGTGTAGAAGATTGTAGTTTAGTCGGGCAGTATGGTCGGCACGGGCTTGGAGGGCCGAAGGGCCTGTTCCTGTGCTGTACATTTCTTTGTTCTTTGTTTGTTCTTTGGATGGCTGGAAGGCTGGATGGATGGATGGCTGGATGGATGGCTGGATGGATGGATGGATGGATGGATGGATGGATGGCTGGATGCATGGCTGGATGGAGGGATGGCTGGATGGATGGCTGGCGGGGGTGACGGATGGATGGATGGCTGGATGAATGGCTGTATGGAGGGATGGCTGGATGGACGGCTGGCTGGATGGTTGGATGGCTGGATGGATGGATGGATGGACGGATGGATGGAGGGATGGCTGGGTGGATGGCTGGCTGGAGGGATGGATGGATGGATGGATGGCTGGTTGGATGGCTGGATGGATGGATGGCTGGATGGACGATTTGCTGGAGGGATGGATGGATGGATGGCTGGATGGATGGCAGGATGGAGGGATGGATGGATGGATGGGTGGCTGGATGGATGGCTGGCTGGATGGATGGCTGGATGGATGGCTGGCTGGAGTGATGGATGGGTTGATGGTTGGATGGATGGCTGGTTGGATGGATGGCTGGAAAGATGGCTGGCTGGAGGGATGGAAGGATGGTGGATGGCTGGATGGATGGCTGGATGGGTGGCTAGATGTCTGGATGGCTGGCTGGATGGATGGATGGATGGCTGGTTGGCTGGATGGATGGATGGGTGGCTGGTAGAATGGCTGGATGGATGGATGGATTGATGGATGGCTGGATGGATGGATGAATGGATGGCTGAATGGATGGCTGAATGGATGGCTGGATGGATGGCTGGATGGATGGATTGAACAAACAAAGAACAAAGAACAAAGAAATGTACAGCACAGGAACAGGCCCTTCGGCCCTCCAAGCCCGTGCCGACCATACTGCCCGACTAAACTACAATCTTCTACACTTCCTGGGTCCGTATCCTTCTATTCCCATCCTAATGATATATTTGTCAAGATGCCCCTTAAATGTCCCTATCGTCCCTGCTTCCACTACCTCCTCCGGTAGTGAGTTCCAGGCACCCACTACCCTCTGCGTAAAAAACTTGCCTCGTACATCTACTCTAAACTTTGCCCCTCTCACCTTAAACCTATGCCCCCTAGTAATTGACCCCTCTACCCTGGGGAAAAGCCTCTGACTATCCACTCTGTCTATGCCCCTCATAATTTTGTATACCTCTATCAGGTCGCCCCTCAACCTCCTTCGTTCCAGTGAGAACAAACCGAGTTTATTCAATCGCTCCTCATAGCTTCTGCCCTCCATACCAGGCAACATTCTGGTAAATCTCTTCTGCACCCTCTCTAAAGCCTCCACATCCTTCTGGTAGTGTGGCGACCAGAATTGAACACTATACTCCAAGTGTGGCCTAACTAAGGTTCTATACAGCTGCAACATGACTTGCCAATTCTTATACTCAATGCCCCGGCCAATGAAGGCAAGCATGCCGTATGCCTTCTTGACGACCTTCTCCACCTGTGTTGCCCCTTTCAATGACCTGTGGACCTGTACTCCTAGATCTCTTTGACTTTCAATACTCTTGAGGGTTCTACCATTCACTGTATATTCCCTACCTGCATTAGCCCTTCCAAAATGCATTACCACACATTTGTCCGGATTAAACTCCATCTGCCATCTCTCCGCCCAAGTCTCCAGACAATCTAAATCCTGCTGTATCCTCAGACAGTCCTCATCGCTATCCGCAATTCCACAAACCTTTGTGTCGTCTGCAAACTTACTAATCAGACCAGTTACATTTTCCTCCAAATCATTTATATATACTACAAAGAGCAAAGGTCCCAGCACTGATCCCTGTGGAACACCACTGGTCACAGCCCTCCAATGAGAAAAGCATCCCTCCATTGCTACCCTCTGCCTTCTATGGCCTAGCCAGTTCTGTATCCACCTTGCCAGTTCACCCCTGATCCCGTGTGACTTCACCTTTTGTACTAGTCTACCATGAGGGACCTTGTCAAAGGCCTTACTGAAGTCCATATAGACAACATCTACTGCCCTACCTGCATCAATCATCTTAGTGACCTCCTCGAAAAACTCTATCAAGTTAGTGAGACACGACCTTCCCTTCACAAAACCGTGCTGCCTCTCACTAATACGTCCATTTGCTTCCAAATGGGAGTAGATCCTGTCTCGAAGAATTCTCTCCAGTAATTTCCCTACCACTGATGTCAGGCTCACCGGCCTGTAGTTCCCGGGATTATCCTTGCTACCCTTCTTAAACAGAGGAACAACATTGGCTATTCTCCAGTCCTCCGGGACATCCCCTGAAGACAGCGAGGATCCAAAGATTTCTGTCAAGGCCTCAGCAATTTCCTCTCCAGCCTCCTTCAGTATTCTGGGGTAGATCCCATAAATGGGGTAGATCCCATTGATGGATGGATGGCTGGATGGATTGCTGGATGGATGGACGATTGGCTGGAGGGATGGATGGATGGATGGATGGCTGGATGGACGATTGGCTGGAGGGATGGATGGATGGATGGCTGGATGGATGGCAGGATGGAGGGATGGATGGATGGATGGGTGGATGGATGGATGGCTGGCTGGATGGATGGCTGGATGGATGGCTGGCTGGAGTGATGGATGGGTGGATGGTTGGATGGATGGCTGGTTGGATGGATGGCTGGATGGATGGCTGGCTGGAGGGATGGAAGGATGGTGGATGGCTGGATGGATGGCTGGATGGATGGCTCGATGTCTGGATGGCTGGCTGGATGGATGGATGGATGGCTGGTTGGCTGGATGGATGGATGGGTGGCTGGTAGAATGGCTGGATGGATGGATGGATTGATGGATGGCTGGATGGATGGATGAATGTATGGCTGAATGGATGGCTGAATGGATGGCTGGATGGATGGCTGGATGGATGGATTGATGGATGGATGGCTGGATGGATTGCTGGATGGATGGATGGCTGGATGGATGGCTGGCTGGAGGGATGGATGGTTGGATGGCTGACTGGAGGGATGGATGGATGGTTGGCGGTTTGAACGCTGGATAGATGGATGGCTGGATGGATGGCTGGCTGGAGGGATGGATGGATGGATGGGTGGCTGGATGGATGGCTGGATGGATGGATGTCCGGATGGATGGCTGGCTGGAGGGATGGATGGATGGATGGATGGATGGGTGGCTGGATGGATGGATGGCTGGATGGATGGATGGCTGGAGGGATGGATGGATGGATGGATGGCTCGATGGATGGCTGGATGGATGGATGGCTGGATGGATGGCTGGATGAAGTGATGGATGGATGGATGGATGGCTGGATGGATGGCTGGATGGATGGCTGGATGGATTGCTGGCTGGAGGAATGGATGGATTAATGGATGGCTGGACGGATGGCTGGATGGATGGAAGGCTGGATGGATGGCTGGCTGCAGGGATGGATGGATGGATGGATGGCTGAATGGATGGCTAGATCGATGGATGGATGGATGGCTGGCTGGAGGGATGGAGTCATGGATGGATGTCTGGATGGATGGCTTAATGGAAGGATGGCTGGATGCATGGCTGACTGGAGGGATGGATTGATGGATGGATGGCTGGAGGGCTGGCAAGATGGATGGCTGGCGGGAGGGATGGATGGATGAATGGATGGCTGGATGGATGGCTGGAAGGATGGATGGCTGGATGGATGGCTGGCTGGAGGGATGGATGGATGGATGGATGGCTGGATGGATGGCTGGACGGATGGATGGCTGGATGGATGGCTGGCTGGAGGGATGGATGGATGGATGGATGGCTGGATGGTTGGCTGGATGGATGGATGGCTGGATGGATGGCTGGCTGAAGGAATGGATGGATGGTTGGCTGGCTGGAGTGATGGATGGATGGATGGATGACTGGATGGATGGCTGGCTGGAGGGATGCATGGATGGATGGATGGCTGGATGGACGGCTGGTTTGGATGGATGGCTTGATGGATGGCTGGCTGGAGGGATGGATGGATGGATGGATGGCTGTATGTGGGGATGGCTGGATGGTTGGCAGGCTGGATGGATGGATGGATGGATGGATGGCTGGATGGATGGCTGGATGGAGGGATGGATGGCTGGCTGGAGGGATGGATGGATGGCTGGATGGATGGCTGAATGGATGGATGGCTTAATGGCTGGCTGGCTGGAGGGATGGATGGATGGATGGCTGGATGAATGGCTGAATGGATGGATGGCTGGATGTATGGCTGGCTGGAGAGATGGATGGATGGATGGATGGCTGGATGGATGGCTGGATGCAGGAATGGATGGATGGATGGCTGGCTAGAAGGGTGGATGGATGGATAGATGGCTGGATGGATGGCTGGATGGATGGACGGCTGGATGGATGGCTGGCTGGAAGGTTGGATGGATGGATGGATGGCTGGATGGATGGCTGGATGGATGGATGGCTGGATGATTGGCTGGCTGGAGGGATGGATGGATGGATGGATGGCTGGATGGATGGCTGGACGGATGGATGGCTGGATGGATGGCTGGCTGGAGGGATGGATGGATGGCTGGATGGCTTGATGGATGGCTGGATGGATGGATGGCTGGATGGATGGCTGGCTGAAGGAATGGATGGATGGATCGATGGATGGCTGGATGGATGGCTGGATGGATGAATGGCTGGATGGGTGGCTGAATGGATGGCTGGATGGATGGATGGCTGCAATGATATCTGGCTGGAGGGATGGATGGATGGATCGATGGCTGGATGGATGGCTGGATGGATGGATGGCTGGAGGGATGGCTGGATGGATGGCTGGCTGGAGGGATGGATGGATGGATGTATGGCTGGATGGATGTCTGGATAGAGGGATGGCTGGATGGATGGCTGGTGGAGGGATGGATGGATGGATGGATGGCTGGATGGATGGCTGAATGGATGGATGGCTGGCTGAAGTGATGGATGGATGGATGGATGGCTGGATGGATGGATAGCTGGATGGATGGCTGGCTGGATGGATGAATGAATGGATGGATGGCTGGATGGATGGCTGGATGGCTGGATGGCTGGATGGATGGCTGGCTGGGCGGGTGGATTGATGGATGGATGGCTGGATGGATGGATGGCTGGATGGATGGATGCATGGATGGATGGCTGTCTGGATGTATGGATGGATGGATGAATGGCTGGATGGATGGCTGGATGGAGAGATGGATGAATGCATGGATGGCTGGATGGATGGCTGGATGGAGGGATGGTTGGATGGATGGCTGGCTGGAGGGATGGATGGATGGAGGGATGGCTGGATGGCTGGCTGGATGGATGGATGGCTGGTTGGATGGCTTGCTGGAGGGATGAATGGATGGATGGATGGCTGGATGGATGGCTGGATGGGTGGATGGCTGGATGAATGGTTGGCTGGAGGGATGGATGGATGGATGGATGGATGGATGGCTGGATGGATGGATGGCTGGATGGATGACTCGCTGGCGGGATGGATGGATGGATGGATGGCTGGATGGATGGCTGGGTGGATAGATGCCTGGATGGATGGCTGGATGGATGGATGGATGGATGGCTGGATGGATGGATGGATGGATGGCTGGATGGATGGCTGGATGGAGGAATGGATGGATGGATGGATGGCTGGATGGATGGCAGGATGGATGGATGGCTGGATGGATGGCTGGCTGGAGGGATGGGTGGATGGATGGATGGCTGAATGGATGGCTGGATGGATGGATGGCTGGATGGCTGGCTGGCTGGAGAGATGAATGGATGGATGGCTGGATGGACGGCTGGATGGATGGAAGGCTGTATGGATGGCTGGCTGGAGGGATGGATTGATGGATAGATGGCTGGATGGATGGCTGGATGGATGGATGGCTGGATGGATGGGTGGCTGGAGCGATGGATGGATGGATGGGTGGCTGGACGGAGGGATGGCTGGATGGTTGGCTGGCTGGAGGGATGGATGGATGGCTGGATGGATGTCTGGATGGAGGGATGGCTGGATGGATGGCTGGCTGGTGGAATGGATGGATGGATGGATGGATGGATGGATGGCTGGATGGATGGATGGCTTAATGACTGGCTGGCTGGAGGGATGGATGGATGGATGGCTGGATGGATGGCTGGATCGATGGATGGCTGGAGGTATGGCTGGCTGGAGGGATGGATGGATGGATGGATGGCTTGATGGATAGCTGGATAGAGGGATGGCTGGATGGATGGCTGGTGGAGGGATGGATGGATGGATGGATCGCTGAATGGATGGATGGCTGGATGGATGGCTGGCTGGAGGGATGGATGGATGGATGGATGGATGGATGGCTGAATGGATGGATGGCTGGATGAATGGCTGGCTGGAGGGATGGATGGATGGTTGGCTGGATGGATGGCTGGATGGATGGATGGCTGGATGGATGGCTGGATGGATGACTGGCTGGAGGGATGGTTGGATGGATGGATGGCTTGATGGATGGCTGGATGGATGGATGGCAGGCTGGAGGGATGGATGGATGGATGGATGGCTGGGTGGATGGCTGGATGGATGGATGCCTGGATGGATGGCTGGCTGGAGGGATGGATGGATGGATGGATGGCTGGATGGATGGCTGGATGGATGGATGGCTGGATGGATGGCTGGCAGGAGGGATGGATGGATGGATGGATGGCTGGATGGATGGCTGGATGGATGGCTGGCTGGAGCGATGGATGAATGGATGGCTGGATGGATGGATGGCCGAATGGTTGGCTGGCTGGAGGGATGGATGGATGGCTGAATGGATGGCTGGATGGATGGCAGGATGGATGGATGGCTGGATGGATGGCTGGCTGGATGGATGGATTGATGGATGGATGGCTGGATGGATGGCTGGATGGAAGGATGGCTGGATGGATTGCAGGCTGTAGGGATGAATGGATGGATGGATGGCTGGATGGACGGCTGGATGGATGGATGGCTGGATGGATGGCTGGCTGGAGGGATGGATTGATGGATGGATGGCTGGATGGATAGCTGAATGGATGGCTGGATGGATGGTTCGCTGGTGGGATGGATGGATGGATGGATGGCTGGATGGAGGGATGGCTGGATGGTTGGCTGGCTGGTGGGATGGATGGATGGCTGGATGGATGGCTGGATGGAGGGATGGCTGGATGGATGGCTGGCTGGAGGGATGGATGGCTGGATGGATGGCTGGATGGATGGATGAATGGATGGCTTAATGACTGGCTGGCTGGAGGGATGGATGGATGGATGGATGGATGGCTGGATGGATGGCTGGATGAATGGATGGCTGGATGTATGGCTGGCTGGAGAGATGGATGAATGGTTGGAAGGCTGGATGGATGGCTGTATGGAGGGATGGCTGGATGGATGGCTGGCTGGAGAGACGGATGGATGCATGGCTGGATGGATGGCTGTATGGAGGGATGGCTGGATGGAAGGCTGGCTGAATGGATGGATGGCTGGATGGATGGATGGATGGACGGATGGATGGAGGGATGGCTGGATGGATGGCTGGCTGGAGGGATGGATGGATGGATGGATGGCTGGATGGATGGCTGGATGGAGGAATGGCTGGATGGATGCTTGACTGGAGGGATGGATGGATGGATGGATGGCTGGATGGATGGCTTGATGAATGGATCGCTGGATGGACGATTTGCTGGAGGGATGGATGGATGGATGGCTGGATGGATGGCTGCATGGATGGATGGATGGATGGCTGGAAGGATAGCTGGATGGAGGGATGGCTGGAGTGATGGATGGATGGCTGGATGGATGGCTGGATGGATGGATGGCTTAATGGCTGGCTGGCTGGAGGGATGGATGGATGGATGGATGGATGGCTGGATGAATGGCTGAATGGATGGATGGCTGGATGTATGGCTGGGTGGAGAGCTGGATGGATGGCTGGATGGCTGGATGGATGGCTGGATGGAAGAATGGCTGGATGGATGGCTGGCTAGAGGGATGGATGGATGGATGGATGGCTGGATGGATGGCTTAATGGATGGATGGCTGGATGAATGGCTGGCTGGAGGGATGGATGGATGGATGGCTGGATGGATGGCTGGATGGATGAATAGCTGGATGGATGAATGGCTGGAGGGATGGATGGATGGATGGATGGCTGGATGGATTGCTGGATGGATGGATGGATGGACGGATGGCTGGATGGATGGCTGGCTGGAGGGATGGATGGATGGCTGGATGGCTGACTGGATGGATGGATGGCTGGATGGATGGCTGGCTTGAAGAATGGATGGATGGCTGGATGGATGGCTGGACGGATGGATGGCTGGATGGATGGCTGGCTGGAGGGATGGATGGATGGCTGGATGGATGGCTGGATGGATGGATGGTTGGATGGATGGCTGGCTGGAGGAATGGATGGTTGGATGGATGGCCGGCTGGATGGCTGGATGGATGGATGGCTGGATGGATGGCTGGCAGGAGGGATGGATGGATGGATGGATGGCTGAATGGTTGGCTGGATGGATGGATGGCGGATGGATGGGTGGCTGGAGGGATGGATGGATGGATGGATGGCTGGATGGACGGCTGGATGGATGGATGGCTGTACGGAAGGCTGGCTGGAGGGATGGATGGATGGATGGCTGGATGCAGGGATGGCTGGATGGTTGGCTGGCTGGAGGGATGGATGGATGGATGTATGGCTGGATGGATGTCTGGATGGAGGGATGGCTGGATGGATGGCTGGCTGGAGGGATGGATGGATGGATGGATGGCTGGGTGAATGGCTGGATGGATGGATGGCTTAATGACTGGCTGGCTGGAGGGATGGATGGATGGATGGCTGGATGGATGGCTGAATCGATGGATGGCTGGATGTACGGCTGGCTGGAGGGATGGATGGATGGATGGCTGGATGGATGGCTGGATAGAGGAATTGCTGGATGGATGGCTGGCTGGAGGGATGGATGGATGGAGGGATGGCTGGATTGATGGATGGCTGGATGGATGGCTGAATGGATGGATGGCTGGATGGATGGCTGGCTGGAGGGATGGATGGATGGCTGGATGAATGGCTGAATGGATGGATGGCTGGATGAATGGCTGGCTGGAGGGATGGATGGATGGATGGATGGATGGCTGGATGGATAGATGGATGGATGGCTGGATGGATGACTGGCTGGAGGGATGGATGGATGGATGGATGGCTGGATGGATGGCTGAATGGATGGATGGCTGGATGGATGGCTGGCTGGAGGGATGGATGGCTGGATGGATGTCTGGATGGATGGATGCCCGGATGGATGGCTGGCTGGAGGGATGGATGGATGGATGGATGGCTGGATGGATGGCTGGATGCATGGATGGATGGCTTTCAGGAGGGATGGATTGATGGATGGCTGGATGGATGGCTGGATGGATGGCTGGCTGGAGGGATGGATGAATGGATGGCTGGATGGATGGCTGGCTGGAGGGATGGATTGAAGAATGGATGGCTGGATGGATAGCTGGATGGATGGCTGGATGGATGGCTGGCTGGTGGGATGGATGGATGGATGGATGCCTGGATGGAGGGATGGCTGGATGGTTGGCTGGCTGGAGGGATGGATGGATGGATGGATGGATGTCTGGATGGTTGGCTTGATGGAGGGATGGCTGGATGGATGGCTGGCTGGAGGGATGGATGGCTGGATGGATGGCTGGATGGATGGCTGGAGGGTTTGATGGCTTAATGACTGGCTGGCTGGAGGGATGGATGGATGGCTGGATGGATGGTTGAATGGATGGATGGATGGATGTATGGCTGGCTGGAGAGATGGATGAATGGTTGGATGGCTGGATGGAGGGCTGGATGGAGGGATGGCTGGATGGATGACTGGCTGGAGGGATGAATGGATGGATGGATGGCTGGATGGATGGATGGCTTGATGGATGGCTTGCTGGAGGGATGGATGGATGGATGGCTGGATGGATGGCTGGATGGATGGATGACTAGATGAAGGCTGGCTCGAGTGATGGATGGATTGATGGCTGGATGGATGGCTTGATGGATGGATGGCTGGATGGATGACTGGCTGGAGGAATGGATGGATGGATGGATGGCTGGATGGGGGGCTGAATAGATGGATGGCTGGATGGATGGCTGGCTGGAAGGAAGGATGGATGGATGAATGGCTGGATGGATGGCTGGATGGATGGATGGCTGGATGGATGGCTGGCTGGAGGAACGGATGGATGGATGGATGGATGGATGGATGGTTGGATGGATGGATGGCTGGATGGATGGATGGCTGGATGGATGGCTGGCTGGATGGATGGCTGGCTGGAGGGATGGATGGATGGATGGCTGGATGGATGGATGGCCGAATGGATGGCTGGCAGAAGGGATGGACGGATGGCTGAAAGGATGGCTGGATGGATGGATGGCTGGATGGATGGCTGGCTGGAGGGATGGATGAATGGATGGATGGCTGGATGGCAGGATGACTGGATGGATGGCTGGCTGGGCGGGTGGATTGCTGGATGGCTGGCTGGATTGATGGCTGGATGGATGGATGGATGGATGGCTGGCTGGCTGGAGGTATGGATGGATGGATGAATGGCAGGATGGATTGCTGGATGGAGAGATGGATGAATGCATGGATGGCTGGATGGATGGCTGGATGGAGGGATGGCTGGATGGATGGCTGGCTGGAGGGATGGATGGATGGACGGGTGGCTGGATGGCTGGCTTAATGGATGGATGGCTGGATGGATGGCTTGCTGGAGGGATGGATGGATGGATGGATGGCTGGATGGATGGCTGGATGGATGGATGGCTGGATGAATGGCTGGCTGGATGGATGGCTGGAAGGATGGATGGCTGGATGGATGACTCGCTGGCGGGATGGATGGATGGATGGATGGATGGCTGGATGGATGGCTGGGTGGATGGATGGCTGGATGGATGGATGGCTGGATGGCTAGAAGGCTGAATGGATGGATGGCTGGATGGATGGCTGGATGGATGGATGGTGGATGGATGGCTGGATGGATGGCTGGATGGAGGGATAGCTGGAGGGATGGATGGATGGCTGGATGGATGGATGGATGGATGGATGTCATGATGGATTGCTGGCTGGAGAAATGGATGGATGGATGGATGGCTGGATGGATGGCAGGATGGATGGATGGCTGGATGGATGGCTGGCTGGAGGGATGGATGGATGGATGGTTAGCTGAATGGATGAATGGCTGGATGGATGAATGGCTGGAGGGATGGATGGATGGATGGATGGCTGGATGGATTGCTGGATGGATGGATGGATGGACGGATGGCTGGATGGATGGCTGGCTGGAGGGATGGATGGATGGCTGGATGGCTGGCTGGTTGGATGGATGGCTGGATGGATGGCTGGCTTGAAGAATGGATGGATGGCTGGATGGATGGCTGGACGGATGGTTTGCCGGATGGATGGCTGGCTGGAGGGATGGATGGATGGCTGGATAGTTGGCTGGATGGATGGATGGCTGGATGGATGGCTGGCTGGAGGAATGGATAGATGGATGGATGGCCGGCTGGATGGCTGGATGGATGGATGGCTGGATGGATGGCTGGCTGGAGGGATGGATGGATGGATGGATGGCTGGATGGACGGCTGGATGGATGGATGGCTGGACGGAAGGCTGGCTGGAGGGATGGATGGATGGATGGCTGGATGCTGGGATGGCTGGATGGTTGGCTGGCTGGAGGGATGGATGGATGAATGTATGGCTGGATGGATGTCTGGATGGAGGGATGGCTGGATGGATGGCTGGCTGGAGGGATTGATGGATGGATGGATGGCTGCGTGGATGGCTGGATGGGTGGATGGCTTAATGACTGGCTGGCTGGAGGGATGGATGGATGGATGGCTGCATGGATGGCTGGATCGATGGATGTCTGGATGTACGGCTGGCTGGAGGGATGGATGGATGGATGGATGGCTGGATGGATGGATGGATAGAGGGATTGCTGGATGGATGGCTGGCTGGAGGGATGGATGGATGGATGGCTGGCTGGATGGATGGATGGCTGGATGGATGGCTGAATGGATGGATGGCTGGATGGATGGCTGGCTGGAGGGATAGATGGATGGATGGATGGCTGGATGAATGGCTGAATGGATGGATGGCTGGATGAATGGCTGGCTGGAGGGATGGATGGATGGATGGATGGATGGCTGGATGGATGGATGGATGGATGGCTGGATGGATGACTGGCTGGAGGGATGGATGGATGGATGGCTGGATGGATGGCTGGATGGATGGATGGCTGGATGGATGGCTGGCTTGAGGGATGGATGGATGGATGTCTGGATGGATGGCTGAATGGATGGATGGATGGATGTATGGCTGGCTGGAGAGATGGAGGAGTGGTTGGATGGCTGGATGTATGTCTGGATGGAGGGATGGCTGGATGGATGACTGGCTGAAGGGATGGATGGATGGATGGATTGCTGAATGGATGGCTGGATGGATGAATGGCTGGATGGATGGCTGGCTGGAGGGATGGATGGATGGATGGCTGGATGGATGGATGGCCGAATGGATGGCTGGCTGAAGGGATGGATGGATGGATGGATTGCTGAATGGATGGCTGGATGGATGAATGGCTGGATGGATGGCTGGCTGGAGGGATGGATTAATGGATGGATGGATGGATGGATGGCTGGATGGCTGGATGGCTGGATGGATGTCTGGCTGGGCGGATGGATTGATGGATGGATGGCTGGATGGATGGCTGGATGGATGGATGAATGGATGGCTGGCTGGCTTGAGGTATGGATGGATGGATGAATGGCTGCATGGATGGCTGGATGGAGATATGGATGAATGCATGGATGGCTGGATGGATAGCTGGATGGAGGGATGGCTGGATGGATGGCTGGCTGGAGGGATGGATGGATGGATGGATGGCTGGATGGATGGCTGGATGGCTGGATGGATGGCTTGCTGGAGGGATGGAAGGATGGATGGATGGATAGCTGGACGGATGGCTGGATGGATGGATGGCTGGATGAATGGCTGGCTGGAGGGATGGATGGATGGATGGATGGCAGGATGGATGGCTGGATGGATGGATGGCTGGATGGATGACTCGCTGGCGGGATGGATGGATGGCTGGATGGATGGCTGGATGGATGGATGGATTGATGGATGGCTGGATGGATGGATGGATGGATGGCTGGATGGATGGATGGTTGGATGGATGGATGGATGGATGGATGGATGACAGAAATCTTTGGATCCTCGCTGTCTTCAGGGGATGTCCCGGAGGACTGGAGAATAGCCAATGTTGTTCCTCTGTTTAAGAAGGGTGGCAGGGATAATCCCGGGAACTACAGGCCGGTGAGCCTTACTTCAGTGGTAGGGAAATTACTGGAGAGAATTCTTCGAGACAGGATCTACTCCCATTTGGAAGCAAATGGACGTATTAGTGAGAGGCAGCACGGTTTTGTGAAGGGGAGGTCGTGTCTCACTAACTTGATAGAGTTTTTCGAGGAGGTCACTAAGATGATTGATGCAGGTAGGGCAGTAGATGTTGTCTATATGGACTTCAGTAAGGCCTTTGACAAGGTCCCTCATGGTAGACTAGTACAAAAGGTGAAGTCACACGGGATCAGGGGTGAACTGGCAAGGTGGATACAGAACTGGCTAGGCCATAGAAGGCAGAGGGTAGCAATGGAGGGATGCTTTTCTAATTGGAGGGCTGTGACCAGTGGTGTTCCACAGGGATCAGTGCTGGGACCTTTGCTCTTTGTAGTATATATAAATGATTTGGAGGAAAATGTAACTGGTCTGATTAGTAAGTTTGCAGACGACACAAAGGTTGGTGGAATTGCGGATAGCGATGAGGACTGTCTGAGGATACAGCAGGATTTAGATTGTCTGGAGACTTGGGCGGAGAGATGGCAGATGGAGTTTAACCTGGACAAATGTGAGGTAATGCATTTTGGAAGGGCTAATGCAGGTAGGGAATATACAGTGAATGGTAGAACCCTCAAGAGTATTGAAAGTCAAAGAGATCTAGGAGTACAGGTCCACAGATCACTGAAAGGGGCTACACAGGTGGAGAAGGTAGTCAAGAAGGCATACGGCATGCTTGCCTTCATTGGCCGGGGCATTGAGTATAAGAATTGGCAAGTCATGTTGCAGCTGTATAGAACCTTAGTTAGGCCACACTTGGAGCATAGTGTTCAATTCTGGTCGCCACACTACCAGAAGGATGTGGAGGCTTTAGAGAGGGTGCAGAAGAGATTTACCAGAATGTTGCCTGGTATGGAGGGCATAAGCTATGAGGAGCGATTGAATAAACTCGGTTTGTTCTCACTGGAACGAAGGAGGTTGAGGGGCGACCTGATAGAGGTATACAAAATTATGAGGGGCATAGACAGAGTGGATAGTCAGAGGCTTTTCCCCAGGGTAGAGGGGTCAATTACTAGGGGGCATAGGTTTAAGGTGAGAGGGGCAAAGTTTAGAGTAGATGTACGAGGCAGGTTTTTTACGCAGAGGGTAGTGGGTGCCTGGAACTCACTACCGGAGGAGGTAGTGGAGGCAGGGACGATAGGGACATTTAAGGGGCATCTTGACAAATATATGAATAGGATGGGAATAGAAGGATACGGACCCAGGAAGTGTAGAAGATTGTAGTTTAGTCGGGCAGTATGGTCGGCACGGGCTTGGAGGGCCGAAGGGCCTGTTCCTGTGCTGTACATTTCTTTGTTCTTTGTTTGTTCTTTGGATGGCTGGAAGGCTGGATGGATGGATGGCTGGATGGATGGCTGGATGGATGGATGGATGGATGGATGGATGGATGGCTGGATGCATGGCTGAATGGAGGGATGGCTGGATGGATGGCTGGCGGGGGTGACGGATGGATGGATGGCTGGATGAATGGCTGTATGGAGGGATGGCTGGATGGACGGCTGGCTGGATGGTTGGATGGCTGGATGGATGGATGGATGGACGGATGGATGGAGGGATGGCTGGGTGGATGGCTGGCTGGAGGGATGGATGGATGGATGGATGGCTGGTTGGATGGCTGGATGGATGGATGGCTGGATGGACGATTTGCTGGAGGGATGGATGGATGGATGGCTGGATGGATGGCAGGATGGAGGGATGGATGGATGGATGGGTGGCTGGATGGATGGCTGGCTGGATGGATGGCTGGATGGATGGCTGGCTGGAGTGATGGATGGGTTGATGGTTGGATGGATGGCTGGTTGGATGGATGGCTGGAAAGATGGCTGGCTGGAGGGATGGAAGGATGGTGGATGGCTGGATGGATGGCTGGATGGGTGGCTAGATGTCTGGATGGCTGGCTGGATGGATGGATGGATGGCTGGTTGGCTGGATGGATGGATGGGTGGCTGGTAGAATGGCTGGATGGATGGATGGATTGATGGATGGCTGGATGGATGGATGAATGGATGGCTGAATGGATGGCTGAATGGATGGCTGGATGGATGGCTGGATGGATGGATTGAACAAACAAAGAACAAAGAACAAAGAAATGTACAGCACAGGAACAGGCCCTTCGGCCCTCCAAGCCCGTGCCGACCATACTGCCCGACTAAACTACAATCTTCTACACTTCCTGGGTCCGTATCCTTCTATTCCCATCCTAATGATATATTTGTCAAGATGCCCCTTAAATGTCCCTATCGTCCCTGCTTCCACTACCTCCTCCGGTAGTGAGTTCCAGGCACCCACTACCCTCTGCGTAAAAAACTTGCCTCGTACATCTACTCTAAACTTTGCCCCTCTCACCTTAAACCTATGCCCCCTAGTAATTGACCCCTCTACCCTGGGGAAAAGCCTCTGACTATCCACTCTGTCTATGCCCCTCATAATTTTGTATACCTCTATCAGGTCGCCCCTCAACCTCCTTCGTTCCAGTGAGAACAAACCGAGTTTATTCAATCGCTCCTCATAGCTTCTGCCCTCCATACCAGGCAACATTCTGGTAAATCTCTTCTGCACCCTCTCTAAAGCCTCCACATCCTTCTGGTAGTGTGGCGACCAGAATTGAACACTATACTCCAAGTGTGGCCTAACTAAGGTTCTATACAGCTGCAACATGACTTGCCAATTCTTATACTCAATGCCCCGGCCAATGAAGGCAAGCATGCCGTATGCCTTCTTGACGACCTTCTCCACCTGTGTTGCCCCTTTCAATGACCTGTGGACCTGTACTCCTAGATCTCTTTGACTTTCAATACTCTTGAGGGTTCTACCATTCACTGTATATTCCCTACCTGCATTAGCCCTTCCAAAATGCATTACCACACATTTGTCCGGATTAAACTCCATCTGCCATCTCTCCGCCCAAGTCTCCAGACAATCTAAATCCTGCTGTATCCTCAGACAGTCCTCATCGCTATCCGCAATTCCACAAACCTTTGTGTCGTCTGCAAACTTACTAATCAGACCAGTTACATTTTCCTCCAAATCATTTATATATACTACAAAGAGCAAAGGTCCCAGCACTGATCCCTGTGGAACACCACTGGTCACAGCCCTCCAATGAGAAAAGCATCCCTCCATTGCTACCCTCTGCCTTCTATGGCCTAGCCAGTTCTGTATCCACCTTGCCAGTTCACCCCTGATCCCGTGTGACTTCACCTTTTGTACTAGTCTACCATGAGGGACCTTGTCAAAGGCCTTACTGAAGTCCATATAGACAACATCTACTGCCCTACCTGCATCAATCATCTTAGTGACCTCCTCGAAAAACTCTATCAAGTTAGTGAGACACGACCTTCCCTTCACAAAACCGTGCTGCCTCTCACTAATACGTCCATTTGCTTCCAAATGGGAGTAGATCCTGTCTCGAAGAATTCTCTCCAGTAATTTCCCTACCACTGATGTCAGGCTCACCGGCCTGTAGTTCCCGGGATTATCCTTGCTACCCTTCTTAAACAGAGGAACAACATTGGCTATTCTCCAGTCCTCCGGGACATCCCCTGAAGACAGCGAGGATCCAAAGATTTCTGTCAAGGCCTCAGCAATTTCCTCTCCAGCCTCCTTCAGTATTCTGGGGTAGATCCCATAAATGGGGTAGATCCCATTGATGGATGGATGGCTGGATGGATTGCTGGATGGATGGACGATTGGCTGGAGGGATGGATGGATGGATGGATGGCTGGATGGACGATTGGCTGGAGGGATGGATGGATGGATGGCTGGATGGATGGCAGGATGGAGGGATGGATGGATGGATGGGTGGATGGATGGATGGCTGGCTGGATGGATGGCTGGATGGATGGCTGGCTGGAGTGATGGATGGGTGGATGGTTGGATGGATGGCTGGTTGGATGGATGGCTGGATGGATGGCTGGCTGGAGGGATGGAAGGATGGTGGATGGCTGGATGGATGGCTGGATGGATGGCTCGATGTCTGGATGGCTGGCTGGATGGATGGATGGATGGCTGGTTGGCTGGATGGATGGATGGGTGGCTGGTAGAATGGCTGGATGGATGGATGGATTGATGGATGGCTGGATGGATGGATGAATGTATGGCTGAATGGATGGCTGAATGGATGGCTGGATGGATGGCTGGATGGATGGATTGATGGATGGATGGCTGGATGGATTGCTGGATGGATGGATGGCTGGATGGATGGCTGGCTGGAGGGATGGATGGTTGGATGGCTGACTGGAGGGATGGATGGATGGTTGGCGGTTTGAACGCTGGATAGATGGATGGCTGGATGGATGGCTGGCTGGAGGGATGGATGGATGGATGGGTGGCTGGATGGATGGCTGGATGGATGGATGTCCGGATGGATGGCTGGCTGGAGGGATGGATGGATGGATGGATGGATGGGTGGCTGGATGGATGGATGGCTGGATGGATGGATGGCTGGAGGGATGGATGGATGGATGGATGGCTCGATGGATGGCTGGATGGATGGATGGCTGGATGGATGGCTGGATGAAGTGATGGATGGATGGATGGATGGCTGGATGGATGGCTGGATGGATGGCTGGATGGATTGCTGGCTGGAGGAATGGATGGATTAATGGATGGCTGGACGGATGGCTGGATGGATGGAAGGCTGGATGGATGGCTGGCTGCAGGGATGGATGGATGGATGGATGGCTGAATGGATGGCTAGATCGATGGATGGATGGATGGCTGGCTGGAGGGATGGAGTCATGGATGGATGTCTGGATGGATGGCTTAATGGAAGGATGGCTGGATGCATGGCTGACTGGAGGGATGGATTGATGGATGGATGGCTGGAGGGCTGGCAAGATGGATGGCTGGCGGGAGGGATGGATGGATGAATGGATGGCTGGATGGATGGCTGGAAGGATGGATGGCTGGATGGATGGCTGGCTGGAGGGATGGATGGATGGATGGATGGCTGGATGGATGGCTGGACGGATGGATGGCTGGATGGATGGCTGGCTGGAGGGATGGATGGATGGATGGATGGCTGGATGGTTGGCTGGATGGATGGATGGCTGGATGGATGGCTGGCTGAAGGAATGGATGGATGGTTGGCTGGCTGGAGTGATGGATGGATGGATGGATGACTGGATGGATGGCTGGCTGGAGGGATGCATGGATGGATGGATGGCTGGATGGACGGCTGGTTTGGATGGATGGCTTGATGGATGGCTGGCTGGAGGGATGGATGGATGGATGGATGGCTGTATGTGGGGATGGCTGGATGGTTGGCTGGCTGGATGGATGGATGGATGGATGGATGGCTGGATGGATGGCTGGATGGAGGGATGGATGGCTGGCTGGAGGGATGGATGGATGGCTGGATGGATGGCTGAATGGATGGATGGCTTAATGGCTGGCTGGCTGGAGGGATGGATGGATGGATGGCTGGATGAATGGCTGAATGGATGGATGGCTGGATGTATGGCTGGCTGGAGAGATGGATGGATGGATGGATGGCTGGATGGATGGCTGGATGCAGGAATGGATGGATGGATGGCTGGCTAGAAGGGTGGATGGATGGATAGATGGCTGGATGGATGGCTGGATGGATGGACGGCTGGATGGATGGCTGGCTGGAAGGTTGGATGGATGGATGGATGGCTGGATGGATGGCTGGATGGATGGATGGCTGGATGATTGGCTGGCTGGAGGGATGGATGGATGGATGGATGGCTGGATGGATGGCTGGACGGATGGATGGCTGGATGGATGGCTGGCTGGAGGGATGGATGGATGGCTGGATGGCTTGATGGATGGCTGGATGGATGGATGGCTGGATGGATGGCTGGCTGAAGGAATGGATGGATGGATCGATGGATGGCTGGATGGATGGCTGGATGGATGGATGGCTGGATGGGTGGCTGAATGGATGGCTGGATGGATGGATGGCTGCAATGATATCTGGCTGGAGGGATGGATGGATGGATCGATGGCTGGATGGATGGCTGGATGGATGGATGGCTGGAGGGATGGCTGGATGGATGGCTGGCTGGAGGGATGGATGGATGGATGTATGGCTGGATGGATGTCTGGATAGAGGGATGGCTGGATGGATGGCTGGTGGAGGGATGGATGGATGGATGGATGGCTGGATGGATGGCTGAATGGATGGATGGCTGGCTGAAGTGATGGATGGATGGATGGATGGCTGGATGGATGGATAGCTGGATGGATGGCTGGCTGGATGGATGAATGAATGGATGGATGGCTGGATGGATGGCTGGATGGCTGGATGGCTGGATGGATGGCTGGCTGGGCGGGTGGATTGATGGATGGATGGCTGGATGGATGGATGGCTGGATGGATGGATGCATGGATGGATGGCTGTCTGGATGTATGGATGGATGGATGAATGGCTGGATGGATGGCTGGATGGAGAGATGGATGAATGCATGGATGGCTGGATGGATGGCTGGATGGAGGGATGGTTGGATGGATGGCTGGCTGGAGGGATGGATGGATGGAGGGATGGCTGGATGGCTGGCTGGATGGATGGATGGCTGGTTGGATGGCTTGCTGGAGGGATGAATGGATGGATGGATGGCTGGATGGATGGCTGGATGGGTGGATGGCTGGATGAATGGTTGGCTGGAGGGATGGATGGATGGATGGATGGATGGATGGCTGGATGGATGGATGGCTGGATGGATGACTCGCTGGCGGGATGGATGGATGGATGGATGGCTGGATGGATGGCTGGGTGGATAGATGCCTGGATGGATGGCTGGATGGATGGATGGATGGATGGCTGGATGGATGGATGGATGGATGGCTGGATGGATGGCTGGATGGAGGAATGGATGGATGGATGGATGGCTGGATGGATGGCAGGATGGATGGATGGCTGGATGGATGGCTGGCTGGAGGGATGGGTGGATGGATGGATGGCTGAATGGATGGCTGGATGGATGGATGGCTGGATGGCTGGCTGGCTGGAGAGATGAATGGATGGATGGCTGGATGGACGGCTGGATGGATGGAAGGCTGTATGGATGGCTGGCTGGAGGGATGGATTGATGGATAGATGGCTGGATGGATGGCTGGATGGATGGATGGCTGGATGGATGGGTGGCTGGAGCGATGGATGGATGGATGGGTGGCTGGACGGAGGGATGGCTGGATGGTTGGCTGGCTGGAGGGATGGATGGATGGCTGGATGGATGTCTGGATGGAGGGATGGCTGGATGGATGGCTGGCTGGTGGAATGGATGGATGGATGGATGGATGGATGGATGGCTGGATGGATGGATGGCTTAATGACTGGCTGGCTGGAGGGATGGATGGATGGATGGCTGGATGGATGGCTGGATCGATGGATGGCTGGAGGTATGGCTGGCTGGAGGGATGGATGGATGGATGGATGGCTTGATGGATAGCTGGATAGAGGGATGGCTGGATGGATGGCTGGTGGAGGGATGGATGGATGGATGGATCGCTGAATGGATGGATGGCTGGATGGATGGCTGGCTGGAGGGATGGATGGATGGATGGATGGATGGATGGCTGAATGGATGGATGGCTGGATGAATGGCTGGCTGGAGGGATGGATGGATGGTTGGCTGGATGGATGGCTGGATGGATGGATGGCTGGATGGATGGCTGGATGGATGACTGGCTGGAGGGATGGTTGGATGGATGGATGGCTTGATGGATGGCTGGATGGATGGATGGCAGGCTGGAGGGATGGATGGATGGATGGATGGCTGGGTGGATGGCTGGATGGATGGATGCCTGGATGGATGGCTGGCTGGAGGGATGGATGGATGGATGGATGGCTGGATGGATGGCTGGATGGATGGATGGCTGGATGGATGGCTGGCAGGAGGGATGGATGGATGGATGGATGGCTGGATGGATGGCTGGATGGATGGCTGGCTGGAGCGATGGATGAATGGATGGCTGGATGGATGGATGGCCGAATGGTTGGCTGGCTGGAGGGATGGATGGATGGCTGAATGGATGGCTGGATGGATGGCAGGATGGATGGATGGCTGGATGGATGGCTGGCTGGATGGATGGATTGATGGATGGATGGCTGGATGGATGGCTGGATGGAAGGATGGCTGGATGGATTGCAGGCTGTAGGGATGAATGGATGGATGGATGGCTGGATGGACGGCTGGATGGATGGATGGCTGGATGGATGGCTGGCTGGAGGGATGGATTGATGGATGGATGGCTGGATGGATAGCTGAATGGATGGCTGGATGGATGGTTCGCTGGTGGGATGGATGGATGGATGGATGGCTGGATGGAGGGATGGCTGGATGGTTGGCTGGCTGGTGGGATGGATGGATGGCTGGATGGATGGCTGGATGGAGGGATGGCTGGATGGATGGCTGGCTGGAGGGATGGATGGCTGGATGGATGGCTGGATGGATGGATGAATGGATGGCTTAATGACTGGCTGGCTGGAGGGATGGATGGATGGATGGATGGATGGCTGGATGGATGGCTGGATGAATGGATGGCTGGATGTATGGCTGGCTGGAGAGATGGATGAATGGTTGGAAGGCTGGATGGATGGCTGTATGGAGGGATGGCTGGATGGATGGCTGGCTGGAGAGACGGATGGATGCATGGCTGGATGGATGGCTGTATGGAGGGATGGCTGGATGGAAGGCTGGCTGAATGGATGGATGGCTGGATGGATGGATGGATGGACGGATGGATGGAGGGATGGCTGGATGGATGGCTGGCTGGAGGGATGGATGGATGGATGGATGGCTGGATGGATGGCTGGATGGAGGAATGGCTGGATGGATGCTTGACTGGAGGGATGGATGGATGGATGGATGGCTGGATGGATGGCTTGATGAATGGATCGCTGGATGGACGATTTGCTGGAGGGATGGATGGATGGATGGCTGGATGGATGGCTGCATGGATGGATGGATGGATGGCTGGAAGGATAGCTGGATGGAGGGATGGCTGGAGTGATGGATGGATGGCTGGATGGATGGCTGGATGGATGGATGGCTTAATGGCTGGCTGGCTGGAGGGATGGATGGATGGATGGATGGATGGCTGGATGAATGGCTGAATGGATGGATGGCTGGATGTATGGCTGGGTGGAGAGCTGGATGGATGGCTGGATGGCTGGATGGATGGCTGGATGGAAGAATGGCTGGATGGATGGCTGGCTAGAGGGATGGATGGATGGATGGATGGCTGGATGGATGGCTTAATGGATGGATGGCTGGATGAATGGCTGGCTGGAGGGATGGATGGATGGATGGCTGGATGGATGGCTGGATGGATGAATAGCTGGATGGATGAATGGCTGGAGGGATGGATGGATGGATGGATGGCTGGATGGATTGCTGGATGGATGGATGGATGGACGGATGGCTGGATGGATGGCTGGCTGGAGGGATGGATGGATGGCTGGATGGCTGACTGGATGGATGGATGGCTGGATGGATGGCTGGCTTGAAGAATGGATGGATGGCTGGATGGATGGCTGGACGGATGGATGGCTGGATGGATGGCTGGCTGGAGGGATGGATGGATGGCTGGATGGATGGCTGGATGGATGGATGGTTGGATGGATGGCTGGCTGGAGGAATGGATGGTTGGATGGATGGCCGGCTGGATGGCTGGATGGATGGATGGCTGGATGGATGGCTGGCAGGAGGGATGGATGGATGGATGGATGGCTGAATGGTTGGCTGGATGGATGGATGGCGGATGGATGGGTGGCTGGAGGGATGGATGGATGGATGGATGGCTGGATGGACGGCTGGATGGATGGATGGCTGTACGGAAGGCTGGCTGGAGGGATGGATGGATGGATGGCTGGATGCAGGGATGGCTGGATGGTTGGCTGGCTGGAGGGATGGATGGATGGATGTATGGCTGGATGGATGTCTGGATGGAGGGATGGCTGGATGGATGGCTGGCTGGAGGGATGGATGGATGGATGGATGGCTGGGTGAATGGCTGGATGGATGGATGGCTTAATGACTGGCTGGCTGGAGGGATGGATGGATGGATGGCTGGATGGATGGCTGAATCGATGGATGGCTGGATGTACGGCTGGCTGGAGGGATGGATGGATGGATGGCTGGATGGATGGCTGGATAGAGGAATTGCTGGATGGATGGCTGGCTGGAGGGATGGATGGATGGATGGATGGCTGGATTGATGGATGGCTGGATGGATGGCTGAATGGATGGATGGCTGGATGGATGGCTGGCTGGAGGGATGGATGGATGGCTGGATGAATGGCTGAATGGATGGATGGCTGGATGAATGGCTGGCTGGAGGGATGGATGGATGGATGGATGGATGGCTGGATGGATAGATGGATGGATGGCTGGATGGATGACTGGCTGGAGGGATGGATGGATGGATGGATGGCTGGATGGATGGCTGAATGGATGGATGGCTGGATGGATGGCTGGCTGGAGGGATGGATGGCTGGATGGATGTCTGGATGGATGGATGCCCGGATGGATGGCTGGCTGGAGGGATGGATGGATGGATGGATGGCTGGATGGATGGCTGGATGCATGGATGGATGGCTTTCAGGAGGGATGGATTGATGGATGGCTGGATGGATGGCTGGATGGATGGCTGGCTGGAGGGATGGATGAATGGATGGCTGGATGGATGGCTGGCTGGAGGGATGGATTGAAGAATGGATGGCTGGATGGATAGCTGGATGGATGGCTGGATGGATGGCTGGCTGGTGGGATGGATGGATGGATGGATGCCTGGATGGAGGGATGGCTGGATGGTTGGCTGGCTGGAGGGATGGATGGATGGATGGATGGATGTCTGGATGGTTGGCTTGATGGAGGGATGGCTGGATGGATGGCTGGCTGGAGGGATGGATGGCTGGATGGATGGCTGGATGGATGGCTGGAGGGTTTGATGGCTTAATGACTGGCTGGCTGGAGGGATGGATGGATGGCTGGATGGATGGTTGAATGGATGGATGGATGGATGTATGGCTGGCTGGAGAGATGGATGAATGGTTGGATGGCTGGATGGAGGGCTGGATGGAGGGATGGCTGGATGGATGACTGGCTGGAGGGATGAATGGATGGATGGATGGCTGGATGGATGGATGGCTTGATGGATGGCTTGCTGGAGGGATGGATGGATGGATGGCTGGATGGATGGCTGGATGGATGGATGACTAGATGAAGGCTGGCTCGAGTGATGGATGGATTGATGGCTGGATGGATGGCTTGATGGATGGATGGCTGGATGGATGACTGGCTGGAGGAATGGATGGATGGATGGATGGCTGGATGGGGGGCTGAATAGATGGATGGCTGGATGGATGGCTGGCTGGAAGGAAGGATGGATGGATGAATGGCTGGATGGATGGCTGGATGGATGGATGGCTGGATGGATGGCTGGCTGGAGGAACGGATGGATGGATGGATGGATGGATGGATGGTTGGATGGATGGATGGCTGGATGGATGGATGGCTGGATGGATGGCTGGCTGGATGGATGGCTGGCTGGAGGGATGGATGGATGGATGGCTGGATGGATGGATGGCCGAATGGATGGCTGGCAGAAGGGATGGACGGATGGCTGAAAGGATGGCTGGATGGATGGATGGCTGGATGGATGGCTGGCTGGAGGGATGGATGAATGGATGGATGGCTGGATGGCAGGATGACTGGATGGATGGCTGGCTGGGCGGGTGGATTGCTGGATGGCTGGCTGGATTGATGGCTGGATGGATGGATGGATGGATGGCTGGCTGGCTGGAGGTATGGATGGATGGATGAATGGCAGGATGGATTGCTGGATGGAGAGATGGATGAATGCATGGATGGCTGGATGGATGGCTGGATGGAGGGATGGCTGGATGGATGGCTGGCTGGAGGGATGGATGGATGGACGGGTGGCTGGATGGCTGGCTTAATGGATGGATGGCTGGATGGATGGCTTGCTGGAGGGATGGATGGATGGATGGATGGCTGGATGGATGGCTGGATGGATGGATGGCTGGATGAATGGCTGGCTGGATGGATGGCTGGAAGGATGGATGGCTGGATGGATGACTCGCTGGCGGGATGGATGGATGGATGGATGGATGGCTGGATGGATGGCTGGGTGGATGGATGGCTGGATGGATGGATGGCTGGATGGCTAGAAGGCTGAATGGATGGATGGCTGGATGGATGGCTGGATGGATGGATGGTGGATGGATGGCTGGATGGATGGCTGGATGGAGGGATAGCTGGAGGGATGGATGGATGGCTGGATGGATGGATGGATGGATGGATGTCATGATGGATTGCTGGCTGGAGAAATGGATGGATGGATGGATGGCTGGATGGATGGCAGGATGGATGGATGGCTGGATGGATGGCTGGCTGGAGGGATGGATGGATGGATGGTTAGCTGAATGGATGAATGGCTGGATGGATGAATGGCTGGAGGGATGGATGGATGGATGGATGGCTGGATGGATTGCTGGATGGATGGATGGATGGACGGATGGCTGGATGGATGGCTGGCTGGAGGGATGGATGGATGGCTGGATGGCTGGCTGGTTGGATGGATGGCTGGATGGATGGCTGGCTTGAAGAATGGATGGATGGCTGGATGGATGGCTGGACGGATGGTTTGCCGGATGGATGGCTGGCTGGAGGGATGGATGGATGGCTGGATAGTTGGCTGGATGGATGGATGGCTGGATGGATGGCTGGCTGGAGGAATGGATAGATGGATGGATGGCCGGCTGGATGGCTGGATGGATGGATGGCTGGATGGATGGCTGGCTGGAGGGATGGATGGATGGATGGATGGCTGGATGGACGGCTGGATGGATGGATGGCTGGACGGAAGGCTGGCTGGAGGGATGGATGGATGGATGGCTGGATGCTGGGATGGCTGGATGGTTGGCTGGCTGGAGGGATGGATGGATGAATGTATGGCTGGATGGATGTCTGGATGGAGGGATGGCTGGATGGATGGCTGGCTGGAGGGATTGATGGATGGATGGATGGCTGCGTGGATGGCTGGATGGGTGGATGGCTTAATGACTGGCTGGCTGGAGGGATGGATGGATGGATGGCTGCATGGATGGCTGGATCGATGGATGTCTGGATGTACGGCTGGCTGGAGGGATGGATGGATGGATGGATGGCTGGATGGATGGATGGATAGAGGGATTGCTGGATGGATGGCTGGCTGGAGGGATGGATGGATGGATGGCTGGCTGGATGGATGGATGGCTGGATGGATGGCTGAATGGATGGATGGCTGGATGGATGGCTGGCTGGAGGGATAGATGGATGGATGGATGGCTGGATGAATGGCTGAATGGATGGATGGCTGGATGAATGGCTGGCTGGAGGGATGGATGGATGGATGGATGGATGGCTGGATGGATGGATGGATGGATGGCTGGATGGATGACTGGCTGGAGGGATGGATGGATGGATGGCTGGATGGATGGCTGGATGGATGGATGGCTGGATGGATGGCTGGCTTGAGGGATGGATGGATGGATGTCTGGATGGATGGCTGAATGGATGGATGGATGGATGTATGGCTGGCTGGAGAGATGGAGGAGTGGTTGGATGGCTGGATGTATGTCTGGATGGAGGGATGGCTGGATGGATGACTGGCTGGAGGGATGAATGGATGGATGGATGGATGGATGGATGGCTGGATGGATGGATGGCTTGATGGATGGCTTGCTGGAGGGATGGATGGATGGATGGCTGGATGGATGGCTGGATGGATGGATGACGGAATGAAGGCTGGCTCGAGTGATGGATGGATTGATGGCTGGATGGATGGCTTGATGGATGGATGGCTGGATGGATGACTGGCTGGAGGAATGGATGGATGGATGGATGGCTGGATGGGGGGCTGAATAGATGGATGGCTGAATGGATGGCTGGCTGGAAGGAAGGAAGGATGGATGGATGGCTGGATGGATGGCTGGATGGATGGATGGCTGGATGGATGGCTGGCTGGAGGAACGGATGGATGGATGGATGGATGGATGGTTGGATGGATGGATGGCTGGATGGATGGATGGCTGGATGGATGGCTGGCTGGATGGATGGCTGGCTGGAGGGATGGATGGATGGATGGCTGGATGGATGGATGGCCGAATGGATGGCTGGCTGAAGGGATGGACGGATGGCTGAAAGGATGGCTGGATGGATGGATGGCTGGATGGATGGCTGGCTGGAGGGATGGATGAATGGATGGATGGCTGGATGGATGGCTGGATGGCAGGATGACTGGATGGATGGCTGGCTGGGCGGGTGGATTGCTGGATGGCTGGCTGGATGGATGGCTGGATGGATGGATGGATGGATGGCTGGCTGGCTGGAGATATGGATGGATGGATGAATGGCAGGCTGGATGGCTGGATGGAGAGATGGATGAATGCATGGATGGCTGGATGGATGGCTGGATGGAGGGATGGCTGGATGGATGGCTGGCTGGAGGGATGGATGGATGGACGGGTGGCTGGATGGCTGGCTGAATGGATGGATGGCTGTATGGATGGCTTGCTGGAGGGATGGATGGATGGATGGATGGCTGGATGGATGGCTGGATGGATGGATGGCTGGATGAATGGCTGGCTGGTTGGATGGCTGGAAGGATGGATGGCTGGATGGATGACTCGCTGGCGGGATGGATGGATGGATGGATGGCTGGATGGATGGCTGGATGGATTGATGCCTGGATGGATGGCTGGATGGATGGATGGATGGATGGATGGCTGGGTGGATGGATGGCTGGATGGATGGATGTGTGGATGGCTAGAAGGCTGGATGGATGGATGGCTGGATGGATAGCTGGATGGATGGATGGATGGATGGCTGGATGGATGGCTGGATGGAGGGATAGCTGGAGGGATGGATGGATGGCTGGATGGATGGCTGGATGGATGGATATCTGGATGGATTGCTGGCTGGAGGAATGGATGGATGGATGGATGGCTGGATGGATGGCTGGATGGATGGATGGCTGGATGGATGGCTGGCTGGAGGGATGGATGGATGGATGGATAGCTGAATGGATGTATGGCTGGATGGATGAATGGCTGGAGGGATTGATGGATGGATGGATGGCTGGATGGATTGCTGGATGGATGGATGGATGGACGGATGGCTGGATTGATGGCTGGCTGGAGGGATGGATGGATGGCTGGATGGCTGGCTGGATGGATGGATGGCTGGATGGATGGCTGTCTTGAAGAATGGATGGATGGCTGGATGGATGGCTGGACGGATGGCTGGATGGCTGGATGGCTGGATGGATGGCTGGCTGGAGGAATGGATGGATGGATGGATGGCCGTCTGGATGGCTGGATGGATGGATGGCTGGATGGATGGCTGGCAGGAGGGATGGATGGATGGATGGATGGCTGAATGGTTGGCTGGATGGATGGATGGCGAATGGATGGGTGGCTGAAGGGATGGATGGATGGATGGATGGCTGGATGGACGGCTGGATGGATGGATGGCTGGACGGAAGGCTGGCTGGAGGGATGGATGGATGGATGGCTGGATGCAGGGATGGCTGGATGGTTGGCTGGCTGGAGGGATGGACGGATGGATGTATGGGTGGATGGATGTCTGGATGGAGTGATGGCTGGATGGATGGCTGGCTGGAGGGATGGATGGATGGATGGATGGCTGGGTGGATGGCTGGATGGATGGCTTAATGACTGGCTGGCTGGAGGGATGGATGGATGGATGGCTGGATGGATGGCTGGATCGATGGATGGCCGGATGTACGGCTGGCTGGAGGGATGGATGGATGGATGGATGGCTGGATGGATGGCTGGATAGAGGGATTGCTGGATGGATGGCTGGCTGGAGGGATGGATGGATGGATGGATGGCTGGATGGATGGTTGGCTGGATGGATGGCTGAATGGATGGATGGCTGGATGGATGGCTGGCTGGAGGGATGGATGGATGGATGGATGGCTGGATGAAAGGCTGAATGGATTGATGGCTGGATGAATGGCTGGCTGGAGGGATGGATGGAGGGATGGATGGATGGCTGGATGGATGGATGGATGGCTGGATGGATGGCTGGCTGGATGGATGGCTGGCTGGAGGGATGGATGGATGGATGGCTGGATGGATGGATGGCCGAATGGATGGCTGGCTAAAGGGATGGACGGCTGGCTGAAAGGATGGCTGGATGGCAGGATGACTGGATGGATGGCTGGCTGGGCGGGTGGATTGCAGGATGGCTGGATGGAAGGCTGGATGGATGGATGGATGGATGGCTGGCTGGCTGGAGGTATGGATGGATGGAAGGCTGGCTGAATGGATGGATGGCTGGATGGATGGATGGATGGACGGATGGATGGAGGGATGGCTGGATGGATGGCTGGCTGGAGGGATGGATGGCTGGATGGATGGATGGATGGCTGGATGGAGGAATGGCTGGATGGATGCTTGACTGGAGGGATGGATGGATGGATGGATGGCTGGATGGATGGCTTGATGAATGGATCCATCCAGCCATCCATCCAGCCATCCATCCATCCATCCATCCCTCCAGCCAGCCATCCATCCAGCCATCCATCCATCCAGACACCAATCCAGCAATCCATCCATCCATCCCTCCAGCCAGCCAACCATCCGGACATCCATCCATCCAGCCATCCACCCAGCCACCCATCCATCCATCCATCTCTCCAGCCAGCCAGCCATCCAGCCATCCATCTATCCAGCCATCCATCCAGCCATCCATCCAGCCATCCCTCCAGCCAGCCATCCATCCATCTATCCCTCCAGCCAGCCATCCATCCATCCATCCATCCAGCCAACCATCCAGCCATCCATCCATCCATCCGTCCATCCAGCCATCCATCCAGCCATCCATCCAGCTATCCATCCAACCTGCAATCCCTCCAGCCAGCCATCCATCCAGCCATCCATCCAACCAGCCATCGATCGAACCATCCACCCATCCATCACTCCAGCCATCCATCCATCCAGCCATCCATCCATCCAGCCATCCATCCAACCAGCCATCCATCCAGCCATCCATCCATCCATCCATCCCTCCAGCCAGCCATCCATCCAGTCATCCATCCATCCATCCCTCCAGCCAATCGCCCATCCATTCGTCCATCCATCCAGCCATCCATCCAGCCATCCATCCAGCCATCCATCCCTCCAGCAATCCATCCATCCAACCATTCCTCCATCCAGCCATCCATCCAGCCATCCAGCATTCCATCCATCCCTCCAGCCAGATATCTATCCAGCCATCCCTCCATCCATCCGTCCATCCATCCATCCATCCAGCCATCCATCCATCCAGCCAGCCTTCCATCCAGCCATCCCTCCATACAGCCATCCATCCAGCCATCCATCCATCCGTCACTCCAGCCAGTCATCCCTCCATCCAGCCATCCATCCAGCCATCCATCCATCCCTCCAGCCAGCCACCCATCCAGCCATCCCTCCATTCAGCCATCCATCCAGCCAATAATCCATCCATCCATCCCTCCAGCCAGCCATCCATCCAGCCATCCCTCCATCCAGCCATCCATCCAGCCATCCATCCATCCCTCCAGCCAGCCAACCATCCAGCCATCCCTCCATCCAGCCATCCATCCAGCCATCCATCCATCCATCCATCCATCCCTCAAGCCAGCCATCCATCGAGCCATCCATCCATCCAGCCAGCCATCCAGACAACCATCCATCAATCCATCCCTCCAGCCAGCCATGCATCCAGCCATCCTTCCATCCAGCCGTCCATCCGGCCATCCATCCATGACTCCATTCCTCCAGCCAGCCATCCATCCAGCCATCAATCGATCTAGCCATCCATTCAGCCAGCCATCCATCCATCCCTCCAGCCAGCCATCCATCCAGCCTTCCATCCATCCAGCCATCCGTCCAGCCATTCATTAATCCATCCATTCCTCCAGCCAGCAATCCATCCAGCCATCCATCCAGCCATCCATCCAGCCATCCATCCATCCATCCATCCCTCCAGCCAGCCATCCATCCAGCCATCCATCCATCCATCCCTCCAGCCAGCCATCCATCCAGCCATCCATCCATTCAGACATCCATCCAGCCATCCATCCAACCATCTATCCCTCCAGCCAGCCATCCCTCCGGACATCCATCCATTCAGCCATCCATTCAGCCACCCATCCATCCATCCATCTCTCCAGCCAGCCAGCCATCCAGCCATCCATCTATCCAGCCATCCATCCAGCCATCCATCCATCCATCCCTCCAGCCAGCCATCCATCCAGCCAGCCATCCATCCATCCCGCCATCCATCCAGCCATCCATCCATCCGTCCATCCATCCATCCAGCCATCCATCCAGCCATCCATCCAGCCATCCATCCATCCATCCAGCCAGCCATATATCCATGCATCCATCCATCCATCCATCCATCCATCCAGCCATCCATCCATCCAGCCATCCATCCAGCCATCCATCCATCCATCCATCCCTCCATCCATCCGTCCATCCATCCATCCATCCAGCCTTCCATCCATCCATCCAGCCAACCAGCCATCCATCCATCCAGCCAGCCATCCAGACATCCAGCCATCCATCCAGCCGTCCATCCAGCCTTCCATCCATCCTTCCATCCCTCCAGCCAGCCATCCATCCAGCCATCCATTCGGCCATTAATCCATCCATCCATCCCTCCAGCCAGCCATCCATCCAGCCATCCCTCCATCTAGCCATCCATCCAGCCATCCATCCATCCATCCATCCCTCCAGCCAGCCATCCAGCCAGCCATCCCTCCATCCAGTCGTCCATCCAGCCATCCATCCATCCCTCCAGCCAGCCAACCATACAGCCATCCCTCCATCCAGCCATCCATCCAGCCAATAATCCATCCATCCATCCCTCCAGCCAGCCATCCATCCAGCCAACGCACCATCCAGCCATCAATCCAGCCATCCATCCATCCCTCCAGCCAGCCAACCATCCAGCCATCCCTCCATCCAGCCATCCATCCAGCCATCCATCCATCCCTCCAGCCAACCGTCCATCGAGCCATCCATCCATGCAGCCAGCCATCCAGCCATGCATCCATCAATCCATCCCTCCAGCCAGCCATGCATCCAGCCATCCTTCCATCCAGCCGTCCATCCGGCCATCCATCCATGACTCCATTCCTCCAGCCAGCCAGCCATCCAGCCATCCATCTATCCAGCCATCCATCCAGCCATCCCTCCAGCCAGCCATCCATCCATCTATCCCTCCAGTCAGCCATCCATCCATCCATCCATCCATCTAGCCAACCATCCAGCCATCCATCCATCCATCCGTACATCCAGCCATCCATCCAGCCATCCATCCAGCCATCCATCCAACCTTCAATCCCTCCATCCAGCCATCCATCCAGCCATCCATCCAACAAGCCATCCATCGAACCATCCACCCATCCATCACTCCAGCCATCCATCCATCCAGCCATCCATCCAACCAGCCATCCATCCAGCCATCCATCCATCCATCCATCCATCCCTCCAGGCAGCCATCCATCCAGTCTTCCATCCATCCATCCCTCCAGCCAATCGCCCATCCAGCCGTCCATCCATCCAGCCATCCATCCAGCCATCCATCCCTCCAGCAATCCATCCATCCAACCATTCCTCCATCCAGCCATCCATCCAGCCATCCAGCATTCCATCCATCCCTCCAGCCAGATATCCATCCAGCCATCCCTCCATCCATCCGTCCATCCATCCATCCATCCAGCCATCCATCCATCCAGCCAGCCTTACATCCAGCCATCCCTCCATACAGCCATCCATCCAGCCATCCACCCATCCGTCACTCCAGCCAGTCATCCCACCATCCAGCCATCCATCCAGCCATCCATCCATCCCTCCAGCCAGCCACCCATCCAGCCATCCCTCCATCCAGCCATCCATCCAGCCAATAATCCATCCATCCATCCCTCCAGCCAGCCATCCATCCAGCCATCCCTCCATCCAGCCATCCATCCAACCGTCCATCCATCCCTCCAGCCAGCCAACCATCCAGCCATCCCTCCATCCAGCCATCCACGCAGCCATCCATCCATCCATCCATCCATCCCTCCAGCCAGCCATGCATCCAGCCACCCTTCCATCCAGCCGTCCATCCGGCCATCCATCCATGACTCCATTCCTCCAGCCAGCCATCCATCCAGCCATCCATCGAACTAGCCATCCATTCAGCCAGCCATCCATCCATCCCTCCAGCCAGCCATCCATCCAGCCTTCCATCCATCCAGCCATCCGTCCAGCCATTCATTAATCCATCCATTCCTCCAGCCAGCAATCCATCCAGCCATCCATCCAGCCAGCCATCCAGCCATCCATCCATCCATCCATCCCTCCAGCCAGCCATCCATCCAGCCATTCATCCATCCATCCATCCCTCCAGCCAGCCATCCATCCAGCCATCCATCCATTCAGACATCCATCCAGCCATCCATCCAACCATCTATCCCTCCAGCCAGCCATCCCTCCGGACATCCATCCATTCAGCCATCCATTCAGCCACCCATCCATCCATCCATCTCTCCAGCCAGCCAGCCATCCAGCCATCCATCTATCCAGCCATCCATCCAGCCATCCATCCATCCATCCCTCCAGTCGGCCATCCATCCTTCCATCCCTCCAGCCAGCCATCCATCCAGCCATCCATCCATCCCGCCATCCATCCAGCCATCCATCCATCCGTCCATCCATCCATCCAGCCATCCATCCAGCCATCCATCCAGCCATCCATCCATCCATCCAGCCAGCCATATATCCATGCATCCATCCATCCATCCATCCATCCAGCCATCCATCCATCCAGCCATCCATCCAGCCATCCATCCATCCATCCATCCCTCCATCCATCCGTCCATCCATCCATCCATCCAGCCTTCCATCCATCCATCCAGCCAACCAGCCATCCATCCATCCAGCCAGCCATCCAGACATCCAGCCATCCATCCAGCCGTCCATCCAGCCTTCCATCCATCCTTTCATCCCTCCAGCCAGCCATCCATCCAGCCATCCATTCGGCCATTCATCCATCCATCCATCCCTCCAGCCAGCCATCCATCCAGCCATCCCTCCATCCAGCCATCCATCCAGCCGTCCATCCATCCATCCATCCCTCCAGCCAGCCATCCAGCCAGCCATCCCTCCATCCAGCCGTCCATCCAGCCATCCATCCATCCCTCCAGCCAGCCAACCATACAGCCATCCCTCCATCCAGCCATCCATCCAGCCAATAATCCATCCATCCATCCCTCCAGCCAGCCATCCATCCAGCCACCGCACCATCAAGCCATCAATCCAGCCATCCATCCATCCCTCCAGCCAGCCAACCATCCAGCCATCCCTCCATCCAGCCATCCATCCAGCCATCCATCCATCCCTCCAGCCAACCGTCCATCGAGCCATCCATCCATGCAGCCAGCCATCCAGCCATCCATCCATCAATCCATCCCTCCAGCCAGCCATGCATCCAGCCATCCTTCCATCCAGCCGTCCATCCGGCCATCCATCCATGACTCCATTCCTCCAGCCAGCCATCCATCCAACCATCCTTCGATCTAGCCATCCATTCAGCCATCCATCCAGCCTTCCATCCATCCAGCCATCCGTCCAGCCATTCATTAATCCATCCATTCCTCCAGCAAACAATCCATCCAGCCATCCATCCAGCCATCCATCCAGCCATCCATCCATCCATCCCTCCAGCCAGCCATCCATCCAGCCATCCATCCATCCAGCCATCCATCCAGCCATCCATCCATCCATCCATCCCACCAGCCAGCCATCCATCCAGCCATCCATCCATCCAGACATCCATCCAGCCATCCATCCATCCACCCATCCCTCCAGCCAGCCAACCATCCGGACGTCCATCCATCCAGCCATCCACCCAGCCACCCACCCATCCAGCCATCTCTCCAGCCAGCCAGCCATCCATCCATCTAGCCATCCATCCAGCCATCCATCCAGCCATCCCTCCAGCCAGCCATCCATCCATCTATCCCTCCAGCCAGCCATCCATCCAGCCATCCATCAATCCAGCCATCCATCCAGCCATCCATCCATCCATCCATCCATCCATCCATCCAGCCATCCATCCAGCCATCCATCCATCCATCCGTCCAGCCAGCTATCCATCCAGCAATCCATCCAGCCAGCCATCCATCGAACCATCCACCCATCCATCACTCCAGCCACCCATCCATCCAGCCATCCATCCATCCAGCCATCCATCCAGCCATCCATCCATCCATCCATCCATCCCTCCAGCCAGCCATCCATCCAGCCATCCATCCATCCATCCCTCCAGCCAATCGCCCATCCAGCCGTCCATCCATCCAGCCATCCATCCAGCCATCCATCCAGCCAGCCATCCCTCCAGCAATCCACCCATCCAACCATTCCTCCATGCAGCCATCCATCCAGCCATCCATCCATCCATCCATCCCTCCAGCCAGATATCCATCAAGCCATCCCTCCATCCATCCGTCCATCCATCCATCCATCCAGCCATCCATCCATCCAGCCAGCCTTCCATCCAGCCATCCCTCCATACAGCCATCCATCCAGCCATCCATCCATCCGTCACTTCACCCAGTCATCCCTCCATCCAGCCATCCATCCATCCCTCCAGCCAGCCGCCCATCCAGCCATTCCTCCATCCAGCCATCCATCCAGCCAATAATCCATCCATCCATCCCTCCAGCCAGCCATCCATCCAGCCATCCCTCCATCCAGCCATCCATCCAGCCATCCATCCATCCCTCCAGCCAGCCAACCATCCAGCCATCCCTCCATCCAGCCATCCATCCAGCCATCCATCCATCCATCCATCCATCCCTCCAGCCAGCCATCCATCGATCCATCCATCCATCCAGCCAGCCATCCAGACAACCATCCATCAATCCATCCCTCCAGCCAGCCATGCATCCAGCCATCCTTCCATCCAGCCGTCCATCCGGCCATCCATCCATGACTCCATTCCTCCAGCCAGCCATCCATCCAGCCATCCATCGATCTTGCCATCCATTCAGCCAGACATCCATCCATCCCTCCAGCCAGCCATCCATCCAGCCTTCCATCCATCCAGCCATCCGTCCAGCCATTCATTAATCCATCCAGTCCTCCAGCCAGCAATCCATCCAGCCATCCATCCAGCCATCCATCCAGCCATCCATCCCTCCAGCCAGCCATCCATCCAGCCATCCATCCATCCATCCATCCCTTCAGCCAGCCATCCATCCAGCCATCCATCCATCCAGACATCCATCCAGCCATCCATCCAACCATCTATCCCTCCAGCCAGCCATCCATCCGGACATCCATCCATCCAGCCATCCATTCAGCCACCCATCCATTCATCCATGTCTCCAGCCAGCCAGCCATCCAGCCATCCATCTATCCAGCCATCCATCCAGCCATCCATCCATCCATCCCTCCAGCCAGCCATCCATCCATCCATCCCTCCAGCCATCCATCCATCCGCCATCCATCCGTCCATCCATCCATCCAGCCATCCATCCAGCCATCCATCCAGCCATCCATCCATCCATCCAGCCAGCCATATATCCATGCATCCATCCATCCATCCATCCATCCAGCCATCCATCCATCCAGCCATCCATCCAGCCATCCATCCATCCATCCATCCCTCCATCCATCCGTCCATCCATCCATCCATCCAGCCTTCCATCCATCCATCCAGCCAACCAGCCATCCATCCATCCAGCCAGCCATCCAGACATCCAGCCATCCATCCAGCCGTCCATCCAGCCTTCCATCCATCCTTTCATCCCTCCAGCCAGCCATCCATCCAGCCATCCATTCGGCCATTCATCCATCCATCCATCCCTCCAGCCAGCCATCCATCCAGCCATCCCTCCATCCAGCCATCCATCCAGCCGTCCATCCATCCATCCATCCCTCCAGCCAGCCATCCAGCCAGCCATCCCTCCATCCAGCCGTCCATCCAGCCATCCATCCATCCCTCCAGCCAGCCAACCATACAGCCATCCCTCCATCCAGCCATCCATCCAGCCAATAATCCATCCATCCATCCCTCCAGCCAGCCATCCATCCAGCCACCGCACCATCCAGCCATCAATCCAGCCATCCATCCATCCCTCCAGCCAGCCAACCATCCAGCCATCCCTCCATCCAGCCATCCATCCAGCCATCCATCCATCCCTCCAGCCAACCGTCCATCGAGCCATCCATCCATGCAGCCAGCCATCCAGCCATCCATCCATCAATCCATCCCTCCAGCCAGCCATGCATCCAGCCATCCTTCCATCCAGCCGTCCATCCGGCCATCCATCCATGACTCCATTCCTCCAGCCAGCCATCCATCCAACCATCCTTCGATCTAGCCATCCATTCAGCCATCCATCCATCCATCCCTCCAGCCAGCCATCCATCCAGCCTTCCATCCATCCAGCCATCCGTCCAGCCATTCATTAATCCATCCATTCCTCCAGCAAACAATCCATCCAGCCATCCATCCAGCCATCCATCCAGCCATCCATCCATCCATCCCTCCAGCCAGCCATCCATCCAGCCATCCATCCATCCAGCCATCCATCCAGCCATCCATCCATCCATCCATCCCACCAGCCAGCCATCCATCCAGCCATCCATCCATCCAGACATCCATCCAGCCATCCATCCATCCATCCATCCCTCCAGCCAGCCAACCATCCGGACATCCATCCATCCAGCCATCCACCCAGCCACCCACCCATCCAGCCATCTCTCCAGCCAGCCAGCCATCCATCTATCTAGCCATCCATCCAGCCATCCATCCAGCCATCCCTCCAGCCAGCCATCCATCCATCTATCCCTCCAGCCAGCCATCCATCCAGCCATCCATCCATCCAGCCATCCATCCAGCCATCCATCCATCCATCCATCCATCCATCCATCCAGCCATCCATCCAGCCATCCATCCATCCATCCCTCCAGCCAGCCATCCATCCAGCCATCCATCCAGCCAGCCATCCATCGAACCATCCACCCATCCATCACTCCAGCCACCCATCCATCCAGCCATCCATCCATCCAGCCATCCATCCAGCCATCCATCCATCCATCCATCCATCCCTCCAGCCAGCCATCCATCCAGCCATCCATCCATCCATCCCTCCAGCCAATCGCCCATCCAGCCGTCCATCCATCCAGCCATCCATCCAGCCATCCATCCAGCCATCCATCCCTCCAGCAATCCACCCATCCAACCATTCCTCCATGCAGCCATCCATCCAGCCATCCATCCATCCATCCATCCCTCCAGCCAGATATCCATCAAGCCATCCCTCCATCCATCCGTCCATCCATCCATCCATCCAGCCATCCATCCATCCAGCCAGCCTTCCATCCAGCCATCCCTCCATACAGCCATCCATCCAGCCATCCATCCATCCGTCACTTCACCCAGTCATCCCTCCATCCAGCCATCCATCCATCCCTCCAGCCAGCCGCCCATCCAGCCATTCCTCCATCCAGCCATCCATCCAGCCAATAATCCATCCATCCATCCCTCCAGCCAGCCATCCATCCAGCCATCCCTCCATCCAGCCATCCATCCAGCCATCCATCCATCCCTCCAGCCAGCCAACCATCCAGCCATCCCTCCATCCAGCCATCCATCCAGCCATCCATCCATCCATCCATCCATCCCTCCAGCCAGCCATCCATCGATCCATCCATCCATCCAGCCAGCCATCCAGACAACCATCCATCAATCCATCCCTCCAGCCAGCCATGCATCCAGCCATCCTTCCATCCAGCCGTCCATCCGGCCATCCATCCATGACTCCATTCCTCCAGCCAGCCATCCATCCAGCCATCCATCGATCTTGCCATCCATTCAGCCAGACATCCATCCATCCCTCCAGCCAGCCATCCATCCAGCCTTCCATCCATCCAGCCATCCGTCCAGCCATTCATTAATCCATCCAGTCCTCCAGCCAGCAATCCATCCAGCCATCCATCCAGCCATCCATCCAGCCATCCATCCATCCATCCCTCCAGCCAGCCATCCATCCAGCCATCCATCCATCCATCCATCCCTTCAGCCAGCCATCCATCCAGCCATCCATCCATCCAGACATCCATCCAGCCATCCATCCAACCATCTATCCCTCCAGCCAGCCATCCATCCGGACATCCATCCATCCAGCCATCCATTCAGCCACCCATCCATTCATCCATGTCTCCAGCCAGCCAGCCATCCAGCCATCCATCTATCCAGCCATCCATCCAGCCATCCATCCATCCATCCCTCCAGCCAGCCATCCATCCATCCATCCCTCCAGCCATCCATCCATCCGCCATCCATCCAGCCATCCATCCATCCGTCCATCCATCCATCCATCCATCCATCCAGCCATCCATCCAGCCATCCATCCATCCATCCAGCCATTCATCCATGCATCCATCCATCCATCCATCCCTCCAGCCAGCCATCCATCCAGCCATCCATCCATCCAGCCATCCATCCATCAATCCACCCGCCCAGCCAGCCATCCTTCCAGCCATCCAGCCATCCAGTCATCCATCCAGCCATCGATCCATTCATCCATCCCTCCAGCCAGCCACCAATCCAGCCATCCATCCATCCAGCCATCCATTCAGCCATCCATCCATCCATCCATCCCTCCAGCCAGCCATCCATCCATCCAGCCATCCGTCCAGCCATCCATCCATCCATCTATCCCTCCTGCCAGCCATCCATCCAGCCATCCATCCAACCATCCATCCAGCCATCCATCCATCCATCCTTCCCTCCAGCCAGCCATCCATTCAGCCATCCATCCATACAGCCATCCATTCTGCCATCCATCCATCCATCCTTCCCTGCAGCCAGCCATCCATCCAGCCATCCATCCATCCAGCCACCCATCCAGCCATCCATCCAACCATTCATCCCTCCAGCCAGACATTCATCCTGCCAGCCCTCCATCCAGACATCCATCCAGCCATCCAACCATTCATCCATCTCTCCAGCAAGCCTTAAATCCAGCCATCCATCCATCCATCCATCCCTCCAGCCAGCCAACCAACCAGCCATCCCTCCATCCAGCCATCCATCCATCCAGCCATCCATCCAGCCATCCATCCATCCATCTATCCCTCCTGCCAGCCATCCATCCAGCCATCCATTCATCCAACCATCCATCCAGCCATCCATCCGTCCCTCCAGCCAGCCATCCATCCAGCCATCCATCCATCAAGCCATCCATCCAGCCATCCATCCATCCATCCTTCGCTCCAGCCAGCCATCCATCCAGCCATCCATCCATCCAGCCACCCATCCAGCCAACCATCCATCCATCCAACCCTCCAGCCAGTCATCCATCCTGCCATCCCTGCATCCAGCCATCCATCCAGCCATCCAACCATTCATCCATCTCTCCAGCCACCCATACATCCAGCCATCCTTCCATCCAGCCATCCATCCAGCCATCCATCCATCCATCCATCCCTCCAGCCAGCCAGTCATTAAGCCATCCATGCATCCATCCAACCATCCAGCCATCCATCCAGCCATCCATCCATCCAGCCAGCCATCCATCCAGCCATCCCTCCATCCAGCCATCCATCCAGCCATCCATCCATCCATCCATCCATCCATCCCTCCAGCCAGCCAACCAACCAGTCTTCCCTCCATCCAGCCATCCATCCATCCATCCATCCCACCAGCCAGCCATCCATCCAGCCATCCATCCAGCTATCCATCCAGCCATCCATCCATCAATCCATCCCTCCAGCCAGCCATCCATCCAGCCATCTATCCAACCAGCCGTCCATCCAGCCATCGATCCATCCATCCATCCCTTCAGCCTGCCATCCATCCAGCCATCCATCCATCCAGCCATCCATCCAGCCATCCATCCATCAATCCATCCATCCAGCCATACATCCCTCCAGCAATCCATCCATCCAACCATTCCTCCATCCAGCCATCCCTCCATCCATCCGTCCATCCATCCATCCATCCAGCCATCCATGCATCCAGCCAGCCTTCCATTCAGCCATCCCTCCATACAGCCATCCATCCAGCCATCCATCCATCCGTCACTCCAGCCAGTCATCCCTCCATCCAGCCATCCATCCAGCCATCCATCCATCCCTCCAGCCAGCCACCCATCCAGCCATCCCTCCATCCAGCCATCCATCCAGCCAATAATCCATCCATCCATCCCTCCAGCCAGCCATCCATCCAGCCATCCCTCCATCCAGCCATCCATCCAGCCATCCATCCATCCCTCCAGCCAGCCAACCATCCAGCCATCCCTCCATCCAGCCATCCATCCAGCCATCCATCCATCCATCCATCCATCCCTCCAGCCAGCCATCCATCGAGCCATCCATCCATCCAGTCGGCCATCCAGACAACCATCCATCAATCCATCCCTCCAGCCAGCCATGCATCCAGCCATCCTTCCATCCAGCCGTCCATCCGGCCATCCATCCATGACTCCATTCCTCCAGCCAGGCATCCATCCAGCCATCCATCGATCTAGCCATCCATTCAGCCAGCCATCCATCCATCCCTCCAGCCAGCCATCCATCCAGCCTTCCATCCATCCAGCCATCCGTCCAGCCATTCATTAATCCATCCATTCCTCCAGCCAGCAATCCATCCAGCCATCCATCCATCCATCCATCCCTCCAGCCAGCCATCCATCCAGTCATCCATCCATCCATCCATCCCTCCAGCCAGCCATCCATCCAGCCATCCATCCATTCAGACATCCATCCAGCCATCCATCCAACCATCTATCCCTCCAGCCAGCCATCCCTCCGGACATCCATCCATTCAGCCATCCATTCAGCCACCCATCCATCCATCCATCTCTCCAGCCAGCCAGCCATCCAGCCATCCATCTATCCAGCCATCCATCCAGCCATCCATCCATCCATCCCTCCAGCCAGCCATCCATCCATCCATCCCTCCAGCCAGCCATCCACCCAGCCATCCATCCAGCCATCCATCCATCCATCCCTCCAGCCAGCCATCCATCCAGCCATCCATCCATCCAGCCATCCATCCAGCCATCCATCCATCCATCCATCCCACCAGCCAGCCATCCATCCAGCCATCCATCCATCCAGACATCCATCCAGCCATCCATCCATCCATCCATCCCTCCAGCCAGCCAACCATCCGGACATCCATCCATCCAGCCATCCACCCAGCCATCCCTCCAGCCAGCCATCCATCCATCTATCCCTCCAGCCAGCCATCCATCCAGCCATCCATCCATCCAGCCATCCATCCAGCCATCCATCCATCCATCCATCCATCCAGCCATCCATCCAGCCATCCATCCAGCCAGCCATCCAGCCATCCATCCATCCTTCAATCCCTCCAGCCAGCCATCCATCCAGCCATCCATCCAGCCAGCCATCCATCGAACCATCCACCCATCATCACTCCAGCCATCCATCCATCCAGCCATCCATCCATCCAGCCATCCATCCAGCCATCCATCCATCCATCCATCCCTCCAGCCAGCCATCCATCCAGCCATCCATCCATCCATCCCTCCAGCCAATCGCCCATCCAGCCGTCCATCCATCCAGCCATCCATCCAGCCATCCATCCAGCCATCCATCCCTCCAGCAATCCACCCATCCAACCATTCCTCCATGCAGCCATCCATCCAGCCATCCATCCATCCATCCATCCCTCCAGCCAGATATCCATCAAGCCATCCCTCCATCCATCCGTCCATCCATCCATCCATCCAGCCATCCATCCATCCAGCCAGCCTTCCATCCAGCCATCCCTCCATACAGCCATCCATCCAGCCATCCATCCATCCGTCACTCCAGCCAGTCATCCCTCCATCCAGCCATCCATCCATCCCTCCAGCCAGCCGCCCATCCAGCCATTCCTCCATCCAGCCATCCATCCAGCCAATAATCCATCCATCCATCCCTCCAGCCAGCCATCCATCCAGCCATCCCTCCATCCAGCCATCCATATGCCATCCATCCATCCCTCCAGCCAGCCAACCATCCAGCCATCCCTCCATCCAGCCATCCATCCAGACATCCATCCATCCATCCATCCATCCCTCCAGCCAGCCATCCATCGATCCATCCATCCATCCAGCCAGCCATCCAGACAACCATCCATCAATCCATCCCTCCAGCCAGCCATGCATCCAGCCATCCTTCCATCCAGCCATCCATCCAGCTATCCATCGATCTTGCCATCCATTCAGCCAGACATCCATCCATCCCTCCAGCCAGCCATCCATCCAGCCTTCCATCCATCCAGCCATCCGTCCAGCCATTCATTAATCCATCCATTCCTCCAGCCAGCAATCCATCCAGCCATCCATCCAGCCATCCATCCAGCCATCCATCCATCCATCCCTCCAGCCAGCCATCCATCCAGCCATCCATCCATCCATCCATTCCTCCAGCCAGCAATCCATCCAGCCATCCATCCAGCCATCCATCCAGCCATCCATCCATCCATCCCTCCAGCCAGCCATCCATCCAGCCATCCATCCATCCATCCATCCCTTCAGCCAGCCATCCATCCGGACATCCATCCATCCAGCCATCCATTCAGCCACCCATCCATTCATCCATCTCTCCAGCCAGCCAGCCATCCAGCCATCCATCTATCCAGCCATCCATCCAGCCATCCATCCATCCATCCCTCCAGCCAGCCATCCATCCATCCATCCCTCCAGCCAGCCATCCATCCAGCCATCCATCCATCCGCCATCCATCCAGCCATCCATCCATCCGTCCATCCATCCATCCATCCATCCATCCAGCCATCCATCCAGCCATCCATCCATCCATCCATCCAGCCATTCATCCATGCATCCATCCATCCATCCATTCCTCCAGCCAGCCATCCATCCAGCCATCCATCCATCCAGCCATCCATCCATCAATCCACCCGCCCAGCCAGCCATCCATCCAGCCATCCAGCCATCCAGTCATCCATCCAGCAATCCATCCATTCATCCATCCCTCCAGCCAGCCACCAATCCAGCCATCCATCCATCCAGCTATCCATTCAGCCATCCATCCATCCCTTCAGTCAGCCATCCATTCGGCCATCCATCCAGACATCCATCCATCCATCCCTCCAGCCAGCCATCCATCCAGCCATCCATCCATCCAGCCATCCATCCAGCCATCCATCCATCCATCTATCCCTCCTGCCAGCCATCCATCCAGCCATCCATCCAACCATCCATCCAGCCATCCATCCATCCATCCTTCCCTCCAGCCAGCCATCCATTCAGCCATCCATCCATACAGCCATCCATTCTGCCATCCATCCATCCATCCTTCCCTGCAGCCAGCCATCCATCCAGCCATCCATCCATCCAGCCACCCATCCAGCCATCCATCCATCCATTCATCCCTCCAGCCAGACATTCATCCTGCCAGCCCTCCATCCAGACATCCATCCAGCCATCCAACCATTCATCCATCTCTCCAGCCAGCCTTAAATCCAGCCATCCATCCATCCATCCATCCCTCCAGCCAGCCAACCAACCAGCCATCCCTCCATCCAGCCATCCATCCATCCAGCCATCCATCCAGCCATCCATCCATCCATCTATCCCTCCTGCCAGCCATCCATCCAGCCATCCATTCATCCAACCATCCATCCAGCCATCCATCGTTCCTCCAGCCAGCCATCCATCCAGCCATCCATCCATCAAGCCATCCATCCAGCCATCCATCCATCCATCCTTCGCTCCAGCCAGCCATCCATCCAGCCATCCATCCATCCAGCCACCCATCCAGCCAACCATCCATCCATCCAACCCTCCAGCCAGTCATCCATCCTGCCATCCCTGCATCCAGCCATCCATCCAGCCATCCAACCATTCATCCATCTCTCCAGCCACCCATACATCCAGCCATCCTTCCATCCAGCCATCCATCCAGCCATCCATCCATCCATCCATCCCTCCAGCCAGTCAGTCATTAAGCCATCCATGCATCCATCCAACCATCCAGCCATCCATCCAGCCATCCATCCATCCAGCCAGCCATCCATCCAGCCATCCCTCCATCCAGCCATCCATCCAGCCATCCATCCATCCATCCATCTATTCATCCCTCCAGCCAGCCAACCAACCAGTCTTCCCTCCATCCAGCCATCCATCCATCCATCCATCCCACCAGCCAGCCATCCATCCAGCCATCCATCCAGCTATCCATCCAGCCATCCATCCATCAATCCATCCCTCCAGCCAGCCATCCATCCAGCCATCTATCCAACCAGCCGTCCATCCAGCCATCGATCCATCCATCCATCCCTTCAGCCTGCCATCCATCCAGCCATCCATCCATCCAGCCATCCATCCAGCCATCCATCCATCAATCCATCCATCCAGCCATCCATCCCTCCAGCAATCCATCCATCCAACCATTCCTCCATCCAGCCATCCATCCAGCCATCCATCATTCCATCCATCCCTCCAGCCAGATATCCATCCAGCCATCCCTCCATCCATCCGTCCATCCATCCATCCATCCAGCCATCCATCCATCCAGCCAGCCTTCCATTCAGCCATCCCTCCATACAGCCATCCATCCAGCCATCCATCCATCCGTCACTCCAGCCAGTCATCCCTCCATCCAGCCATCCATCCAGCCATCCATCCATCCCTCCAGCCAGCCACCCATCCAGCCATCCCTCCATCCAGCCATCCATCCAGCCAATAATCCATCCATCCATCCCTCCAGCCAGCCATCCATCCAGCCATCCCTCCATCCAGCCATCCATCCAGCCATCCATCCATCCCTCCAGCCAGCCAATCATCCAGCCATCCCTCCATCCAGCCATCCATCCAGCCATCCATCCATCCATCCATCCAACCCTCCAGCCAGCCATCCATCGAGCCATCCATCCATCCAGCCAGCCATCCAGACAACCATCCATCAATCCATCCCTCCAGCCAGCCATGCATCCAGCCATCCTTCCATCCAGCCGTCCATCAGGCCATCCATCCATGACTCCATTCCTCCAGCCAGCCATCCATCCAGCCATCCATCGATCTAGCCATCCATTCAGCCAGCCATCCATCCATCCCTCCAGCCAGCCATCCATCCAGCCTTCCATCCATCCAGCCATCCGTCCAGCCATTCATTAATCCATCCATTCCTCCAGCCAGCAATCCATCCAGCCATCCATCCAGCCATCCATCCAGCCATCCATCCATCCATCCATCCCTCCAGCCAGCCATCCATCCAGTCATCCATCCATCCATCCATCCCTCCAGCAAGCCATCCATACAGCCATCCATCCATTCAGACATCCATCCAGCCATCCATCCAACCATCTATCCCTCCAGCCAGCCAGCCATCCAGCCATCCATCTGTCCAGCCATCCATCCAGCCATCCATCCATCCATCCCTCCAGCCAGCCATCCATCCATCCATCCATCCAGCCACCCATCCATCCATCCCTCCAGCCAGCCATCCATCCAGCCATCCATCCATCCATGCATCCATCCAGCCATCCATCCATTCATCCATCCCACCAGCCAGCCATCCATCCAGCCATCCATCCATCCAGACATCCATCCAGCCATCCATCCATCCATCCATCCCTCCAGCCAGCCAAACATCCGGACATCCATCCATCCAGCCATCCACCCAGCCACCCACCCATCCATCCATTTCTCCAGCCAGCCAGCCATCCAGCCATCCATCTATCTAGCCATCCATCCAGCCATCCATCCAGCCGTCCCTCCAGCCAGCCATCCATCCATCTATCCCTCCAGCCAGCCATCCATCCAGCCATCCATCCATCCAGCCATCCATCCAGCCATCCATCCATCCATCCATCCATCCATCCATCCATCCATCCATCCAGCCATCCATCCATCCATCCGTCCATCCAGCCATCCATCCAGCCATCCATCCAGCCATCCAACCATCCTTCAATCCCTCCAGCCAGCCATCCATCCAGCCATCCATCCAGCTAGCCATCCATCGAACCATCCACCCATCCATCACTCCAGCCATCCATCCATCCAGCCATCCATCCATCCAGCCATCCATCCAGCCATCCATCCATCCATCCATCCATCCCTCCAGCCAGCCATCCATCCAGCCATCCATCCATCCATCCCTCCAGCCAATCGCCCATCCAGCCGTCCATCCATCCAGCCATCCATCCAGCCATCCATCCAGCCATCCATCCCTCCAGCAATCCACCCATCCAACCATTCCTCCATGCAGCCATTCATCCAGCCATCCATCCATCCATCCCTCCAGCCAGATATCCATCAGGCCATCCCTCCATCCATCCGTCCATCCATCCATCCATCCAGCATTCATCCATCCAGCCAGCCTTCCATCCAGCCATCCCTCAATACAGCCATCCATCCAGCCATCCATCCATCCGTCACTCCAGCCAGTCATCCCTCCATCCAGCCATCCATCCAGCCATCCATCCATCCCTCCAGCCAGCCGCCCATCCAGCCATCCCTCAATCCAGCCATCCATCCAGCCAATAATCCATCCATCCATCCCTCCAGCCAGCCATCCATCCAGCCATCCCTCCATCCAGCCATCCATCCAGCCATCCATCCATCCCTCCAGCCAGCCAACCATCCAGCCATCCCTCCATCCAGCCATCCATCCAGCCAACCATCCATCGATCCATCCATCCATCCAGCCAGCCATCCAGACAACCATCCATCAATCCATCCCTCCAGCCAGCCATGCATCCAGCCATCCTTCCATCCAGCCGTCCATCCGGCCATCCATCCATGACTCCATTCCTCCAGCCAGCCATCCATCCAGCCAGCCATCGATCTTGCCATCCATTCAGCCAGACATCCATCCATCCCTCCAGCCAGCCATCCATCCAGCTTTCCATCCATCCATCCCTCCAGCCAGCCATCCATCCAGCCATCCATCCATCCATCCATCCCTTCAGCCAGCCATCCATTCAGCCATCCATCCATCCAGACATCCATCCAGTCATCCATCCAACCATCTATCCCTCCATCCAGCCATCCATCCGGACATCCATCCATCCAGCCATCCATTCAGCCACCCATCCATTCATCCATCTCTCCAGCCAGCCAGCCATCCATCTATCCAGCCATCCATCAAGCCATTCATCCACCCATCCCTCCAGCCAGCCATCCATCCATCCATCCCTCCAGCCAGCCATCCATCCAGCCATCCATCCATCCGCCATCCATCCAGCCACCGATCCATCCGTCCATCCATCCATCCAGCCATCCATCCAGCCATCCATCCAGCCATCCATCCATCCATCCAGCCATTCATCCATGCATCCATCCATCCATCCATCCCTCCAGCCAGCCATCACTGCAGCCATCCATCCATCCAGCCATCCATCCATCAATCCACCCGCCCAGCCAGCCATCCATCCAGCCACCCAGCCATCCAGTCATCCATCCAGCCATCCATCCATTCATCCATCCCTCCAGCCAGCCACCAATCCAGCCATCCGTCCATCCAGCCATCCATTCAGCCATCCATCCATCCATCCATCCCTTCAGCCAGCCATCCATTCGGCCATCCATCCAGACATCCATCCATCCATCCCTCCAGCCAGCCATCCATCCAGCCATCCATCCATCCAGCCATCCATCCAGCCATCCATCCATCCATTTTTCCCTCCTGCCAGCCATCCATTTAGCCATCCATCCATCCAACCATCCATCCAGCCATCCATCCATCCATCCTTCCCTCCAGCCAGCCATCCATTCAGCCATCCATCCACACAGCCATCCATCCAGCCACCCATCCATCCATCCTTCCCTGCAGCCAGCCATCCATCCAGCCATCCATCCATCCAGCCACCCATCCAACCATCCATCCATCCATCCATCCCTCCAGCCAGACATTCATGCTGCCAGCCCACCATCCAGACATCCATCCAGCCATCCAACCATTCATCCATCTCTCCAGCCAGCCTTACATCCAGCCATCCATCCATCCATCCATCCCTCCAGCCAGCCAACCAACCAGCGATCCCTCCATCCAGCCATCCATCCATCCAGCCATCCATCCAGCCATCCATCCATCCATCTATCCCTCCTGCCAGCCATCCATCCAGCCATCCATCCATCCCACCATCCATCCAGCCATCCATCCGTCCCTCCAGCCAGCCATCCATCCAGCCATCCATCCATCAAGCCATCCATCCATCCAGCCATCCATCCATCCATCCTTCGCTCCAGCTAGCCATCCATGCAGCCATCCATCCATCCAGCCACCCATCCAGCAAACCATCCTTCCATCCAACCCTCCAGCCAGTCATCCATCCTGCCATCCCTGCATCCAGCCATCCATCCAGCCATCCAACCATTCATCCATCTCTCCAGCCAGCCATACATTCAGCCATCCTTCCATCCAGCCATCCATCCAGCCATCCATCCAGCCATCCATCCCTCCAGCCAGACAGTCATTAAGCCATCCATGCATCCATCCATCCATCCAGCCATCCATCCAGCCATCCATTCATCCAGCCAGCCATCCATCCAGCCATCCCTCCATCCAGCCATCCATCCAGCCATTCATCCATCCATCCATCCATCCATCCCTCCAGCCAGCCAACCAACCAGCCTTCCCTCCATCCAGCCATCCATCCATCCCCCCAGCCAGCCATCCATCCAGCCATCCATCCAGCTATCCATCCAGCCATCCATCCATCAATCCATCCCTCCAGCCAGCCATCCATCCAGCCGTCTATCCAACCAGCCGTCCATCCAGCCATCGATCCATCCATCCATCCCTTCAGCCTGCCATCCATCCAGCCATCCATCCATCCAGCCATCCATCCAGCCATCCATCCATCAATCCATCCATCCAGCCAGCCATCCATCCAGCCATCCATCCATCCTGCCATCTGTCCAGCCATCCATTCGGTCATCCATCCATTCATCCATCCCTCCAGCCAGTCACCATTCGGCCATCCATCCATCCAGCCATCCATTCATCCATCGCTCCAGCCAGCCATCCATCCAGCCATCCATCCAGCCATCCATCCATCCATCGATCCCTCCTGCCAGCCATCCATCCAGCCATCCATCCATCCAGCCATCCATCCAGCCATCCATCCATCCATCCATCCCTCCATCCAGCCATCCATCCATCCATCCATCCCTCCAGCCAGCCATCCATCCAGCCATCCATCCATCCATCCAGCCATCCATCCATCCCTCCAGCTATCCCTACATCCAGCCATCCATCCAGCTATCCATCCATCCATCCATCCATTCTTCCAGCCATCCATCCAGCCATCCATCCATCCTGCCTTCCAGCCATCCAGCCATCCATCCATCCACCCATCCATCCATCCTGCCATCCATCCATCCATCCATCCATCCATCCATCCATCCAGCCATCCATCCATCCAGTCATCCATCCAGCCATCCCTCCATCCATCCATCCCGCCAGCGAGTCATCCATCCAGCCATCCATCCATCCAGCCATCCATCCAGCCATCCATCCATCCATCCATACCTCCAGCCAGCCATTCATCCAGCCATCTATCCATCCAGCCATCCATCCAGCCATCCATCCATCAATCCATCCCTCCAGCAAGCCGTCCATCCAGCCATCCATCCATCCTGCCATCCATCCAGCCATCCGTCCATCCATCCATCCCTCCATCCAGCCATCCACCCAGCCAACCCTCCATCAAGCCATCCATTCAGCCATCCATGCATTCATCCATCTCTCCATCCAGCCATCTATCCAGCCATTCATCCATCCATCCATACCTCCAGCCAGCCAGCCATCCATCCATCCATCCATCCATCCAGCCATCCATCCAGCCATCCATCCATCAATCCACCCGCCCAGCCAACCATGCAACCAGCCATCCAGCCATCCAGCCATCCATCCAGCCATCCATCCATTCATCCATCCCTCCAGCCAGCCATCCATCCAGCCATCCATCCATCCAGCCATCCATTCAGCCATCCAACCATCCATCCCTTCAGCCAGCCATCCATTCGGCCATCCATCCATCCAGCCATCCATCCATCCATCCCTCCAGCCAGCCATCCATCCAGCCATCCATCCATCCTGCCATCCTTCCAGCCATCCATCCATCCATCCATCCCTCCTGCCAGCCATCCATCCAGCCATCCATCCATCCAACCATCCATCCAGCCATCCATCCATCCATCCGTCCCTCCAGCCAGCCATCTATCCAGCCATTCATCCATCCATCCATACCTCCAGCCAGCCAGCCAGCCATCCATCCATCCATCCAGCCATCCATCCATTAATCCACCCGCCCAGCCAGCCATCCATCCAGCCATCCAGCCATCCAGTCATCCATCCAGCCATCCATCCATTCATCCATCCCTCCAGCCAGCCACCAATCCAGCCATCCATCCATCCAGCCATCCATTCAGCCATCCATCCATCCATCCATCCCTTCAGCCAGCCATCCATTCGGCCATCAATCCATCCAGCCATCCATCCATCCATCCCTCCAGCCAGCCATCCATCCAGCCATCCATCCATCCTGCCATCCTTCCAGCCATCCATCCATCCCTCCTGCCAGCCATCCATCCAGCCATCCATCCATCCAGCCATCCATCCAGCCATCCATCCATCCATCCTTCCTTCCAGCCAGTCATCCATCCAGCCAGCCAACCATCCAGCCATCCCACCATCCAGCCATCCATCCATCCATCCCACCTGCCAGCCATCCATGCAACCATCCATCCAGCTATCCATCCAGCCATCCATCCATCAATCAATCCCTCCAGCCAGCCATCCATCCAGCCATCCATCCATCCAGCCGTCCATCTAGCCATCCATCCATCCATCCATCCCTTCAGCCTGCCATCCATCCAGCCATCCATCCATCCAGCCACCCATCCAGCCATCCATCCATCAATCCATCCATCCAGCCAGCCATCCATCCATCCATCCATCCATCCTGCCATCTATCCAGCCATCCATTCAGCCATCCATCCATCCATCCAGCCATCCAGCCATCCAACCATCCATTCAGCCAGCCTCCATCCAGCCAGCCATCCATCCAGCCATCCATCCAGCCATCCATCCATTCATCCATCTCTCCAGCCAGCCATCCATCCAGCCATCCATCCATCCAGCCATCCTTTCAGCCATCCATCCATCCATCCATCCCTTCAGCCAGCCATCCATTCAGCCATCCATCCATCCAGCCATCCATCCATCCATCCCTCCAGCCAGCCATCCATCCAGCCATCCATCCATCCTGCCATCCTTCCAGCCATCCATCCATCCATCCATCCCTCCTGCCAGCCATCCATCCAGCCATCCATCCCTCCTGCCAGCCATCCATCCAGCCATCCAACTACCCAACCATCCATCCAGCCATCCATCCATCCATCCGTCCCTCCAGCCAGCCATCCATCCAGCCATCCATCCATCCAGCCATCCATCCAGCCATCCATCCATCAATCCTTCCTTGCAGCCAGTCATCCATCCAGCCATCCATCCATTCAGCCATCCATCCAGTCATCCATCCATCCATCCTTCCTTGCAGCCAGTCATCCATCCAGCCATCCATCCATTCAGCCACCCATCCAGCCATCCATCCATCCATCCATACCTCCAGCCAGTCATCCTGCCAGCCATCCATCCAACCAGCCATCCATCCAGCCATCCATCCATCCATTCCTCCAGCCAGCCTTCATCCAGCCATCCACCCATCCAGCCATCCATCCAGCCGTCCATCCATCCATCCCTCCAGAAAGCAATCCATCAAGCCATCCATCAAGCCATCCATCCATCCATCCAGCCATCCATCCATCCATCCATCCCTCCAGCCAGCCATCCATCAAGCCATCCCTCCATCCAGCCATCCAGCCAGCCATCCAACCATTCATCCATCTCTTCAGCCAGCCATCCATCCAGCCATCCATCCATCCAGCCATCCATCCAGCCATCCATTCATCCATCCATCCCTCCAGCCAGCCAGTCATTAAGCCATCCACCCATTCAGCCATCCATCCAGCAATCCATCCAGCCATCCATCCCTCCAGCCAGCCATCCATCCAGCCATCCCTCCATCCAGCCATCCATGCAGCCATCCATCCATTCATTCATCCATCCCTCCAGCCAGCCATCCATCCAGCCATCCATCCATCCAGCCATCCATTCAGCCATCCATCCATCCATCCCTTCAGCCAGCCATCCATTCGGCCATCCATCCATCCAGCCATCCATCCATCCATCCCTCCAGCCAGCCATCCATCCAGCCATCCATCCATCCTGCCATCCTTCCAGCCATCCATCCATCCATCCATCCCTCCTGCCAGCCATCCATCCAGCCATCCATCCAACCATCCATCCAGCCATCCATCCATCCATCCGTCCCTCCAGCCAGCCATCTATCCAGCCATTCATCCATCCATCCATACCTCCAGCCAGCCAGCCAGCCATCCATCCATCCATCCAGCCATCCATCCAGCCATCCATCCATCAATCCACCCGCCCAGCCAGCCATCCATCCAGCCATCCAGCCATCCAGTCATCCATCCAGCCATCCATCCATTCATCCAACCCTCCAGCCAGCCTCCAATCCAGCCATCCATCCATCCAGCCATCCATTCAGCCATCCATCCATCCATCCATCCCTTCAGCCAGCCATCCATTCGGCCATCAATCCATCCTTCCAGCCATCCATCCATCCCTCCAGCCAGCCATCCATCCAGCCATCCATCCATCCAGCCATCCATCCAGCCATCCATCCATCCATCCTTCCTTCCAGCCAGTCATCCATCCAGCCAGCCATCCATTCAGCCACCCATCCAGCCATCCATCCATCCATCCATACCTCCAGCCAGTCATCCTGCCAGCCATCCATCCAACCAGCCATCCATCCAGCCATCCATCCATCCATTCCTCCAGCCAGCCTTCATCCAGCCATCCACCCATCCAGCCATCCATCCAGCCGTCCATCCATCCATCCCTCCAGCAAGCAATCCATCAAGCCATCCATCAAGCCATCCATCCATCCATCCAGCCATCCATCCATCCATCCATCCCTCCAGCCAGCCATCCATCAAGCCATCCCTCCATCCAGCCATCCAGCCAGCCATCCAACCATTCATCCATCTCTTCAGCCAGCCATCCATCCAGCCATCCATCCATCCAGCCATCCATCCAGCCATCCATTCATCCATCCATCCCTCCAGCCAGCCAGTCATTAAGCCATCCAACCATTCAGCCATCCATCCAGCAATCCATCCAGCCATCCATCCCTCCAGCCAGCCATCCATCCAGCCATCCCTCCATCCAGCCATCCATGCAGCCATCCATCCATTCATTCATCCATCCCTCCAGCCAGCCATCCATCCAGCCATCCATCCATCCAGCCATCCATTCAGCCATCCATCCATCCATCCCTTCAGCCAGCCATCCATTCGGCCATCCATCCATCCAGCCATCCATCCATCCATCCCTCCAGCCAGCCATCCATCCAGCCATCCATCCATCCTGCCATCCTTCCAGCCATCCATCCATCCATCCATCCCTCCTGCCAGCCATCCATCCAGCCATCCATCCAACCATCCATCCAGCCATCCATCCATCCATCCGTCCCTCCAGCCAGCCATCTATCCAGCCATTCATCCATCCATCCATACCTCCAGCCAGCCAGCCAGCCATCCATCCATCCATCCAGCCATCCATCCAGCCATCCATCCATCAATCCACCCGCCCAGCCAGCCATCCATCCAGCCATCCAGCCATCCAGTCATCCATCCAGCCATCCATCCATTCATCCAACCCTCCAGCCAGCCACCAATCCAGCCATCCATCCATCCAGCCATCCATTCAGCCATCCATCCATCCATCCATCCCTTCAGCCAGCCATCCATTCGGCCATCAATCCATCCAGCCATCCATCCATCCATCCCTCCAGCCAGCCATCCATCCAGCCATCCATCCATCCTGCCATCCTTCCAGCCATCCATCCATCCCTCCAGCCAGCCATCCATCCAGCCATCCATCCATCCAGCCATCCATCCAGCCATCCATCCATCCATCCTTCCTTCCAGCCAGTCATCCATCCAGCCAGCCAACCATCCAGCCATCCCACCATCCAGCCATCCATCCATCCATCCCACCAGCCAGCCATCCATGCAGGCATCCATCCAGCTATCCATCCAGCCATCCATCCATCAATCCATCCCTCCAGCCAGCCATCCATCCAGCCATCCATCCATCCAGCCGTCCATCTAGCCATCCATCCATCCATCCATCCCTTCAGCCTGCCATCCATCCAGCCATCCATCCATCCAGCCACCCATGCTGCCATCCATCCACCAATCCATCCATCCAGCCAGCCATCCATCCATCCATCCATCCATCCTGCCATCTATCCAGCCATCCATTCAGCCATCCAGCCATCCATCCATCCATCCAGCCATCCAGCCATCCAACCATCCATTCAGCCAGCCATCCATCCAGCCATCCAGCCATCCAGCCATCCATCCAGCCATCCAACCATTCATCCATCTCTCCAGCCAGCCATCCATCCAGCCATCCATCCATCCAGCCATCCTTTCAGCCATCCATCCATCCATCCATCCCTTCAGCCAGCCATCCATTCGGCCATCCATCCATCCAGCCATCCATCCATCCATCCCTCCAGCCAGCCATTCATCCAGCCATCCATCCATCCTGCCATCCTTCCAGCCATCCATCCATCCATCCATCCCTCCTGCCAGCAATCCATCCAGCCATCCATCCCTCCTGCCAGCCATCCATCCAGCCATCCATCTATCCAACCATCCATCCAGCCATCCATCCATCCATCCGTCCCTCCAGCCAGCCATCCATCCAGCCATCCATCCATCCAGCCATCCATCCAGCCATCCATCCATCCATCCTTCCTTGCAGCCAGTCATCCATCCAGCTATCCATCCATTCAGCCACCCATCCAGCCATCCATCCATCCATCCATACCTCCAGCCAGTCATCCAGCCAGCCATCCATCCAACCAGCCATCCATCCAGCCATCCATCCATCCATTCCTCCAGCCAGCCTTCATCCAGCCATCCACCCATCCAGCCATCCATCCAGCCGTCCATCCATCCATCCCTCCAGCAAGCCATCCATCAAGCCATCCATCAAGCCATCCATCCATCCATCCAGCCATCCATCCATCCATCCATCCCTCCAGCCAGCCATCCATCAAGCCATCCCTCCATCCAGCCATCCATCCAGCCATCCAACCATTCATCCATCTCTTCAGCCAGCCATACATCCAGCCATCCATCCATCCAGCCATCCATCCAGCCATCCATTCATCCATCCATCCCTCCAGCCAGCCAGTCATTAAGCCATCCAACCATTCAGCCATCCATCCAGCAATCCATCCAGCCATCCATCCCTCCAGCCAGCCATCCATCCAGCCATCCCTCCATCCAGCCATCCATGCAGCCATCCATCCATTCATCCATCCATCCCTCCAGCCAGCCAATCATCCAGCCATCCCACCATCCAGCCATCCATCCATCACACCAGCCAGCCATCCATGCAGCCATTCATCCATCTATCCATCCAGCCATCCATCCATCAATCCATCCCTCCAGCCAGCCATCCATCCAGCCATCCATCCATCCAGCCGTCCATCCAGCCATCCATCCATCCATCCAACCCTTCAGCCTGCCATCCATCCAGCCATCCATCCATCCAGCCACCCATCTAGCCATCCATCCATCAATCCATCCGTCCAGCCAGCCATCCATCCAGCCATCCATCCATCCTGCCATCTATCCAGACATCCATTCAACCATCCATCCATCCATCAATCCCTCCAGCCAGCCAACCATTCGACCATCCATCCATCCAGCCATCCATTCATCCATCCCTTCAGCCAGCCATCCATTCGGCCATCCATCCAGACATCCATCCATCCATCCATCCCTCCTGCCAGCCATCCATCCAGCCATTCTTCCATCCAGCCATCCATCCAGCCATCCATCCAGCCATCCATCCAGCCATCCATCCATCCATCCATCCCTCCAGCCAGCCATCCATCCAGCCATCCATCCATCCAGCCATCCATCCAGCCATCCATCCATCCATCCATCTCTCCAGCCAGTCATCCATCCAGCCATCCATCAATCCATCCATCCTGCCATCCATCCATCCATCCATCCATCCCTCCAGACAGCCATTCATCCAGCCATCCATCCATTCAGCCATCCATCCAGCCATCCATCCATCCATCCATCCCTCCAGCCAGCCATCCATCTAGCCATCCATCCATTCAGCCATCCATCCAGCCATCCATCCATCCATCCATCCCTCCAGCCAGCCATCCATCCAGCCATCCCTCTATCCAGCCATCCATCCAGCCATCCATCCATCCATCCATCCCTCCAGCCAGCCATACATCCAGCCATCCATCGATCCAGCCATCCATCCAGCCATTTTTCCATCCATCCATCCCTCCAGCCATCCAGTCATTAAGCCATCCATCCATCCAGCCATCCATCCAGCCGTCCATCCATCCATTCTTCCCTCCAGCCAGCCATCCATCCAGCCATTCCTCCATCCAGGCATCCATCCAGCCATCCATCCATCAATCCATCCCTCCAGCCAGCCATGATCCAGCCATCCATCCATCCAGCCGTCCATCCAGCCATCCATCCATCCATCCATCCCTCCAGCCAGCCATCCATCCAGCCATCCATCCATCCAGCCATCCATCCAGCCATCCATCCATCCATCCATTCCTCCAGCCAGCCATCCATCCAACCATCAATCCATTCAGCCATCCATCCAGCCATCCATCCATCCCTCCAGCCAGCCATCCATCCAGCCATCCATCCATCCAGCCAGCCATCCATCCATCCCTCCAGCCAGCCATCCATCCAGCCATCCGTCCATCCATCCATCCATCCAGCAATCCATCCAGCCATCCATCCATCCATTCTTCCCTCCAGCCAGTCATCCATCCAGCCATTCATCCATCCAGCCATCCATCCAGCCATCCTTCCATCCATCCATCCCTCTAGCCAGCCATCCATCCAGCCATTTCTCCATCCAGCCATCCATCCAGCCATCCATCCGTCCATCCATCTCTCAGCCAGCCATACATCCAGCCATCCATCCATTCAGCCATTCATCCAGCCATCCACCAATCCATCCATCCCTCCAGCCAGCCAGCCATTAAGCCATCCATCATCCAGCCATCCATCCAGCCATCCATCCATCCCTCAAGCCAGCCATCCATCCAGCCATCCCTCCATCCAGCCATCCATCCAACCATCCATCCATCCATCCATCGATCCAGCCAGCCAATCATCCAGCCATCCCTCCATCCAGCCATCCATCCATCCATCCCTCCAGCCAGCCATCCATCCAGCCATCCATCCATCCAGCCATCCATCCAGCCATCAATCCATCAATCCATCCCTCCAGCCAGCCATCCATCCAGCAATCCATCCGAACCATCCGTCCATCCAGCCATCCATCCATCCATGCATCTCTCCAGCCAGCCATCCATCCAGCCATCCATCCATCCATCCATCCCTCCAGCCAGCCAACCATCCAGCCATCCCTCCATCCAGCCATCCATCCATCCATCCGTCCAGCCTGCCATCCATCCAGCCATCCATCCATCCAGCCATCCAAACATCAATCCATCCCTCCAGCCAGCCATCCATCCAGCCATCCATCCATCCAGCCGTCCATCCAGCCATCCATCCATCCCTCCAGCCAACCATCCATCCAGCCATCCATCCATCCACCCATCCCTCCAGCCAGCCAACCATCCAGCCAACCCTACATCCAGCCATCCCTCCATCCAGCCATCCATCCATCCATACATCCCTCCAGCCAGCCATCCATCCAGCCATCCATCCATCCAGCCATCCATCCAGCCATCCATCCATCAATCCATTCCTCCAGCCAGCCATCCATCCAGCCATCCATCCTTCCAGCCGTCCATCGGACCATCCATCCATCCATCCATCTTTCCAGCCAGCTATCCATCTAGCCATCCATCCATCCAGCCATCCATTCAGCCATCCATTCCGCCATCCATCGATCCAGCCATCAATCCAGCCATCCATCCATCCATCCATTCCTCCAGCCAGCCATCCATCCAGCCATCCCTCCATCCAGCCATGCATCCATCCATCCACCCCTCCAGCCAGCCATCCATCCAGCCATCCATCCATCCAGCCACCCATCCAGCCATCCATCCATCCAGCCATCCCTCCAGACAGCCATCCATCCAGCCATCCATCCATCCAGCCATCCATCCAGCCATCCATCCATCCCTCCAGCCAGCTATCCACCCAGCCATCCATCCATCCAGTCATCCATTCAGCCATCCATCCAGCCATCAATCCATCCAGCCATCCATCCAGCCATCCATCCATCCATTCCTACAGCCATCCATCGATCTAGCCATCCATTCAGCCATCCATCCATCCATCCATCCCTCCATTCATCCATCCCTCCAGCCAGCCATCCATCCAGCCATCCATTCGTCCAACCATCCATCCAGCCATCCATCCATCCATCCAGCCCTCCAGCCAGCCATCCATCCAGCCATCCATCCTTCCAGCCATCCATCCTGCCATCCATCCATCCATCCATCGCTCCAGCCAGCCATCCATCCAGCCAGCCATCCAGCCATCCATCATTCAATCCATCCCTCCAGCCAGCCATGCATCCAGTCATCCTTCCATCCAGCCATCCATCCAGCCATCCATCCATGACTCCATCCCTCCAGCCAGCCATCCATCCAGCCATCCATCGATCTAGCCATCCATTCAGCCATCCATCCATCCATCCCTCCAGCCAGCCATCCATCCAGCCTTCCATCCATCCAGCCATCCGTCCAGCCATCCATTAATCCATCCATTCCTCCAGCCAGCAATCCATCCAGCCATCCATCCAGCCATCCATGCAGCCACCCATCCATCCATCCATCCCTCCAGCAAGCCATCCATCCAGACATCCATCCATCCAGCCATCCATCCAGCCATCCATCCATCCATCCATTCCTCCTGCCAGCCATCCATCCAGCCATCCATCCATCCAGCCATCCCTCCAGACAGCCATCCATCCGGAAATACATCCATCCAGCCATCCATCCAGCCACCCATCCATCCATCCATCCCTCCAGCCAGCCATCCATCCAGCCATCCATCTATCCAGCCATCCATCCAGCCATCCATCCATCCATCCCTCCAGCCAGCCTTCCATCCACCCCTCCAGCCAGCCATCCATCCAGCCAGCCAGACAGCCAGCCATCCATCCATCCATCCATCCATCCATCCATCCAGCCATCCATCCAGCCATCCATCCATCCATCCATCCAGCCAGCCATCCATCCATCCATCCATCCATCCATCAAGCCATCCATCCAGCCATCCATCCATACATCCAGCCAACCATTCATCCATCCATCCAGCCAGCCATCCAGACATCCAGCCATCCATCCAGCAATCCATCCAGCCATCCATCCATCCTTCAGTCCCTCCAGCCTGCCATCCATCCAGCCATTAATCCAACTAGCCACCGATCCAAACATCCACCCATCCATCACTCCAGCCAGCCATCCATCCAGCCATCCATCCATCCAGCCATCCATACAGCCATCCATCCATCCATCCATCCATCCCTCCAGACAGCCATCCATCCAGCCGTCCATTCATCCATCCCTCCAGCCAATCGTCCATCCAGACATCCATCCATCCAGCCATCCATCCAGCCATCCATCCATCCATCCATCCATCCCTCCAGCCAGCCATCCATCCAGCCATTCCTCCATCCAGACATCCATCCAGCCATCAATCCATCCCTCCAGCCAGCCATCCATCCAGCCATCCCTCCATCCATCCGTCCATCCATCCAGCCTTCCATCCAGCCATCCATCCATCCAGACTTCCAGCCATCCAGCCATCCATCCATCCAGCCACCCATCCATCCAACCATCCAGCCATCCATCCAGCCATCCATCCATTAAGCCATCCATCCATCCATCCATCCATCCATCCATCCCGCCAGCGAGTCATCCATCCAGCCATCCATCCATCCAGCCATCCATCCAGCCATCCATTCATCCCTCCAACCAGCCATTCATCCAGCCATCCATCCATCCAGCCATCCATCCAGCCATCCATCCATCCATCCATCCATCCCTCCAGCAAGCCATCCATCCAGCCATCCAGCCATCAATCCATCCAGCCATCCATCCATTCATCCATCTCTCCATCCAGCCATCCATCCAGCCAATCATCCATCCATCCATACCTCCAGCCAGCCATCCATCCATCCATCCATCCATCCAGCCATCCATCCAGCCATCCATCCCTCCAGCCAGCCAGCCATTAAGCCATCCATCCATCCAGCCATCCATCCAGCCAACCATCCATCCCTCCAGCCAGCCATCCATCCAGCAATCCATCCATCCAGCCATCCATCCATCCATCCATCAATCCAGCCAGCCAACCAGTCATCCATCCATCCAGCCAGCCATCCAGACATCCAGCCATCCATCCAGCCATCCATCCAGCCATCCATCCATCCTTCCATCCCTCCCGCCAGCCATCCATCCAGCCATTAATCCAACTCGCCATCCATCCAACCATCCACGCATCCATCACTCCAGCCAGCCATCCATCCAGCCATCCATCCATCCAGCCATCCATACAGCCATCCATCCATCCATCCATCCATCCATCCCTCCAGCCAATCGTCCATCCAGCCATCCATCCATCCTGCCATCCATCCAGCCATCCATCCATCCATCCATCCCTCCAGCCAGCCATCCATCCAGCCATTCCTCCATCCAGACATCCATCCAGCCATCAATCCATCCCTCCAGCCAGCCATCCATCCAGCCATCCCTCCATTCATCCGTCCATCCATCCAGCCATCCATCCAGCCATCCATCCATCCAGACTTCCAGCCATCCAGCCATCCATCCATCCAGCCATCCATCCATCCATCCATCCCTCCATCCATCCATCCCTCCAGCCAGCCATCCATCCAGCCATCCATTCGTCCAACCATCCATCCAGCCATCCATCCATCCATCCATCCCTCCAGCCAGCCATCCATCCAGCCATCCATCCTTCCAGCCATCCATCCTGCCATCCATCCATCCATCCATCGCTCCAGCCAGCCATCCATCCAGCCAGCCATCCAGCCATCCATCATTCAATCCATCCCTCCAGCCAGCCATGCACCCAGTCATCCTTCCATCCAGCCATCCATCCAGCCATCCATCCATGACTCCATCCCTCCAGCCAGCCATCCATCCAGCCATCCATCGATCTAGCAAAATCCATTCAACCATCCATCCATACATACCTCCATCCAGCCATCCATCCATCCTTCCATCCATCCAGCCATCCGTCCAGCCATCCATTACTCCATCCATTCCTCCAGCCAGCAATCCATCCAGCCATCCATCCAGCCATCCATCCAGCCACCCATCCATCCATCCATCCCTCCAGCAAGCCATCCATCCTGACATCCATCCATCCAGCCATCCTTCCAGCCATCCATCCATCCATCCATTCCTCCTGCCAGCCATCCATCCAGCCATCCATCCATCCAGCCATCCCTCCAGACAGCCATCCATCCGGAAATCCACCCATCCAGCCATCCATCCAGCCACCCATCCATCCATCCATCCCTCCAGCCAGCCATCCATCCAGCCATACAGCCAGCCTTCCATCCATCCCTCCAGCCAGCCATCCATCCAGCCAGCCAGCCAGCCAGCCATCCATCCATCCATCCATCCATCCATCCATCCATCCATCCAACCAGCCATCCATCCAGCCATCCATCCAGCCATCCATCCATCCATCCAGCCACCCATCCATCCATCCATCCATCCAGCCATCCATCCAGCCATCCATCCATACATCCAGCCAACCAGTCATCCATCCATCCAGCCAGCCATCCAGACATCCAGCCATCCATCCAGCCATCCATCCAGCCATCCATCCATCCTTCCATCCCTCCAGCCTGCCATCCATCCAGCCATTAATCCAACTAGCCATCGATCCAACCATCCACGCATCCATCACTCCAGCCAGCCATCCATTCAGCCATCCATACATCCAGCCATCCATACAGCCATCCATCCATCCATCCATCCATCCCTCCAGCCAGCCATCCATCCAGCCATCCATCCATCCATCCCTCCAGCCAATCGTCCATCCAGCCATCCATCCATCCAGCCATCCATCCAGCCATCCATCCATCCATCCATCCCTCCAGCCAGCCATCCATCCAGCCATTCCTCCATCCAGACATCCATCCAGCCATCAATCCATCCCTCCAGCCAGCCATCCATCCAGCCATCCCTCCATCCATCCGTCCATCCATCCAGCCATCCATCCAGCCGTCCATCCATCCAGACTTGCAGCCATCCAGCCATCCATCCATCCAGCCATCCATCCATCCAGCCATCCATCCAACCATCCAGACATCCATCCAGCCATCAATCCATCCCTCCAGCCAGCCATCCATCCAGCCATCCCTCCATCCATTCGTCCATCCATCCAGCCATCCATCCAGCCATCCATCCATCCAGACTACCAGCCATCCAGCCATCCATCCATCCAGCCATCCATCCATCCAGCCATCCATCCATCCAACCATCCAGCCATCCATCCAGCCATCCATCCATTAAGCCATCCATCCAGCCATCCATCCATCCATCCATCCCGCCAGCGAGTCATCCATCCAGCCATCCATCCATCCAGCCATCCATCCAGCCATCCATCCATCCCTCCAGCCAGCCATTCATCCAGCCATCCATCCATCCAGCCATCCATCCAGCCATCCATCCATCCATCCCTCCAGGAAGCCATCCATCCAGCCATCCAGCCATCTAGCCATCAATCCAGCCAACCATCCATCCATCCATCCCTCCAGCAAGCCATCCATCCAGCCATCCCTCCATCCAGCCATCCATCCAGCCATCCCTCCATCCATCCGTCCATCCATCCAGCCTTCCATCCAGCCATCCATCCATCCAGACTTCCAGCCATCCAGCCATCCATCCATCCAGCCACCCATCCATCCAACCATCCAGCCATCCATCCAGCCATCCATCCATTAAGCCATCTATCCATCCATCCATCCATCCATCCCGCCAGCGAGTCATCCATCCAGCCATCCATTCATCCATCCATCCATCCAGCCATCCATCCATCCCTCCAACCAGCCATTCATCCAGCCATCCATCCATCCAGCCATCCATCCAGCCATCCATCCATCCATCCATCCCTCCAGCAAGCCATCCATCCAGCCATCCAGCCATCAATCCATCCAGCCATCCATCCATTCATCCATCTATCCATCCAGCCATCCATCCAGCCAATCATCCATCCATCCATACCTCCAGCCAGCCATCCATCCATCCATCCATCCATCCAGCCATCCATCCAGCCATCCATCCCTCCAGCCAGCCAGCCATTAAGCCATCCATCCATCCAGCCATCCATCCAGCCAACCATCCATCCCTCCAGCCAGCCATCCATCCAGCAATCCCTCCATCCAGCCATCCATCCAGCCATCCATCCATCCATCCATCAATCCAGCCAGCCAACCAGTCATCCATCCATCCAGCCAGCCATCCAGACATCCAGCCATCCATCCAGCCATCCATCCAGCCATCCATCCATCCTTCCATCCCTCCCGCCAGCCATCCATCCAGCCATTAATCCAACTCGCCATCCATCCAACCATCCACGCATCCATCACTCCAGCCAGCCATCCATCCAGCCATCCATCCATCCAGCCATCCATACAGACATCCATCCATCCATCCATCCATCCATCCATCCCTCCAGCCAATCGTCCATCCAGCCATCCATCCATCCAGCCGTCCATCCAGCCATCCATCCATCCATCCATCCCTCCAGCCAGCCATCCATCCAGCCATTCCTCCATCCCGACATCCATCCAGCCATCAATCCATCCCTCCAGCCAGCCATCCATCCAGCCATCCCTCCATTCATCCGTCCATCCATCCAGCCATCCATCCAGCCATCCATCCATCCAGACTTCCAGCCATCCAGCCATCCATCCATCCAGCCATCCATCCATCCATCCATCCCTCCATCCATCCATCCCTCCAGCCAGCCATCCATCCAGCCATCCATTCGTCCAACCATCCATCCAGCCATCCATCCATCCATCCATCCCTCCAGCCAGCCATCCATCCAGCCATCCATCCTTCCAGCCATCCATCCTGCCATCCATCCATCCATCCATCGCTCCAGCCAGCCATCCATCCAGCCAGCCATCCAGCCATCCATCATTCAATCCATCCCTCCAGCCAGCCATGCATCCAGTCATCCTTCCATCCAGCCATCCATCCAGCCATCCATCCATGACTCCATCCCTCCAGCCAGCCATCCATCCAGCCATCCATCGATCTAGCAATCCATTCAACCATCCATCCATACATCCCTCCAGCCAGCCATCCATCCATCCTTCCATCCATCCAGCCATCCGTCCAGCCATCCATTACTCCATCCATTCCTCCAGCCAGCAATCCATCCAGCCATCCATCCAGCCATCCATCCAGCCACCCATCCATCCATCCATCCCTCCAGCAAGCCATCCATCCAGACATCCATCCATCCAGCCATCCTTCCAGCCATCCATCCATCCATCCATTCCTCCTGCCAGCCATCCATCCAGCCATCCATCCATCCAGCCATCCCTCCAGACAGCCATCCATCCGGAAATCCATCCATCCAGCCATCCATCCAGCCACCCATCCATCCATCCATCCCTCCAGCCAGCCATCCATCCAGCCATCCAGCCAGCCTTCCATCCATCCCTCCAGCCAGCCATCCATCCAGCCAGCCAGCCAGCCAGCCATCCATCCATCCATCCATCCATCCATCCATCCATCCATCCAACCAGCCATCCATCCAGTCATCCATCCAGCCATCCATCCATCCATCCCTCCAGCCACCCATCCATCCATCCATCCATCCAGCCATCCATCCAGCCATCCATCCATACATCCAGCCAACCAGTCATCCATCCATCCAGCCAGCCATCCAGACATCCAGCCATCCATCCAGCCATCCATCCAGCCATCCATCCATCCTTCCATCCCTCCAGCCTGCCATCCATCCAGCCATTAATCCAACTAGCCATCGATCCAACCATCCACGCATCTATCACTCCAGCCAGCCATCCATCCATCCAGCCATCCATACAGCCATCCATCCATCCATCCATCCATCCCTCCAGCCAGCCATCCATCCAGCCATCCATCCATCCATCCCTCCAGCCAATCGTCCATCCAGCCATCCATCCATCCAGCCATCCATCCAGCCATCCATCCATCCATCCATCCCTCCAGCCAGCCATCCATCCAGCCATTCCTCCATCCAGACATCCATCCAGCCATCAATCCATCCCTCCAGCCAGCCATCCATCCAGACATCCCTCCATCCATCCGTCCATCCATCCAGCCATCCATCCAGCCGTCCATCCATCCAGACTTGCAGCCATCCAGCCATCCATCCATCCAGCCATCCATCCATCCAGCCATCCATCCAACCATCCAGACATCCATCCAGCCATCAATCCATCCCTCCAGCCAGCCATCCATCCAGCCATCCCTCCATCCATTCGTCCATCCATCCAGCCATCCATCCAGCCATCCATCCATCCAGACTACCAGCCATCCTGCCATCCATCCATCCAGCCATCCATCCATCCAGCCATCCATCCATCCAACCATCCAGCCATCCATCCAGCCATCCATCCATTAAGCCATCCATCCAGCCATCCATCCATCCATCCATCCCGCCAGCGAGTCATCCATCCAGCCATCCATCCATCCAGCCATCCATCCAGCCATCCATCCATCCCTCCAGCCAGCCATTCATCCCGCCATCCATCCATCCAGCCATCCATCCTGCCATCCATCCATCCATCCCTCCAGGAAGCCATCCATCCAGCCATCCAGCCATCCAGCCATCAATCCAGCCAACCATCCATCCATCCATCCCTCCAGCAAGCCATCCATCCAGCCATCCCTCCATCCAGCCATCCATCCAGCCATCCATCCATTCATCCATCTCTCCATCCAGCCATCCATCCAGCCAATCATCCATCCATCAATACCTCCAGCCAGCCATCCATCCATCCATCCATCCATCCAGCCATCCATCCAGCCATCCATCCCTCCAGCCAGCCAGCCATTAAGTCATCCATCCATTCAGCCATCCATCCATCCCTCCAGCCAGCCATCCATCCAGCAATCCCTCCATCCAGCCATCCATCCAGCCATCCATCCATCAATCCATCCCTCCAGCCAGCCATGCATCCAGCCATCCTTCCATCCAGCCGTCCATCAGGCCATCCGTCGATCTAGCCATCCATTCAGCCATCCATCCATCCATCCCTCCAGCCAGCCATCCATCCAGCCTTCCATCCATCCAGCCAGCCATCCATCCAGCCATCCATCCATCCAGCCATCCATCCAGCCATCCATCCATCCCTCCAGCCAGCCAACCATCCGGACATCCATCCATCCAGCCATCCACCCAGCCACCCTTCCATCCATCCATCTCTGCAGCCAGCCAGCGATGGATGGATGGCTGGATGGAGGGATGGTTGGATGTAGGGTTGACTGGATGGTTGGCTGGCTGGAGGGATGGGTGGATGGATGGATGGCTGGATGGATGGCTGGCTGAAGGGATGGATGGATGGCTGGATGGATGGCTGGATGGACGGCTGGATGGATGGATGGCTGGATGAATGGCTGGCTGGAGGGATGGATTGATGGATGGATGGCTGGATGGATGGCTGGATGGATGGATGGCTGGATGGATGGCTGGCTGGAGGGATGAATGGATGGATGGCTGGATGGAGGGATGGCTGGATGGTTGGCTGGTTGGAGAGATGGATGGATGGACGGATGGCTGCCTGGCTGGCTGGCTGGAGTGATGCATGGATGGATGGATGGCTGGATGGACGGATGGTTTGGATGGATTGCTGGATGAATGGCTGGCTGGAGGGATGGATTGATGGATGGATGGCTGGATGGATGGCTGGATGGATGGATGGCTGGATGGATGGTTGGCTGGATTAATGGCTGAATGGATGGATGGCTGGATGTATGGCTGGCTGGAGAGATGGATGGATGGATGGATGGCTGGATAGAAGACTGGATGGAGGAATGGCTGGATGGATGGCTGGCTAGAGGGATGGATGGATCGATGGATGGCTGGATGGATGGCTTAATGGATGGATGGCTGGCTGGAGGGATGGATGGATGGATGGCTGGATGGATGGCTGGATGGATGAATGGCTGGATGGATGACTGGCAGGAGGGATGGATGGATGGATAGATGGCTGGATAGATTGCTGGATGGATGGATGGATGGACGGATGGCTGGATGGATGGTTGGCTGGAGGGATGACTGAATGGCTGGCTGGATGGATGGATGGCTGGACGGATGGCTGGCTTGAAGAATGGATGGATGGCTGGATGGATGGCTGGACGGATGGATTGCTGGATGGATGGCTGGCTAGAGGGATGGATGGATGGCTGGATGGATGGCTGGATGGATGGCTGGCTGGATGGATGGCTGGCTGGAGGGATGGATGGATGGATGGCTGAATGGATGGCTAGATGGATGGATGGCTGAATGGATGGCTGGCTGGAGGGATGGATGGATGGCTGGATGGACGGCTGGATGGATGGATGGCTGGATGGCTGGCTGGCTGGAGGGATGGATTGATGGATGGATGGCTGGATGGATGGCTGGATGGCTGGATGGCTGGATGGATGGCTGGCTGACCTCCATCGCTCCAGTCAGCCATCCATCCAGCAATCCCTCCATACAGCCATCCATCCAGCCATCCATCCATCCATCCATCCATCCAGCCAGCCAACCATCCAGCCATCCCTCCATCCAGCCATCCACCCATCCATCCATCCCTCCAGCCAGCCATCCATCCAGCAATCCATACATCCAGCCATCCAACCAGTCATCCATCCATCAATCCATCCCTCCAGCCAGCCATCCATCCAGCCATCCATCCAAACCAGCGGTCCATCCAGCCATCCATCCATCCATGCATCCCTCCAGCCAGCCATCCATCCGGCCATCCATTCATCCATTCATCTCTCTAGCCAGCCAACCATCCAGCCATCCCTCCATCCAGCCATCCATCCATCCATCCCTCCAGCCAGCCATCCATCCAGCCAGCCATCCATCCAGCCATCCATCCATCCAGCCGTCCATCCAGCCATCCATCCATCCCTCCAGCCAGCCATTCATCCAGCCATCCATCCATCCCTCCAGCCAGCCAACCATCTAGCCAACCCTACATCCAGCCATCCCTCCATCCAGCCATCCATCCATCCCTCCAGCCAGCCATCTATCCAGCCATCCATCCATCCAGCCATCCATCCAGCCATCCATCCATCAATCCATCCCTCCAGCCAGCCATCCATCCAGCCATCCATCCATCCAGCCGTCCATCCAACCATCCATCCATCCATCCATCCCTCCAGCCAGCTATCCATCCAGCCAGCCATTCATCCAGCCATCCATTCAGCCATTCATCCAGCCATCCATCCATCCAGCCATCAATCCAGCCACCCATCCATCCATCCATTCCTCCAGCCAGCCATCCATCCAGCCATCCATTCATCCAGTCATCCGTCCAGCCATCCATCCATTCATCCCTCCAGCCAGACAGCCACCAGCCATCCAACCGTCCAGCCAACCAGCCAGCCAACCATCCAACCATCCCTCCATCCAGCCATCCATCCATCCAGCAAACCATCCAGCCATCCATCCATCAATCCATCCCTCCAGCCAGCCATCCATCCAGCCATCCATCCATCCAGCCAGCCATCCATCCATCCATCCATCCATCCCTCCAGCCAGCTATCTTTCCAGCCAGCCATCCATCCAGCCATCCATTCAGCCATCCATCCAGCCATCCATCCATCCATCCATCCAGCCAGCCAGCCAACCATCCAGCCATCCCTCCATCCAGCCATCCACCCATCAATCCATCCCTCCAGCCAGCCATCCACCCAGCCATCCATCCATCCAGCCATCCATCCAGCCATCCATCCATCAATCCATCCCTCCAGCCAGCCGTCCATCCAGCCATCCATCCAAACCAGCCGTCCATCCAGCCATCCATCCATCCATGCATCCCTCCAGCCAGCCATCCATCCATCCATCCCTCCAGCCAGCCAACCATCCAGCCATACCTCCATCCAGCCATCCAACCATCCATCCCTCCAGCCAGCCATCCATCCAGCCATCCATCCATCCAGCCATCCATCCAGCCATCCATCCATCAATCCATCCCTCCAGCCAGCCATCCATCCAGCCATCCATCCATCCAGCCGTCCATCCAGCCACCCATCCATCCCTCCAGCCAGCCATCCATCCAGCCATCCATCCATCCATCCCTCCAGCCAGCCAACCATCCAGCCAACCCTACATCCAGCCATCCCTCCATCCAGCCATCCATCCATCCCTCCAGCCAGCCATCCATCCAGCCATCCATCCATCCAGCCATCCATCCAGCCATCCATCCATCAATCCATCCCTCCAGCCAGCCATCCATCCAGCCATCCATCCATCCAGCCGTCCATCCAACCATCCATCCATCCATCCATCCCTCCAGCCATCTATCCATCCAGCCATCCATCCATCCAGCCATCCATTCAGCCATACATCCAGCCATCCATCCATCCATAGAACATATAGAACATAGAACAATACAGCGCAGTACAGGCCCTTCGGCCCACGTTGTTGCACCGAAACAAAAGCCATCTAACCTACACTATGCCCTTATCATCCATATGTTTATCCAATAAACTTTTAAATGCCCTCAATGTTGGCGAGTTCACTACTGTAGCAGGTAGGGCATTCCACGGCCTCACTACTCTTTGCGTAAAGAACCTACCTCTGACCTCTGTCCTATATCTATTACCCCTCAGTTTAAAGTTATGTTCCCTCGTGCCAGCCATATCCATCCGCGGGAGAAGGCTCTCACTGTCCACCCTATCCAACCCCCTGATCATTTTGTATGCCTCTATTAAGTCTCCTCTTAACCTTCTTCTCTCCAACGAAAACAACCTCAAGTCCGTCAGCCTTTCCTCATAAGATTTTCCCTCCATACCAGGCAACATCCTGGTAAATGTCCTCTGCACCCGCTCCAAAGCCTCCACGTCCTTCCTATAATGCGGTGACCAGAACTGTACGCAATACTCCAAATGCGGCCGGACCAGAGTTCTGTACAGCTGCAACATGACCTCCCGACTCCGGAACTCAATCCCTCTACCAATAAAGGCCAACACTCCATAGGCCTTCTTCACAACCCTATCAGCCTGGGTGGCAACTTTCAGGGATCTATGTACATGGACACCTAGATCCCTCTGCTCATCCACACTTTCAAGAACTTTACCATTAGCCAAATATTCCGCATTCCTGTTATTCCTTCCAAAGTGAATCACCTCACACTTCTCTACATTAAACTCCATTTGCCACCTCTCAGCCCAGCTCTGCAGCTTATCTATATCCCTCTGTAACCTGCTACATCCTTCCACACTATCGACAACACCACCGACTTTAGTATCGTCTGCAAATTTACTCACCCACCCTTCTGCGCCTTCCTCTAGGTCATTGATAAAAATCCAGCCATCAATCCAGCCATCCATCCATCCATCCATTCCTCCAGCCAGCCATCCATCCAGCCATCCATCCATCCAGCCATCCACCCAGACATCTATCCATCCTTCCCTCCAGCCAGCCATCCACCAGCCATCCAACCGTCCAGCCTTCCAGCCAGCCAACCATCCAGCCATCCCTCCATCCAGCCATCCATCCATCCATCCATCCCTCCAGCCAGCCATCCATCCAGCCATCCATCCAGCAACCCATCCATCCATTCATCCATCAATCCATCCCTCCAGCCAGCCATCCGTCCAGCCATCCATCTATCCAGACATCCATCCAGCCATCCATCCATCCATCCATCCCTCCAGCCAGCTATCTATCCAGCCATCCGTCCATCCAGCTATCCATTCAGCCATACATCCAGCCATCCATCAATCCAGCCATCCATCCAGCCATTCATCCATCGTCCCATTCCTCCAGCCAGCCATCCATCCAGCCACCCATCCATCCATCCATCCATCCATCCCTCCAGCCAGCCATCCATCCAGCCATCCATCCGTCCAGCCATCCATCCATTCAGCCATCCATCCAGCCATCCATCCATCCAGACTTCCAGCCATCCAGCCATCCATCCATCCATCCATCCGTCCATCCAGCCATCCATCCATCCAACCATCCAGCCATCCATCCATTAAGCCATCCATCGAGCCAACCATCCATCCATCCATCCCGCCAGCGAGTCATCCATCCAGCCATCCATCCATCCAGCCATCCATCCAGCCATCCATCCATCCCTCAAGCAAGCCATTCATCCAGCCATCCATCCATCCAGCCATCCATTCAGCCATCCATCCATCCATCCCTCCAGCAAGCCATCCATCCAGCCAAACAGCCATCAATCCAGCCAACCATCCATCCATCCATCCCTCCAGCAAGCCATCCATCCAACCATCCCTCCATCCAGCCATCCATCCAGCCATCCATGCATTCATCCACCTCTCCATCCAGCCATCCATCCAGCCAATCATCCATCCATCCATACCTCCAGCCAGCCATCCTTCCATCCATCCATCCATCCATCCAGCCATCCATCCAGCCATCCATCCCTCCAGCCAGCCAGACATTAAGCCATCCATCCATCCAGCCATCCATCCAGCCATCCATCCATCCCTCCAGTCAGCCATCCATCCAGCAATCCCTCCATCCAGCCATCCATCCAGCCATCAATCCATCCATCCATCCATCCAGCCAGCTAACCATCCAGCCATCCCTCCATCCAGCCATCCACCCATTCATCCATCCCTCCAGCCAGCCATCCATCCAGCCATCCATCCAAACTAGCCGTCCATCCAGCCATCCATCCATCCATAGAACATATAGAACATAGAACAATACAGCGCAGTACAGGCCCTTCGGCCCACGTTGTTGCACCGAAACAAAAGCCATCTAACCTACACTATGCCCTTATCATCCATATGTTTATCCAATAAACTTTTAAATGCCCTCAATGTTGGCGAGTTCACTACTGTAGCAGGTAGGGCATTCCACGGCCTCACTACTCTTTGCGTAAAGAACCTACCTCTGACCTCTGTCCTATATCTATTACCCCTCAGTTTAAAGTTATGTTCCCTCGTGCCAGCCATATCCATCCGCGGGAGAAGGCTCTCACTGTCCACCCTATCCAACCCCCTGATCATTTTGTATGCCTCTATTAAGTCTCCTCTTAACCTTCTTCTCTCCAACGAAAACAACCTCAAGTCCGTCAGCCTTTCCTCATAAGATTTTCCCTCCATACCAGGCAACATCCTGGTAAATGTCCTCTGCACCCGCTCCAAAGCCTCCACGTCCTTCCTATAATGCGGTGACCAGAACTGTACGCAATACTCCAAATGCGGCCGGACCAGAGTTCTGTACAGCTGCAACATGACCTCCCGACTCCGGAACTCAATCCCTCTACCAATAAAGGCCAACACTCCATAGGCCTTCTTCACAACCCTATCAGCCTGGGTGGCAACTTTCAGGGATCTATGTACATGGACACCTAGATCCCTCTGCTCATCCACACTTTCAAGAACTTTACCATTAGCCAAATATTCCGCATTCCTGTTATTCCTTCCAAAGTGAATCACCTCACACTTCTCTACATTAAACTCCATTTGCCACCTCTCAGCCCAGCTCTGCAGCTTATCTATATCCCTCTGTAACCTGCTACATCCTTCCACACTATCGACAACACCACCGACTTTAGTATCGTCTGCAAATTTACTCACCCACCCTTCTGCGCCTTCCTCTAGGTCATTGATAAAAATCCAGCCATCAATCCAGCCATCCATCCATCCATCCATTCCTCCAGCCAGCCATCCATCCAGCCATCCATCCATCCAGCCATCCACCCAGACATCTATCCATCCTTCCCTCCAGCCAGCCATCCACCAGCCATCCAACCGTCCAGCCTTCCAGCCAGCCAACCATCCAGCCATCCCTCCATCCAGCCATCCATCCATCCATCCATCCCTCCAGCCAGCCATCCATCCAGCCATCCATCCAGCAACCCATCCATCCATTCATCCATCAATCCATCCCTCCAGCCAGCCATCCGTCCAGCCATCCATCTATCCAGACATCCATCCAGCCATCCATCCATCCATCCATCCCTCCAGCCAGCTATCTATCCAGCCATCCGTCCATCCAGCTATCCATTCAGCCATACATCCAGCCATCCATCAATCCAGCCATCCATCCAGCCATTCATCCATCGTCCCATTCCTCCAGCCAGCCATCCATCCAGCCACCCATCCATCCATCCATCCATCCATCCCTCCAGCCAGCCATCCATCCAGCCATCCATCCGTCCAGCCATCCATCCATTCAGCCATCCATCCAGCCATCCATCCATCCAGACTTCCAGCCATCCAGCCATCCATCCATCCATCCATCCGTCCATCCAGCCATCCATCCATCCAACCATCCAGCCATCCATCCATTAAGCCATCCATCGAGCCAACCATCCATCCATCCATCCCGCCAGCGAGTCATCCATCCAGCCATCCATCCATCCAGCCATCCATCCAGCCATCCATCCATCCCTCAAGCAAGCCATTCATCCAGCCATCCATCCATCCAGCCATCCATTCAGCCATCCATCCATCCATCCCTCCAGCAAGCCATCCATCCAGCCAAACAGCCATCAATCCAGCCAACCATCCATCCATCCATCCCTCCAGCAAGCCATCCATCCAACCATCCCTCCATCCAGCCATCCATCCAGCCATCCATGCATTCATCCACCTCTCCATCCAGCCATCCATCCAGCCAATCATCCATCCATCCATACCTCCAGCCAGCCATCCTTCCATCCATCCATCCATCCATCCAGCCATCCATCCAGCCATCCATCCCTCCAGCCAGCCAGACATTAAGCCATCCATCCATCCAGCCATCCATCCAGCCATCCATCCATCCCTCCAGTCAGCCATCCATCCAGCAATCCCTCCATCCAGCCATCCATCCAGCCATCAATCCATCCATCCATCCATCCAGCCAGCTAACCATCCAGCCATCCCTCCATCCAGCCATCCACCCATTCATCCATCCCTCCAGCCAGCCATCCATCCAGCCATCCATCCAAACTAGCCGTCCATCCAGCCATCCATCCATCCATGCATCCCTCCAGCCAGCCATCCATCCATCCATCCATCCATCCATCCATCCATCCATCCATCCATCCCTCTAGCCAGCCAACCATCCAGCCATTCCTCCATCCAGCCATCCATCCATTCATCCCTCCAGCCAGCCATCCATCCAGCCATCCATCCATCCAGCCATCCATCCAGCCATCCATCCTTCAATCCATCCCTCCAGCCAGCCATCCATCCAGCCATCCATCCATCCAGCCGTCCATCCAGCCATCCATCCATCCCTCCATCCAGCCATCGATGCATTCATCCATCTCTCCATCCAGCCATCCATCCAGCCAATCATCCATCCATCCATACCTCCAGCCAGCCATCCATCCATCCATCCATCCATCCATCCAGCCATCCATCCAGCCATCCATCGCTCCAGCCAGCCAGCCATTAAGCCATCCATCCATCCAGCCATCCATCCAGCCATCCGTCCATCCCTCCAGCCAGCCATCCATCCAGCAATCCCTCCATCCAGCCATCCATCCATTCATCCCTCCAGTCAGCCATCCATCCAGCCATCCATCCATCCAGCCATCCATCCAGCCATCCATCCATCAATCCATCCCTCCAGCCAGCCATCCATCCAACCATCCATCCATCCAGCCGTCCATCCAGCCATCCATCCATCCCTCCATCCAGCCATCCATCCAGCCATCGATGCATTCATCCATCTCTCCATCCAGCCATCCATCCAGCCAATCATCCATCCATCCATACCTCCAGCCAGCCATCCATCCATCCATCCATCCAGCCATCCATCCATCCATCCCTCCAGCCAGCCAGCCATTAAGCCATCCATCCATCCAGCCATCCATCCAGCCATCCGTCCATCCCTCCAGCCAGCCATCCATCCAGCAATCCCTCCATCCAGCAATCCCTCCATCCAGCCATCCTTCCATCCATCCATCCATCCAGCCAGCCAACCATCCAGCTTTCCCTCCAACCAACCATCCACCCATCCATCCAGCCATCCATCCAGCCATCCATCCATCCATCCATCCCTGCAGCCAGCTATCCACCCAGCCATCCATCCATCCAGCCATCCATTCAGCCATCCATCCAGCCATCAATCCATCCAGCCATCCATCCAGCCATCCATCCATCCATTCCTACAGCCATCCATCGATCTAGCCATCCATTCAGCCATCCATCCATCCATCCATCCATCCCTCCATCCATCCATCCCTCCAGCCAGCCATCCATCCAGCAATCCATTCGTCCATCCATCCATCCAGCCTTCCATCCATCCATCCATCCCTCCAGCCAGCCATCCATCCAGCCATCCATCCTTCCAGCCATCCATCCATTCATCCATTCATCCATCCATCGCTCCAGCCAGCCATCCATCCAGCCAGCCATCCAGCCATCCATCATTCAATCCATCCCTCCAGCCAGCCATGCATCCAGCCATCCTTCCATCCAGCCATCCATCCAGCCATCCATCCATGACTTCATCCCTCCAGCCAGCCATCCATCCAGCCATCCATCGATCTAGCCATCCATTCAGCCATCCATCCATCCATTACTCCAGCCAGCCATCCACCCAGCCTTCCATCCATCCAGCCATCCGTCCAGCCATCCATTAATCCATCCATTCCTCCAGCCAGCAATCCATCCAGCCATCCATCCAGCCATCCATCCAGCCACCCATCCATCCCTCCAGCAAGCCATCCATCCAGCTATCCATCCATCCAGCCATCTCTCCAGACAGCCATCCATCCGGAAATCCATCCATCCAGCCATCCATCCAGCCACCCATGCATCCATCCATCCCTCCAGCCAGCCATCCATCCAGCCATCCATCTATCCAGCCATCCATCCAGCCATCGATTCATCCATCCCTCCAGCCAGCCTTCCATCCATCCCTCCAGCCAGCCAGCCATCCATCCATCCATCCATCCATCCATCCATCCATCCATCCATCCATCCAGCCAGCCATCCATCCAGCCATCCATCCAGCCATCCATCCATCCATCCATCCATCCAGCCATCCATCCATTCATCCATCCATCCATCCAGCCATCCATCCAGCCATCTATCCATCCTTCCATCCGTCCAGCCAGCCAACCATCCAGCCATCCCTCCAGCCAGCCAACCATCCAGCCATCCCTCCATCCAGCCATCCACCCATTCATCCATCCCTCCAGCCAGCCATCCATCCAGCCATCCATCCAAACCAGCCGTCCATCCAGCCATCCATCCATCCATGCATCCCTCCAGCCAGCCATTCATCCATCCATCCATCCCTCTAGCCAGCCAACCATCCAGCCATCCCTCCATCCAACCATCCATCCATTCATCCCTCCAGCCAGCCATCCATCCAGCCATCCATCCATCCAGCCATCCATCCAGCCATCCATCCATCAATCCATCCCTCCAGCCAGCCATCCATCCAGCCATCCATCCAGCCGTCCATCCAGCCATCCATCCATCCCTCCATCCAGCCATCCATCCAGCCATCGATGCATTCATTCATCTCTCCATCCAGCCATCCATCCAGCCAATCATCCATCCATCCATACCTCCAGCCAGCCATCCATCCATCCATCCATCCATCCATCCATCCATCCAGCCATCCATCCAGCCATCCATCCCTCCAGCCAGCCAGCCATTAAGCCATCCATCCATCCAGCCATCCATCCAGCCAACCGTCCATCCCTCCAGCCAGCCATCCATCCAGCAATCCCTCCATCCAGCAATCCCTCCATCCAGCCATCCTTCCATCCATCCATCCATCCAGCCAGCCAACCATCCAGCTTTCCCTCCATCCAACTATCCACCCATCCATCCAGCCATCCATCCAGCCATCCAGCCATCCATCCATCCCTGCAGCCAGCTATCCACCCAGCCATCCATCCATCCAGCCATCCATTCAGCCATCCATCCAGCCATCAATCCATCCAGCCATACATCCAGCCATCCATCCATCCATTCCTACAGCCATCCATCGATCTAGCCATCCATTCAGCCATCCATCCATCCATCCCTCCATCCATCCATCCCTCCAGCCAGCCATCCATCCAGCAATCCATTCGTCCATCCATCCATCCAGCCTTCCATCCATCCATCCATCCCTCCAGCCAGCCATCCATCCAGCCATCCATCCTTCCAGCCATCCATCCTGCCATCCATCCATCCATCCATCGCTCCAGCCAGCCATCCATCCAGCCAGCCATCCAGCCATCCATCATTCAATCCATCCCTCCAGCCAGCCATGCATCCAGCCATCCTTCCATACAGCCATCCATCCAGCCATCCATCCATGACTCCATCCCTCCAGCCAGCCATCCATCCAGCCATCCATCGATCTAGCCATCCATTCAGCCATCCATCCATCCATTACTCCAGCCAGCCATCCACCCAGCCTTCCATCCATCCAGCCATCCGTCCAGCCATCCATTAATCCATCCATTCCTCCAGCCAGCAATCCATCCAGCCATCCATCCAGCCATCCATCCAGCCACCCATCCATCCCTCCAGCAAGCCATCCATCCAGACATCCATCCATCCAGCCATCCATCCAGCCATTCATCCATCCATCCATCCCTCCAGCCAGCCATCCATCCAGCCATCCATCCATCCAGCCATCTCTCCAGACAGCCATCCATCCGGAAATCCATCCATCCAGCCATCCATCCAGCCACCCATGCATCCATCCATCCCTCCAGCCAGCCATCCATCCAGCCATCCATCTATCCAGCCATCCATCCAGCCATCGATTCATCCATCCCTCCAGCCAGCCTTCCATCCATCCCTCCAGCCAGCCAGCCAGCCATCCATCCATCCATCCATCCATCCATCCATCCATCCATCCATCCATCCAGCCAGCCATCCATCCAGCCATCCATCCAGCCATCCATCCATCCATCCATCCATCCAGCCATCCATCCATTCATCCATCCATCCATCCAGCCATTCATCCAGCCAGCCATCCATACATCCAGCCAACCAGTCATCCATCCATCCAGCCAGCCATCAAGACATCCAGCCATCCATCCAGCCATCCATCCAGCCATCCATCCATCCTTCCATCCCTCCAGCCAGCCATCCATCCAGCCATCAATCCAACTAGCCATCCATCCAACCATACACGCATCCATCACTCCAGCCAGCCATCCATCCAGCCATCTATCCATCCAGCCATCCATACAGCCATCCATCCATCCATCCATCCTTCCCTCCAGCCAGCCATCCATCCAGCCATCCATCCATACATCCCTCCAGCCAATCGTCCATCCAGCCATCCATCCATCCAGCCATCCATCCAGCCATCCATCCATCGATCCATCTCTCCAGCCAGCCATCCATCCAGCCATTCCTTCATCCAGACATCCATCCAGCCATCCATCCATCCCTCCAGCCAGCCATCCATCCAGCCATCCCTCCATCCATCCGTCCATCTATCCAGCCATCCATCCAGCCATCCATCCATCCAGACTTCCAGCCATCCAGCCATCCATCCATCCAGCCACCCATCCATCCATCCATCCATCCAACCATCCAGCCATCCATCCAGCCATCCATCCATTAAGCCATCCATCCAGCGAGTCATCCATCCAGCCATCCATCCATCCAGCCATCCATTCAGCCATCCATCCTTCCCTCCAGCCAGCCATTCATCCAGCCATCCATCCATCCAGCCATCCATCCAGCCATCCATCCATCCATCCATCCATCCATCCCTCCAGCAAGCCATCCATCCAGCCATCCAACCATCCAGCCATCAATCCAGCCAACCATCCATCCATCCATCCCTCCAGCAAGCCATCCATCCAGCCATCCCTCCATCCAGCCATCCATCCAGCCATCCATGCATTCATCCATCTCTCCATCCAGCCATCCATCCAGCCAAACATCCATCCATCCATACCTCCAGCCAGCCATCCATCCATCCATCCATCCAGCCATCCATCCAGCCATCCATCCCACCAGCCAGACAGCCATTAAGCCATCCATCCATCCAGCCATCCATCCATCCATCCATCCATCCATCCAACCATCCAGCCATCCATCCAGCCATCCACCCTTTAAGCCATCCATCCAGCGAGTCATCCATCCAGCCATCCATCCATCCAGCCATCCATACAGCCATCCATCCAACCATCCATCCTTACCTCCAGCCAGCCATCCATCCAGCCATCCATCCATACATCCCTCCAGCCAATCGTCCATCCAGCCAGCCATCCATCCAGCCATCCATCCAGCCATCCATCCATCGATCCATCTCTCCAGCCAGCCATCCATCCAGCCATTCCTCCATCCAGACATCCATCCAGCCATCCATCCATCCCTCCAGCCAGCCATCCATCCAGCCATCCCTCCATCCATCCGTCCATCCATCCAGCCATCCATCCAGCCATCCATCCATCCAGACTTCCAGCCATCCAGCCATCCATCCATCCAGCCATCCATCCATCCATCCATCCATCCATCCATCCAACCATCCAGCCATCCATCCAGCCATCCATCCATTAAGCCATCCATCCAGCGAGTCATCCATCCAGCCATCCATCCATCCAGCCATCCATTCAGCCATCCACCATCCCTCCAGCCAGTCATTCATCCTGCCATCCATCCATCCAGCCATCCATCCAGCCATCCATCCAGCCATCCATCCATCCATCCATCCATCCCTCCAGCAAGCCATCCATCCAGCCATCCATCCATCCATCCATCCATCCATCCCTCCAGCCAGCCTTCCATCCAGACATCCATCCATCCAGCCATCCATCCAGCCATCCATCCATCCATCCATCCCTCCAGCCAGCCATCCATCCAGCCATCCATCCATCCAGACACCAATCCAGCAATCCATCCATCCATCCCTCCAGCCAGCCAACCATCCGGACATCAATCCATCCAGCCATCCACCCAGCCACCCATCCATCCATCCATCTCTCCAGCCAGCCAGCCATCCAGCCATCCATCTATCCAGCCATCCATCCAGCCATCCATCCAGCCATCCCTCCAGCCAGCCATCCATCCATCTATCCCTCCAGCCAGCCATCCATTCATCCATCCATCCAGCCATCCATCCAGCCATCCATCCATCCATCCGTCCATCCAGCCATCCATCCAGCCATCCATCCAGCCATCCATCCAACCTTCAATCCCTCCAGCCAGCCATCCATCCAACCATCCATCCAACCCGCCATCCATCGAACCATCCACCCATCCATCACTCCAGCCATCCATCCATCCAGCCATCCATCCATCCAGCCATCCATCCAGCCATCCATCCATCCATCCATCCATCCCTCCAGCCAGCCATCCATCCAGTCTTCCATCCATCCAACCCTCCAGCCAATCGCCCATCCAGCCACCCATCCATCCCTCCAGCAAGCCATCCATCCAGACATCCATCCATCCAGCCATCCATCCAGCCATCCATCCATCCATCCGTCCCTCCAGCCAGCCATCCATCCTGACATCCATCCATCCAGCCATCTCTCCAGACAGCCATCCATCCGGAAATCCATCCATCCAGCCATCCATCCAGCCACCCATGCATCCATCCATCCCTCCAGCCAGCCATCCATCCAGCCATCCATCTATCCAGCCATCCATCCAGCCATCGATTCATCCATCCCTCCAGCCAGCCTTCCATCCATCCCTCCAGCCAGCCAGCCATCCATCCATCCATCCATCCATCCATCCATCCATCCATCCATCCATCCATCCATCCATCCATCCAGCCAGCCATCCATCCAGCCATCCATCCAGCCATCCATCCATCCATCCATCCATCCAGCCATCCATCCATTCATCCATCCATCCATCCAGCCATCCATCCAGCCATCCATCCATCCATCCAGCCAACCAGTCATCCATCCATCCAGCCAGCCATCAAGACATCCAGCCATCCATCCAGCCATCCATCCAGCCATCCATCCATCCTTCCATCCCTCCAGCCAGCCATCCATCCAGCCATCAATCCAACTAGCCATCCATCCAACCATACACGCATCCATCACTCCAGCCAGCCATCCATCCAGCCATCTATCCATCCAGCCATCCATACAGCCATCCATCCATCCATCCTTCCCTCCAGCCAGCCATCCATCCAGCCATCCATCCATACATCCCTCCAGCCAATCGTCCATCCAGCCATCCATCCATCCAGCCATCCATCCAGCCATCCATCCATCGATCCATCTCTCCGGCCAGCCAACCATCCAGCCATTCCTCCATCCAGACATCCATCCAGCCATCCATCCATCCCTCCAGCCAGCCATCCATCCAGCCATCCCTCCATCCATCCGTCCATCTATCCAGCCATCCATCCAGCCATCCATCCATCTAGACTTCCAGCCATCCAGCCATCCATCCATCCAGCCACCCATCCATCCATCCATCCATCCAACCATCCAGCCATCCATCCAGCCATCCATCCATTAAGCCATCCATCCAGCGAGTCATCCATCCAGCCATCCATCCATCCAGCCATCCATTCAGCCATCCATCCATCCCTCCAGCCAGCCATTCATCCAGCCATCCATCCATCCAGCCATCCATCCAGCCATCCATCCATCCATCCATCCATCCATCCCTCCAGCAAGCCATCCATCCAGCCATCCAGCCATCAATCCAGCCAACCATCCATCCATCCATCCCTCCAGCAAGCCATCCATCCAGCCATCCCTCCATCCAGCCATCCATCCAGCCATCCATGCATTCATCCATCTCTCCATCCAGCCATCCATCCAGCCAAACATCCATCCATCCATACCTCCAGCCAGCCATCCATCCATCCATCCATCCAGCCATCCATCCAGCCATCCATCCCACCAGCCATCCAGCCATTAAGCCATCCATCCATCTAGCCATCCATCCAGCCATCCATCAATCGCTCCAGCCAGCCATCCATCCAGCAATCCCTCCATCCAGCCATCCATCCAGCCATCCATCCATCCATCCATCCATCCAGCCAGCCAACCATCCAGCCATCCCTCCATCCAGCCATCCACCCATCCATCCATCCCTCCAGCCAGCTATTCATCCAGCAATCCATCCATCCAGCGATCCAACCATTCATCCATCCATCAATCCATCCCTCCAGCCAGCCATCCATCCAGCCATCCATCCAAACCAGCCGTCCATCCAGCCATCCATCCATCCATGCATCCCTCCAGCCAGCCATCCATCCAGCCATCCATTCATCCATCCGTCCCTCTAGCCAGCCAACCATCCAGACATCCCTCCATCCAGCCATCCATCCATCCATCCCTCCAGCCAGCCATCCATCCAGCCATCCATCCATCCAGCCATCCATCCAGCCAAACATCCATCCATCCATACCTCCAGCCAGCCATCCATCCATCCATCCATCCAGCCATCCATCCAGCCATCCATCCCACCAGCCAGCCAGCCATTAAGCCATCCATCCATCCAGCCATCCATCCATCCATCCATCCATCCATTCAACCATCCAGCCATCCATCCAGCCATCCACCCTTTAAGCCATCCATCCAGCGAGTCATCCATCCAGCCATCC